>NW_016804196.1:3225135-3266200 GCF_001698545.2 Rhinopithecus bieti | reverse complement strand
AAAAAAAAAAAAAAAAAAAAAAAAAAAAAAATGAATGAATGAAAGGAAGAAAAAAACAGGCCGGGCGCGGTGGCTCGGTGGCTCAAGCCTGTAATCCCAGCACTTTGGGAGGCCGAGACGGGCGGATCACGAGGTCAGGAGATCGAGACCATCCTGGCTAATATGGTGAAACCCTGTCTCTACTTAAAAATACAAAAAACTAGCCGGGCGAGATGGCGGGCGCCTATAGTCCCAGCTACTCGGGAGGCTGAGGCAGGAGAATGGCGTAAACCCGGGAGGCGGAGCTTGCAGTGAGCTGAGATCCGGCCACTGCACTCCAGCCTGGGTGGCAGAGCAAGACTCCGTCTCAAAAAAAAAAACAAAAAAACATTAATCTGTGTTCTCACTTGGCACAAACTGAAGGGGAGGAACAAAATATTCTCACAAATCCTGTTTCTTTTGCCCTAACCAGACATAAAGAAATGGCAAAAGAATAGTTTGCTAAGGGAAAGTAAGAAAAGAGAATTGCCCCAGAAGAGTGAATAATACCTTCTAAGAAACCCCAATAGAAACTGCCCAGTTCAAGCAAACAAAAAATAGTTACAAACTACCTTACCAGCACAAAATGAAGCAATTTTCTATCTGTCTTAGTCTGTTTGGGCTGCTACAAGGAGCAGTTTATAAACAACAGAAATGTATTTCTCACAGTTCTGGAGGCTGGGAAGGCCAAGATCAAGGCACCAGCAGATGTGGTGCCTTGGTGAGGGTCAGATTCCTAGCTCATAGCTGGCACCTTTTCACTGCATCCTCACAGTGTGGAAGGAGAATAGTCTCTCTCAGGCGTCTTTTGTAAGGGCACTAATCCTATTCATGAAGGCTTTGCTCTCATGACCTAATCACCCCCAAAAAGGTCCCCACCTCCTAAAACTATCACTGTGGAGTTTAGGATTTCAACATATGAATTGCACAGGGACACAAACACTCACACCACCGCACTATCTAAACTTTGCCCTCTTTCTCCATAGGAATCATTAGAGGGGAAGGAGTTATTTATTGAGAAAACTGGTATTGGTAAGGACCTAAAGAAAGGAAAAGAATGAGCCAATGGGCTGACAGAGCATGACAGGATAAGGTTTTGGACGTTCTGGCTAGTTACAGAAGTGCTTTTCAACTTTCATCTATCTACACAGAATGAAAGGATTACAACGATCATCTATCCAGAGGACAACAATCCGGGAACAACAAAGAAAGAAACATAAAATGTCTAAACCTCTGCATCCTACAAAAAACATCAGCTAATTTCACTATGTCAGTTATTTCAAAATGCTCTTGTCTAGCTGGCTAACTCAAAGACAAAAATCTGTCAATGTCAAGAAGCCTATTATGGTCCTGGAGACACATATTAGGAATCCTTGAAAGACTACAGTCATTTTTTTTTTTTTTTTTCCAGAGACAGGGTATTGCAATGCTGCCCAGGCCTTGATCTCCTGGGCTCAAGCAATCCTCCCACCTCGCCCTTCCAAGTAGCTGGGACTATAGGTATGTACCACCAGGTATAGCTGACTATGGCAATTGATACTTTCTATTAAACATTACAGAAATGTAATGCCGTGAACATTACACCCTTAATCCTATTTTTTCTCTCTTAATTTATATGTGGAATCTAGTACATTATATATGTCATTGTTACCCTTATAACAAATTACATGGGGAATGACTTCCATTACCCTTTGATACAATAGCTAAGCAGACCTCCCTTCTGATATTTCCGTCAGGGGTCTGGGGAGGCCTATTTTTGATACTGTGGATACAAAGCAGACTAAGCTTTCTCAAACACCTTCTAGTTCTTTCCATGATGCTCCCCAAAGCACCACACCTTGCTCTCTCATCGTAACTGCAAAATGCAATCTTCTTGTTCCTTTTACAGGAAAGCCTCTGAAAGCCAAACACATTTTATTACACCGAAACTGGCAGAGAGACAGTTCAGGAGGGGGAAAAAAGTATGAAGACTGCAGCCTCTACACCTCTAGAAGAGTGGCCAACTTGCAGACAAGCACCCTGAAGATTCCTGTGCACACACAGACATGAACTACTGCTACCCCAACATTCATACCCAACAACAACTGCCTAGTCTTGTCTCCAAGCACAGTGTGCCAGAGTGACAAGACAGGTGATGGGGAATGCCTGTTGCACAAAGATGAAAAGAATTCCACAGCAGAACAGAGCAGCTGAGCAAGTAACTCAGGCACAACTGAGAGGCCAGAATCTAAGACAAGTACAATGGCAAGTTCTCTGGATAAGGTAAGATGGTAAAGCAGTTCAGAAGAACAGCTGAAGTGTTTAAGACAAGCATGGTGGGAATTACAAGCTGAAGGGCTAGTTACATGGGTGTAACAAAATGCTTTCACCACACAGCCCTTATTGAGAATCAGGAATAGGTGACAGCTCAAGAAAATAATCAACCCAACTCCAAAAGGGCTGATTTCAAGGAAAAGCAATAGCCTCAATCTCACAGGATCGAAAATTACTATGGTTTCTCTTTCTTTGGCTCATAATAAGAAATCTTACAAAATAGTCAATTTCATTAATTGAACTTGCAGAGAAATAAATTGCAAACTTTAAAGTCATAATTTTGGGGAAATTATACTTTTATGGCCTAAATTGTTGGAAGGTACATCAACAATAGTAACATGTTATATCCTGAGAAGGAAGGGTGAGCCCATCCTAGGGTGGGCAGCATGGATAGGGCGTGCTCCTGTCTCAATGTTTAGTAACTAATGAATTTCTAAAGTCCCACTATTTAGTAGAGCCCCTGAATGCAGCTACACACATCTACAGTGACCTGATGAAATTTTTAGGAAAGCAGTGAACAGAAACATCTGCTAGGGATCAGGACCAGATGCCAGCAATGCATGCAAAGCACCTGTGTAACTTACGGGACATTGCTGGGTTCAGCAAATGATAGTTATTATATTACTATTATAAAAACAAGCCTTCAGTTATTTTCCTCTAATCAAACTCTCTATATAAACCATATTGTAAAAGTCTTAGGTGACTTATATAAACTCAGTTGATTAAATCAGAAAAGAGCACATTAAAAGGATAAATCATACAGAATACTGTGAACTAAAAACATTTTTGTCATCAGCTTCCCATATTAGAAAAGAACTTTACCTAAGAAAACATCCTTAAACATAATAAAATGTGCAGCATATCCTCATGCCCACCTCACTAAAAAACAAAACAGAGGCCAGGCGCGGTGGCTCAAGCCTGTAATCCCAGCACTTTGGGAGGCCGAGACGGGCGGATCACGAGGTCAGGAGATGGAGACCATCCTGGCTAACACGGTGAAACCCCGTCTCTACTAAAATACAAAACTAGCCGGGCGAGGTAGCGGGCGCCTGTAGTCCCAGCTACTCGGGAGGCTGAGGCAGGAGAATGGCGTAAACCCGGGAGGCGGAGCTTGCAGTGAGCTGAGATCCGGCCACTGCACTCCAGTCCGGGCGACAGAGCGAGACTCCGCCTCAAAAAAACAAAACAAAACAATACAAAACAGAAAAAGTTCCGTACTATTTCTATCAATGCAAACTACTGATATTCAGTTCTTCATCCTTATTCTGTTCTATTACCTGGTTTCCTACACATCTAGTCAAGGGTTCCAAGTGTCAGAATTCTTTTTGTCATAACCCTTAAATAGCTATTTTTCTTTGTTTATAATCTTTAAGTGTATGTCACAGTAGTAATATGGCACAACACACAACTACACTCTCCACTTTTATTTAGTTTTCATCCAGTTATTCACACTTACTGTCTACTGAAGATTTTTCAGGGATTTGACTAGCTGTTTGATTTTTTGTTGTTGCTGTTGTTTTTAACTGCATGGTCAGCGTCAATAAGGATCTACTGAGACAGAAAGAGAGCAGACACTTGAAATGATCCCAAAAGTTTTGACAAAGATATTAAATATGTAACAAGAGTGGAATCTAACCTTGACCACTCCCTGATAATTTATTAATGCAAAGCAAACAAAATGCAACAAGATGAAGCTTCCCTTGGGTCACAGAACTACTATTAACCAAGAGAACATCCTGGCAATTCAAAACTGGTGCCCTGCTACTCTCAAGAATCCATCTATACTCATCTATATCTATTTTCTACCACACCGGCCTCTCAAAACAAAACAAAATCATTCCAGTTCCCCTCTTTATCTGCATATCTATTTGGAAAAGATTGGAAATGTAACAACAATTCAGCATCTGTTGTAAAAGGTCACATGTTCTAAACCAAACCTAAATAATACTTCTTTTTAAAGACCGTGCGGAAGTAAGGAGAAAAGCATTCCTTGGCCTCTTTATCTTCCCGTTTAGATTTTAAAATGTTTAGATGTTTGCTTGAACACCCAGCTTCTCTGTGTCAACTCTCAGCTTACTACCAGCACAACCTTAAGAGCTATTCTTTACTGGGTGGGGGCAGGGGGGCCTGGCCAGGCACAGTGCTCATGCCTGTGGTCCCAGCTACTCAGGAGGCTGAAGCGAGAAGACTGCCTGAGTCCAAGTGTTTAAGGCTGCAGAGAGGCGTGTTCATGCCACTGCACTCCAGCCTGGGCAACAGAGCAAGACCTTGTCTCTAAAAAAGAAAATACAAAATTTTAAAATTAAACATTTTTAAAAGTTCTTTAAAATACATTCACTGTAAGGAATAAATTCCTTTGGAGCACATTACCATTCCAATGACTCCCACCCTCATCAGACCTGAAAAGCTTTTTCTGAGTTTTAGTACTACTTGTAAATAGATGTCAGAAGAAGACACATTTTCTGTTATTTAACAGGAGTTATCAATCCACTGAGTCACTTAAGACCCTCCCTTATAGCTATGTTCCTGAGTGTGCTTTTTGTTTAGTGTTTTGTTTTGTTTTTAAGGGGCAGAGCAGGAAATGGAGAGGGGGAAAGACCCACATAGTCCTCTGCCTTCCCTCATCTTTCCCTTCCCCTCCATCCACCCCAAATGACTGTGAGAACTTCCTGCAGTGAGAACACCATGAATAGGGCCTGGCATCCAGACAGGAAAGATAATGCAGGACTAGGAATGCCCTGAATAAAGCTTCTATGCAGCCACGAAATTAAAGAGATTCAGGAGTGACACAAAGGGCCTGGCTAGTTAATGGATTCAGTCTTTTCTTTTACAGTATAATTAGGCAGCATACAAATGAAAGCCTTTTCCACGGAGCTGGACTGGACTAACAAGGCCAAATGACTCCTCTGCATGCTTGCCGTTTTCCCCCTCAAGATGATGTTGTTCTTACTCTTAGAAAAACATTTCAGGAGGAAGTTGAAGTACAAATTGTCTCCTACCTAGAGGTCAAATTCCGAGCCACCTTCAAGTTTTACTCCTTTGGACATTTCCATATACATCACTTGTTTTAGAGACAATTCAGACAGGGAAAGACGACCCCCTTCCTCCCACAAACATTCTATATGCTTCACACTTATTTAGTAAAATAATAATTATACTAGAAAATGTTTCCACATCAATTCTGCCAACTAGGCAGACTAAGTAGTGGGGAAAACCTCTTACACATCTCAGACGTGTAGTTCTAAGAATCAATTCAAGATTCACTATGGATCACTGACATCTCAGCTGCAGTACTCAAAATATCAAATGTGGCTAACACTGCTTTTTTGTTGGTGTTGGTTTTTTAAAAGGCATCTGTCACTTTGGAACTTTGGGCACCTGAGGAATCAGGGATACCTTAGAAACAGTATTTAAAGTGAATGGACATGTAGACAAATAAACTCCACAAATTTCTTTCTTTTTTCCCACTCTCTAGAGTACTTGAATGCTTTCATTTTCTCTTTAATTGTTCTGTTCAGGCGTTTCACCCAAAATGGGGTGACCTGTCACCTAAACCTTAATAAAGCAGGGAGTTTTTTGAAACGCAGCAAGAAAAAACACATTAATGAATCACAGAAGTGGAGAACCCAGTAACTTGTAAAAAAAAAACCAACTAGGAAATTCACCCCCCCATGTTAAACTATAGAATACAGTCTTTTCACAACAGCAACAAGTCTCACAAGTAGATGGAAATTAGGAAAAAGAAAAGAAGGGCAATAAATGCAAAAGACAAAAAATCAACAGTCCAATCTGAGACAAGCTGAATCTGAGCAGAGCTTTTGAAAACAACTACAAAAACGTTAAGTGCAGGGTTTTGAAGACTGTAAAGGCTTTTTCTTTTTCTCCTATGTAAAACAGAGTCGCTACATTAGTGATCACAGAGCAACAAGTCTGATAGGAGTCCGCAGGTGCCCTATTGTGTGTGTGTAGAGGGATGGAGAGGGAGAGCAGGAGGGAGAGACAGAAAGTGACAGAGAGATTATCACTAGACTTGTCTAGATGAAAGTCTCATGAGGACATGAACTACTTCTGTCTCACTTCTGTATCCCCAATGAACACATAACTGCATGTAATAACACCACCCTTTGCCAAAAGAAAGATGAAAAATGGGTGTTTCAAGCTGATTTGTGTCCCCCTCCCCCATAATTTATATGCTGAAGCCCTAACCCTCAGTAGGTCAAAATGTAACCACATTTGGAGACAGGGTCTTTAGAGGGGTGATAAGGTTAAAATGAGGCTGTTAGGGTGGGCCCTAACCCAATCTGACTGATATTCTTTTTTCGTTTTGTTTTTTGTTTTTGTTTTGAGGCAGAGTCTGGCTCTGTCGCCCAGGCTGGAGTGCAGTGGCGCCATCTCGGCTCACGGCAATCTCCGCCTCAAGGGTTGAAGAGATTATCCTGCCTCAGTCCCCTGAGTAGCTACGACTACAGGCGTGTGCCACCACACCCAGCTAATTTTTGTATTTTTAGTAGAGACGAGGTTTCACCATTTTGGCCAGACTGGTCTCGAACTCCTGACCTCAAGTGACCCGCCCACCTCGGCTTCCCAAAGTGGGATTACAGGCATGAGCCACCGCGCCCAACCCTGACTGGCATTCTTAAAAGAAGAAATTTGGGCCGGGCGCGGTGGCTCATGCCTATAATCCCAGCACTTTGGGAGGCTGAGGTGGGCGGATCACAAGGTCAGGAGATCGAGACCATCCTGGCTAAAACAGGAAACTCCATCTCTACTAAAAATACAAAAAATTAGCCAGGCGTGGTGGTGCATGCCTGTAGTCCCAGCTACTCAGGAGGCTGAGGCAGGAGAATGACGGGAACCCGGGAGGCAGAGCTTGCAGTGAGCCAAGATCGCGCCACTGCACTCCAGCCTGGGTGACCAAAGCGAGACTCCGTCTCAAAAAAAAAAAAAAAGAAAAGAAATTCGGACACATAAGAGATACCAGAGATGTGCAGGCACAGCTGGAAAGACCTAGTGAGAACAAAGGGAGAAGGTGGCCATCTGCATGCCAAGAGGCCTCAGGAGAAACCAACCCTGCCAACACTTTCATCTTGGCCTTCCAGCCTCCAGACTGTGGAGAAAATGAATTTTTGTTGTTCAAGCCACCCAGTCTGTGGTATCTTGTTATCACAACCTGAGCAGAATAATTCAACAGGAAAGGCAGAAACTGGAAAGAGAGAAACTGAAAGGAAGAAAAGGAAGAAGTTAAATAGCCAAAACGTTAAATGTTATCTCAAAGTCTCTAGAAATATATACTTTCTCCCATATACTTTTCCATATTGTAGTAAATTCTTTTTGCTAGCAGGTATCTTTTTTAAGAGTCTTTTTTTCCCCACTCCCAGGAGGTTTGGAATTTGGTCATATGAGGCTGCAAAACTTGAATTAAAAAAAAAAATCCCCTTATATATATATTTATTTAGAATACCAGTAAGCCATTGGGTAAACCTGAACATGTGCCGACCAAATAATAATAATAATAATTACATAAAATTTCAGGATTAAAAAAGTAAGAAAGCAAAAACACCAGAGAAAAGTATAACACCTATAAATGAAGACAAGCTATCAGAGTTGAAGTATTCTAAGGTCTTTGTTTTTGGGATTTTGTTTTAAAGAAAGGATGTTGAAGAAATGGTGATTATACACTTTTTAGGTGACATGTTCAAGTTAAATATTTAAAGGTAACCACTAAAATAATATAAAACTTCCAGAAGAATGGACAGTAAAATGAGAACTGAAGAACATACTACCAAGAAAAGAGAAAATTAAAACCTTAAAAGGTGTGTGTGTTGGGGCAGGAGCCATAAAGTCAAAAATAAACAAATCCAAATATAAATAAACAGATTGAATCCATAGATTCTCAGATTAAATTTTAAACCTTCTATATGTTGTTTAGAAGAAAGTAAACTATGGCAATACAGTAAGACCATAAAGAAAAAAATATATACCAAGTAAACAGTAACCCAAAAAAGCTATAATCATATTAAAATCAAGCAAAACAGCCACTAAAGCAGAAGTCACTATTAGAAATAAAATGTCACTATATAATGAGAAAAAGATTCCACCAACAAGAATAAAACTATTCTGAATTTGGGTGGGGCGTGGCGGCTCACGCCTGTAATCCCAGCACTTTGGTGGCCAAGGCTGACAGACAGATTGAGCCCAGGAGTTCCAGACCAGCCTGGGCAACATGGCAAAAACCCATCTCTACAGAAAAAATAAAAAAATGAGTAGAGTGTGGTGGCATATGCCTGTAGTCCCAGCTACTCAGGAGGCTGAGGCTGCAGTGAGCAGTGATTGTGACACTGCACTCCAGCCTGGATGACAAAGTGACACCCTCATCTCAAAAAAAAAAAAAAAAAAACCTATCCTGAATTTGCCTATTTATCAATTTAGCCTCAAAATATATTGAATTAAACGGGGAATTTCATGAATTCACAATTATGAAGGAAGGGCTTAATATACTAGTCAACGGTTGAGTAGTAAAAAAATTAGTCAAACTATAGAAGATGAATGAAAGAATTAACAATCACGATCTAAGCAACACATTAGACCTAACCAACACCCAACAATTAGAATTTCAAGCAGACATGGAACAATTATACCAGGTCACAGAGTCAATCTCAACCAATACCAAAGAATCAATATCATCCAGGTACTTTGACAATTATATGATAAAATCTGAAATAGTAAAATCTGAATTTACAAATTTTGATGTATTTGAAAACATTAAAATGACCTTTAAAATAATTCATGAAATAAAAGAAAAAAAATTAGCCAGGCACAGTAGCTCACACCGTAATCCCAGCACTCTGGAAGGCCAAGGCGAGAGGATCCCTTGAGCCCCAGGAGTTCAAGACCAGCTTAGGCAACACAGTGAGCCCCTGTCTCTACAAAACATTTTTTAAAAATTAGCCAGGTGTAGTGGCAAACACCTATCAGTCCACCTACTCAGGAGGCTGAGCCCAGGATTCAAGGCTGCAGTAACTCATGATTGTGCACACCAGCCTGAATGACACATGGAGACGCTGTTGAAGAAGGAAGGGAAGGAAAGAGGGAAGGGAAGAAATCCCACCTCCTGCTGAAGAAGAAGGAAGAGGGGAGAGAAAGGGAGAGGGAGGCTAAGAAAGGGAAGGGGAGGGGAGGGAAAGAAAAAAATCGGCTGGGCACTGTGGCTCACGCCGGTAATCCCAGCATTTTGGGAGGCTGAGAATCGCCTGAACTCAGAAGGCAGAGATTGCAGTGAGCCAAGATCACGCCACTGCAATCCAACCTGGGCAACAGAGTGAGACTCTGTCTCAAAAAAAAAAAAAAAAAGGAAATGAAGAAAGCCTAAAAATTAGTAAGCTAAGCACCTAACCTTAGGAATAAAATGAAAGAGAACTCCTAACAAAACTAATTGATAGAATTAAAAATAAGAGCATAAATTAAGTATGGGGGAGGGGAATGATAGAAATTTCAAGAAAACCTAATGCTGATTCTTTCAAAGCACAAATAAAAGTTACAAATCCATGGTTAGACCAACAGTAAACAGAAGGAACTGAAAAGGAGACATCTGAAATGTAGTAGACTTAAATAATGTTGAAAAACAGACATGGAATATTTTCTAGAAAAATATCTCTTCCCAAAACTGAGTCTAGAACAATTAGAAAACCTGAATATAGCTATAACCATTAGATACATTTAATCTGTAGTTTAAAGGCTACCCAGTCCAGAAAGCTTAAGCAAGTTCTACTAAGCAAAAAATAAATCACATTGCTATGCACCAGCAAACAATTTTATTTAATTTTAATACACTATTTATTATAGGGAAAAAAACCTACATACAATATATAGGAATAAATCTCAACACATGCATCAGGTTGTGGGATCAAAAGGTGTACACAGGTTTACAACTTAAAAAAAAAATCACATCTGAAGCAAATACAGCAAAATGTTAGATTCAACAAAGCTGGTGGGTAGTTACACAGGTGTTCTTTATATTACTCTTGTATTCAGGCTTGAAATGGCCTGTAATACATTTTTTAAAAGAAAAAATACTGCAAAGCTAAAATCATTTAAGCAAAAGAAACTAAATTAATTGCTATTTAAGCACATCATTCAAACAGTGTTCATCTTACAATTTTCAAAGGCAACACGCAGAAAAGGAAGAAGAAAAGCAAATTGCCTAAGTACGCCCTGACTAACAGCAGCAGGAACACAAGAAAGTGCTAACATTTGAGGAAAATTCACTATAAAAAATTAGTTTTGGCCAGGCGTGGTGGCTCATGCCTATAATCCCAGCACTTTGGGAGGTCAAGGCGGGTAAATCACCTGAGGTCAGGAGTTCGAGACCAGCCTGACCAACATGGAGAAACCCTACCTCTACTAAAAATACAAAATTAGCCAGGCATGGTGGCTCATGCCTGTAGTCCCAGCTACTCAGGAGGCTGAGGCAGGAGAATCGCTTGAACCCAGGAGGGGGAGGTTGAGGTGAGCCAAGATTGTGCCATTGCACTCCAGCCTAGGCAACAAGAGTGAAACTCCGTCTCAAAAAAAAAAAAAAAATTCAGTTTTTCTTCCAACTATCTTCCTCCACTATATATAACATATAGTAGGCATGCATTTGAGTATTCTCCTTGGGAGCCCAGAAAGAAATCCAGTAGTCAGCAATTTAGATCTAACACCTCTGACCCAGTCTGACACAGTTCAATTACAAACTAGTACAGTACTTTGATTTCAAATCTTTACAGTTTTCCTCCAAATTGTAAAAATTCTTATCATAGATTCATATGTAGAAAAGAAACACTGGCTAACATTTACTACCAGTAACTTTTTTCAATTCAGTCACTAAAAGAGGCAACAGTAACATTAAGAATTTCAATTTTAATCAGGAATGTCTCAAAGATTTGCTTCAGTGATTACAATTTCAATACTGAAATGGTTTTAAAAATGTAAAGTATTTGGTGAATACAGAACGGTGGCACTATTAAAATTACTCGAAAAAAAATCCTCTAATTTCTTGCAACACTACAGCACATCCCTGTCACTCACCAGTGCACTATGTGAAGACACCACCGGCTCTCAATAACAGTATATATTTCTCACCACCCACAAATGCCACTGAAGGACTCTGTAAAATTGGAACACCTCACTTTTAATAGTACCACTTGTTGACAATTTTTAACAGTATAAAATGAGCTAGATTTCTTAATGCAATCTTAGTTTATTGAGTGTTTGGAATCATTCAAACTACGTTTTCATGTAATAACCACTAGGGAATAAGAATTTAGACTAGGCTAGAACATGCAACTGGTAACATATGTTTACTTTTCCTGTTCGCTTAATCATGATAAACTAAATATTCTCCTGGAGTCAAAGGGTACAGAACCTGACCCCACCCACACTTTTTATCAAAGGTTATCAGCAGCAAGGAAAGGTTCAGGCAGGCTTAACATCTATCAAAAAAATTAAAACCTCAATTCTAATTTTAAAGTGTGCATTAGTATAACACAAATAAGATTACTAAACCCTATAAAATGCAATGGTATTAAAATTATTATTGTTTTTAATGACATCCAAATGCCAGGTTTTGAAACATTACGAAATTATATCAGCTATTCCTCCTAAACTATCTTCAAGTTTGTGGGCTCATCCATGCTGTACTTCCTTCCTTTGCACATAAACCAAATGGAGGAATTCAAACTCCAAATTCTTAGGGCAAGAAAGGAAAGCTTAGCTAATATTTAAAAATCTATTATTAAGAAGCCTATCCCTGATTTACATGTGACTAAGGTCTGAGCTAAACATTTGCATATCTACACAAATTATTTATAATACTGTACAGTGTTATACTAGTAACATACCATGATTACAATCACTATCAGTAACACATGCCAGTGGAAGAAGCAGAGGTGCTAACATCACTGAAGTTTCAAACATGGATGTGCATTACATGATCTGTTTGCCTTCCTATGTCTTTCTTATCTGGTTTATTTACTGGTTCCTTTTCTCCTTTACTCATTCAATAAGAATTGAGCATCTACTATACGCCAAGCCTTTTGTTAGGCACTAAAAATATAAACACCAATATCCACAGTCCAAGGGAGAGGCACATGAGAATAAATTCATGCAATGCATGGAGTCAGGCTTCTGACAGAGGCATGAAGCACAGCAGGAACTTCAGCTGGCACTCTGACCACTCTCGGAATAGACATCAATTCTTAAACAGTGAAACAGCACAAATACCAGCTTGGAGAAAACATGCGGCAAAAAATGCACTGAATTTAAGAGACACCACACAAATAAAGGTAATTTCTGTTGCTCTAAGTCAGGGTTCACAAACCCAGCTGGCCTCTGGGACCAGGCAGGAAGCCTATATGAGGAGTGTGCCCTGCACCAGGTGTGGGCATGCACCCTCTGAAGGAGCCCCACCACTCACCAGAGGCATTGCCATGGAAGCTGGGGTGCTCAGATACTGATTTTTTAAAACAGAATTTTAAAAAAATAAATAGATCTTGATTCTTATGGGAAATTTTACAATGTTTAACTCATGGCAATTAATTTTAAAGCATTTCTGAGTGTGCCTACCGAACAAAACATGCCTGTAAGCCATAAGTGTCCCACGGGCACCAGTTTTGGACCTCTGGTCTAAATCCAGCAAAAGAAGATCCAACTTACCTCTCCACATTAAAGTAGTAAACGTTAAGCAAAACTCAAAAAAAAAAAAAAGTCTATCAATGTATATATCCAAAATTTCAATGTAACCACTACAGAGATGCAGTCACAAAAACTCACCCTGTGAGAAACCCTACAGGACAAATAACCTGGTTTTTTCAACAGGTAAATTGCAAGGAAAGAGAGGGAAAGGGGGAGGGTGGAAGAGGAGAAGGAAGAAGAACTGGAGAAGAGGGAAACCTAAAATTAAAAGAAATTTTAAAAACATTAAAAAATGCAATTGCTAGGTTTGGACCACATTTGGATCATAATTCAAAAATGTAAGATAAATGGAAATTTGAACACTGACTAGGTAATTGCTGAAAACAGGAATTACTGTTAATTTTAAGAAAACAACAGTGTCATCTTTTTGACTGAAGTACTTCCAAAAGAGTACTTCTGTTTGGAGATACTTAAATTTAGAGGTGTGTATGGATGAAATGATATGAGATCTAGGATTAGTTTCAAAATAATCTAAGCAGAGGAAGGTGATTCGAGATAAAGCAAGACTGGCCATGAGTTGGCAACTGCTGATGCTGGGTAATGATTACATGAGAGTTCATGACATTATTTTGCCTACTTCTGTAATTGCGTTTAAATTTTCCATAATAAAAAAAATCCTAAAACAAAAAAAGCTGTTTTAAGTTTTCCTGTTCACTATCACTTAATCTACTCAAAACAAGGAAATGATTCAAAGGATTAAGACAACCAAGAGAGGGAAAAAGAACAGAGAATAATATTTCAATTATAAAGAGTCTAATTAACCTGCCCCTTAATTTAAAAATAATTGACTTTGTAAGTAACCCTGGGACCTCTCTTGTTTATGGATAAAAAGTTTAAAAAAAAAAAAATCCTAAGCAAGTATAATTTCATTTAATGTCTCCCTAACAGGAGACCAAGCATGCAGTGCTGTATTCCAACTCCATTAAAATGGAAGTTGGTTGTTAAAGTATCAAGAGAACACACTGAATTGGTGTTTTTTAATGTCCTCAATCAAACATCCTTGATGTTCAGCACAGTTTATTATTGTTTGGGCTGAGTTAGGGGAAGTTGGAATACACAGCAGGGAATTTTATATACTCATTCAATAAAAGGTACTAATTTTTCTTTTCTAAGAAAAGGAAAATGAGTGTGCTGGGATGGGGCAGAAACAGAGTAAAATAGAGCTTCCGATAAAAATTTTAAAAGGCCAGGTGCAGTGGCTCACACCCGTAATCCCAACACTTTGGGAGGCCGAGCCAGGCGGATCACAAGGTGAGGAATTCGAGACCAGTCTGACCAACATGGTGAAACTGGATTTTGTATCTCTGCTGAAAATACAAAAATTAGCTGGGCATGGTGGTGGGCGCCTGTAGTCCCAGCTACTCGGGAGGCTGAGGCAGGAGAATCGCTTGAACCCGGGAGGCAGAGGTTGCAGTGAGCCAAGATCGTGCCACTGCACTCCAGCCTGGGCGACGGAGCAAGACTCCATCTCAAAAAACAAAAAAATATTACATGAAGTCAGTAAAAAGACTATGCCTTTATTTTCAGACCACACCCCTTTGCATTCTGGGAGCATCTTGGGGTCTCAGATAACATAGAGTCAGTCAATGTAGCTGTGTAAGGAACTACACAGCTGTGCAGGTGGCTAAAAGATGAAGAAAGTCATGTACATAGGAAGGACAGAAAAAGTGGTTGTTCTTGTGTGTTCAGATTGTTGGGCTTAAAAAATATAGAAAAGACCGTGTTACTTTTATCTTCCCTTTCTCCATCCTACTGATAAGACAAAAAGTTAGAAAATGACAGTCATGGCACCTGTCCTTGAAAAAGACAAATCTAAAGAACATTTGATAACTCAATGGAATGGTTTCCCATTTTCTTAAAATAAATTCCAAAACACTGTGGCCTCAAAGGCCCTTGTAGCTAGACTTAACAGAGAATTCATATTATCTACCTACTTTGCGTTGAATTTAAGAGGAGAAAAACTATAATGCCCAAGGCACTTATCAGGCAGAAGTTAGCCCCAGACCACACACCCATGATATGGGCCCTTATAATTTCCTGATATTCTCAATCACTATACTATATTCACACTGGTCCTTCCTCTAAGTCCTTAAACTTGCTGGGTTTCCTACCTCAGAGTTTTCAAACATACTGTTTCCCTCTTAGCAATGCTCTTTCACGTACCCTATAACCCAAGCTACTATTCAATCCTCAGGTCTCCGCTTAAACAAGAATTCACTGCATACTAGATTTCTTCTTTGTGGCACACATCACAATTACAATTAAACAATTATTTATAAAAGTATTTGGTAAGTTTACTCCCTACTTTGAAGTCACAAAGGCAAGGACCATATTACATCTATCTTGTTAAAGACTGGCACATAAAAGGCACAAAGTTCAAGAAGTATTTGCAAGAAATTGAAAAGGGAGAAGAACCCTATGGTACTGTCTTACTCTGCTCTGTTTTATGATAATCTGTGTCCTTGTGCAATTGGCTTAAGCTTCTGAAAAGGCAGAGGATCTGGTGACTCATCTTTTCCCCCAGCCTTCAAAGCACCTTATACCTTGGGAAGCAAGTACTCCACATCTGAATTGACTAAGTAGACTCAGGGAAAAAAAGACAGTGTCCCATATGAAAAAAAGTTTGTTACCAGTAATCAGTGACTTTTGAACACAAACAAACCTTTGTGCCAACAACTGCTAGCCCAATAAATACAAAGTTCCTGAGCAAGTAAAAAACAACCAAACTCTACAGCCATTCCACCAGGGCCTATAAAATCAAGAACGGTCTATTATTTTTTTCCACTCTTACTGCTATCTGGCAATTCATCATGTTTGATATGAAGAGTGAGCAATTACGATTCTTTCTCAAGAGTTTCTATCCTAGTTCTCAAACTACCTTTATTAAAAATCTACAAAACACAACTGTGCTATGGGAATATACAATAGCTAGATGATCCAAAGACATCAGTAAATATTTGAGCAATTATATATATATACATATATATACACATATATATACATATATATATACATATATATATACATATATATACATATATATACACATATATATACACATATACATATACATATATATATACATATACATATATATATACATATATATATACATATACATATATATACGTATATATATACATATACATATATATATATACGTATATATATACATATACATATATATATATACGTATATATACATATACGTATATATATATATATACGTATATATATATATATATATTTGAGACAGAGTCTGGCTTTGTTGCCCAGGCTAGAGTGTAGTGGCGTGATCTCGGCTCACTGCAACCTCCGCCTCCCAGGTTCAAGCAATTCTCCTGCCTCAGCCTCCACAGTAGCTGGGATTACAAAGGTGTGCACCACCACGTGTGGCTAGTTTTTGTATTTTTAGTATGTACAGGGTCTCACCATGTTGGCCAGGCTGGTCTTGAACTCCTGACCACAGGTGATCCCCTGCCTCAGTGTCCCAAAGTACTGGGATTACAGGCATGAGCCACTGTGCCCAGTCACAGTTATATTCTTAAGAAAGACTAAAATAATGCTCGTTTTTGTTTCAATAACCACAATTTAAAATCTCAGCATCTAGCTCAGTCCTGAGCACAAAATGAAAATTCAATGCTTACTACAATTAACAAGATTTCCTTGATAGGTTTAGCATGGTTTCTTAACAGTGTTTATTATTTATAATAACTGTCCTCTATACCATCTGGTTTATATCTAACTGAACTTAAAATTTACCATGTCTTTATGTTCACTTTTAAACAGATTTAATCCACAAGTCATTTTGATAATCTAAGAATGGAAAATACATTCTTCACAATCAGCTCTTACCTATAAGTCATAAGAAATAAGTCATAAGAAAAAAGAAGTCAAAGAAAAAAATCCAATCTATCTCAGAAGATATCCATAAATGAGTTTATCAACAGAAAGGAAACAGAATATAATGGAAAGCACAATCCCGGCTTGGTTATTTACTACTCGCAGCTTTCATGAAGGCTTCTGAACATCCTGCCTTTCTGCCTCCCCACCTACCCCCTCTCTCTCTCTCACACACACACACACACACACACACACCCTTAGAGATTAGGAGCAGGGACTACAAGCTGTGCTTGCTGTCAAAACAAACCTACCCCAGGCAAGCATTGGAGAACCTGTAAAACCAAGTTTGGCAATCAGCTCCTCCATCTCTCCTTTGTCCCTGCTTCCCTTCCAGTGCAGTAAGGTGCTTTAGGATGGCCCAAGGAAGGATCAATCCTCCAAAAATTCAGCAATAGTTGAAATCACTCATGAATTCACAACAGATGGTATACACTACGATTAGTTGGTTGATGAGCTCAAGAAAAAGCATATTACAACAAATATTGAGACTTGCCTTTTCTTCACCTTCTAATTCACTAAGAAAACTGAGGCCAATTGAGACCCAAAGACTTCCAGAGCTCTTACAAGAATCTCTTTATCCATCCTTCCTAAAAGCCTTATGGAAACAGACGACCCTCTTCCTACCTAGGGTTAATTCCTTCATGGGTGCTCCATGCCTGCTTATTTCTTCCAAGACTTTCCTTTGTTTAAATTTTTCCCCTCTGTTCATCCATTATCCTTAGCCTCTTTCTCCCTCTCCCTTCAGGATAGAAGTACTGTTCAAATTTCTGCCTTCAGGGCCTCTTCTTCTTCCACTGAGATATAAGTTACATCTAATAAAGCACACAAACCATAAGGGTACCAATCAATGAACTGTTATATATGTACCCACCCAGAAAACTAAAACCCAAATCAATACAAAGAGCAATATCAAGACCAGATGGCTCCTCATGTCCCTTCCCATCCATATCCTGCTGAAAGGTAACCACTACAATACATCACCAAACATTAGCTTTGCCAGTTAATTGACCTTCATATAAACATAATCATAGAGGTGTATCTCCTTCATGCCTGAATTCTTTCACTCAATATAACTCGCTACTACTTTTTAAATACAGGCATTCCTCGGAGTTGCTTCCTAAGGCCTTTCCTCACTCTATCTAACAATTTCATTCAATCCAAAGGCTTCAAAAGTCCTATCTATCCAGCAATTTCATTCAATCCAAAGGCTTCAAAAGTACTACCTAAATACAGATGATCCTGGAGCTCTTCAGACATACTTGGATGTTCTTCAGGAACCTCAAACTTAACACATCCAAATTCTAACTCATCATCTCTCCCCTTATCCTAAAACCAATTCCTGCTCCCATATTCTGCCTGTTAGTTAATGGGATTACAGTCACCCCTAAACTAGAAACCTCCAAGTCATCCAGACATATAAGACGTTGTTGGTCTAGTTCACACCATATCCCTAGTTACCAACATGGAGGACATACAGTAGTCTGCACTTATCTGCAATTTTACTTTCCACAGCTTCAGTTACCTACAGCCAACCACAGTCCAAAAATAGATGAGTACAATACAGTAAGATTGAGAGACCATATTCACATAACTTTTATTACAGTATACTGTTACAACTGTTCTGCTGTATTGGTATTTACTGTTAACCTCTTACTGTACCTAATTTATAAATTAAACTTTATCATAGGAATATACGTATAGGAAAAACATAGTAGAGTCATCCCTTGGTATCCAAGTGGTACTGGTTCCAGGACCACCACCCACCCCAAAAGATATCCAAATCAATGGACACTCAAGTCCCTTATATAAATATTTGTATATAAATTATGCATATCCTCCCACATACTTTAAACTATCTCTAGATTATTTATAATACTTAACACAATGTAAACGCTATGTAAACCATTGTTATACCTTTTTTTATTATTGTTTATTGTTGCATTGTTTTGGGGTTTTTTTGTTGTTTTTGAGACGGGTCTCACTTTGTCACCACCCAGGCTGCAGTGCAGTTGCACCATCACAGTTCACTGCAGGCTTGGCTTCCCAGGCTCAAGCCATCCTCCCACTTCAGCCTCCTAAGCAGCTGGGACTACAGGTGTGTGCCACCACATCTGGCTAATTAAAAAAAAAAAAAAAAAAAATGGTAGAGAAAGGGTCTCACTATCTTACCCAGGCTATTATTTTTTATTGTTTTTTGGGTTTTTTTCCTGAATATTTTCAGTCTGTGGTTGGGTGAATCCATGAGTGCAAAACCCATGGATACAGACGGCCTACTGTATATCTAATGTTCTACCTACAGGGATAGGTACTAACCCCAGTTTCAGGCATCCACTAGAGGTCTTGGGACATATCCTCCTCAAATAAGTGGGAACTGCTGTACTCAAATTAGTTCAGGAGTGAATAAAAAATCCTGAACTGTCCTTCCCCCTCCACATATAATCATTCATTAAGACCCAACAATTCTACATTGTAAACAATTACCCTATGTTCATGGTTCTTCATCTGCACTGACCTCATGTAGACCTTCATCTAACTTCTAGGTCCCCTGCCAAAAATGTCCTGTCCCATCCACTCCAGCTCCTGGTCTACTCTTCCTAATCCTCAAAAGCATTTCCCATCAACCCTATAACAACTGCAGCAGAGGTGATTACCTCCCTTTTCGGTATGACAAATACATTGTACAAACCTCGCAAGCAGCACATTCCAAGCAGCACTGCCTGCTTTCCTTCCCTGCCACTAGGCTGAACTCCTTGAGGCAAGGGCAGCGTATCATTCCTTCGTCAGCTCCTGACAGGCTGTTTTAACACAAAAAGTCAAAACATGTTTATCAAAGCCCTACTAAGGCAGTCTCCAAGTTTCTAGTCAGCCCCTTGCCAATCTATCCTCCAGCTGGCTGCCCAGTTAATGCCAAAGACTACAAATCTAATCATGTCATTCTCCACTCGACTTGCTTATCAAGTCAAGTCCTTAGCATGTGAGGCCTTGCGTCACGTGGCCTCAACCTCTCTTTCAGTCTCATCTCCTACCACTTTTCATCTCATCACCTAAAATTTCACCACTCCAAGCTACTCACCATTCCCCACCCACATCGAGCCCTGTCATTCATGCTGTAGAACCTGGCATGCCCTTTTCATGCAATGCTATTTTCTTGGAGAATCTTTTCCAGGAAGCCTTTCCAGAGGATTCTACTTCCAGGGAGAGCTGGTTTGTCAGCCTTTCTGGATTCCCCTGGCACTGTTTAAATGCCTCCATTAAGGCATTTCAAGTTTTATTATTATTATTTATGTAAACGTCACCTCCCATTAGATAGGAAAAACTCAACATTCAAAAGACATACAACCTAAGAGCTTCATAAATGTAACACATATTCTTTTTAGACCTCCTCACTTCTGTCTGATAGCCATAGCTAGTGCTAGCATTTATTTTGTATATGGAAAAAAATAAATGGCTTCTAGAAGAAAACCAAGTAAATAAATAATGTCTATATCACCTCCTGAGAGTTACCACACATATGGTAACCAGTAGAAAGTGACAAACCTTCACTGAGATTTGGAAGCTGGGTGGTGAGCCAGGCCCATTTACCAACTAAACAGATGGCTGCAGTCAGCTTAAAGTGTATTACCATCTCAAACTCATGCCTTAGCAAAACCAGTCCTTCAGTGTTAAATTGAAAATAACAAGAGTAGAGGACACACTTTCATTCATTATGTCGCCAACTCCTAAGTAGTGCCTAGTCCTCAAGGATCACTGAATTAATCAGTGATATCCACTAGACAATCTGTTGCTTCCTACTTTTATGAACTGATCCACAATTCTTCCATCACCAACTGTAAACTTGTCATTTTGGAGCTTCTGTTGTCAAAAGAGCCAGTTAGCTACTGAGTCCCAGGATAATGTCCACATCAATCTCCTTTACTCCCTCCCATTGCCCTAGCTCAGGCCCTCAGGGTCTCGCCTGAATCACATGGTGGTTTCCCTCCTTCAACTTCTACTCTCTCCCACTCCCACCATGCAGATGAAACTCCTAGGGATCTTGTTAAAATGCCAATTATGCAGTAAGTCTGAGGTGGGGCCTGAGATTCTGCATTTCTAACAAGCTCCCAGTCCGGGAGGCTGATGGTGCTGGTCCACAGACCACATTTCAAGGGGCCAAGGCTCAACACAATGCAGTCAACAAGCAGAGGCCAGCCAGCTAACCACTAATCAGGAATGGACAAGCAGAGGTTTCTATGCCAGGTAAGAAATTGTACTGGATGTCCTCTGCCTGCTTCCTGTGCAAAGATTCCAGGTCATCTCTGGGCTATCCATGAGGTTCTCACCCATTTTATACCAGTGAAGCCTGGCAAAGCTATACTCTAACAGGCACTACTTCAATTATGGCATTTGTCAGGTTCTGATTTAGTAACTGTCTACAGACAATGGCGGTTTAGTCTATTCCAATATTACGTATGTCTCTAAAAGATAAAGAAGATACTGTGCATGGGGTAAGTATAATTGTGCCTGTGATAGTACGCTAACGATAAATGAACTCTACTACTTTCTTTTACCCATCAGGATGATCTAGAGGTTGATGCTACCTGGGTTAATCTGTCAGTTTTTTAAAACCACGAGGGTGGTCAACTGTTTTGCTGTTGTTGTTGTTTTGATGGGGGGCTGGGAAGGGGAAGTATGCATATCTACAAAAGTAGGAAGAAATGACACCTTCCAATTCTAATGACTACAAGCCAACCCAGGATATAAAGTAAGCATTCCAACGATACTAACAAGACAATCCCTACTCTCAGAAATGAACGTTTGTGTGGTATCTTAAGAATGACATCCTCGGCCAGGCAAGGTAGCTGATGTCTACAATCCCAGCACTTTGGGAGGCCAAGACAGGCGGATTACCTGAACTAAGGAGTCTGAGACCAGCCTGGGCAACATGGCAAAACCTCATCTCAACAAAAAATACAAAAATTAAAATTAGCCGGTTTACAAAATGCAAAATTAAAACGCCAAATTATAGGTGGCATGTACCTGTAGTCCTAGCCACTAGGGAGGCTGAGGTGGGAGGATGCCTTGAGCAAAGGAGGCAGAGGCTGCAGTGAGTGGAAATGGCACCACTACGCTCCCGTCTAATCAACAGTACCAGATCCTGCCTCAAAAAAAAAAAAAAAAAAAAAAAAAAAAACATCCTCTTAAGCAGTTCCAAAATATGTTTATAGAACTTTTTCTAATCACATGTTCATTTTGTGAATAAAACACCAAGTCCCTCATATGACTTGGTTACAAAGCAAGGGATCATTGAGCTTCCACTTTATAATCACAAGGGCCAATAACTATTCTCCTTCTGATTACATTGGTGCTAACATTTCTGTTAATATCCCCCATAAAAATCAGCTTGTCAAGTGTTGATATTGCTCTAATGAGTTAACTGAGGTCTCTAAAAATTTTCACAGAGGGCAAATAGGTGTTATTTAATAATAGATGGTGGAAAATACCCACTGGCAGGTAATTAACCTGAATGTTGATTGGTTTGAATTAGAAGTATTTTATTTGGATTAGAAGCATGACTTATTTTAGTCAGACAGGCTGAAATAACTTCTTTTTTGTTACCATGGTGTTTCTCATAATTCTAAAACACAAAAAGCAAAATGCAGCTCCTTTTCCAGTGCTGTCATCCACGTTACTACAAGACAGTATTTCACAGAGCCATTACCATCTACTCAAGATGAAAATAATTTATAATAGGTCATTAGTAAAGACTTAACTTGCCATGTGTATAGTACAGGTTTTACAGCCATGGATAAAAGAGCTAATAAGTTGTTTTATGCTTATATGAACGCTGAAAGATTTTGTTTCTTCCTAGTATACATGAGAGGTTTTAAAAAAATTCCTTCTTCCATGAAGATCCAGAGAGGAGATACAGAGGTTTTTAAAAAATGCCCCCAGGTCATGACCAAATCATCATCTTCCAATTTTTACATGAATGTGGTGTACATATGACACCAAACTTAAAAAACGTACCTCTCTTCAGAAGATAAACAGTACTTCCCATCAACCTCATAAATGCACAGAAAAATAAAACCTCATAGGCCTTAAAAAAAAGAAATAAGAGAAAGTCCCTCAGTGTACTCTAGGCTACCGTCAGGCTTTAGTGCAACCTCTAGCCCGTGTACATCTGCATTTTTTGTTTCAAAAAATCAAAACAAGTATTTGCTTAACCCAGAATTTAGATCCTCACAAACTATAATATCAAATAGAGCCCAAAACTATTCAAGTGACAAAAAGGCCGAGATGCCTGGAAGTATATGGTAAACGGTAAGGATTCGACTGGAACTATTAATCCTAACTCAATTGCACTGTATCTTGAACCAATAATTTAGAGTTGCTCCTAAAACAATTCAGGATCCCAGAACTGAAGCAACAGTCTACTCCTGGTCCTTCCAGGGCGACACAGTAGAGTTTGGAGGCTCTCTCCCCCCATTCCTGCTACTACAGTAACCTGCGAATACTATGTCTCCATTAGAACACTTTTCACCTTTTTATTGTTAATGTTGGCTTGTTTCCACAAACATGCCTTCAAATTGGTAAGTAATTCAAGGGATCCTCAACAATTTACATGAATCATCTTTAATTCAAAGGACCACGATATAGTAAATAATCACAGTAATTACTGATTAAATGAATGAATGTGTATACGTATACCTCAGACATACTGCAGGTTCAGTTCCAGACCACTGTTGTAGGGTGAATATCACAATAAAGTCACATGAATTTTTTGGTTTCCTAGTGCATATAAAAAGTTATGTTTACACTATATAGACTATTAAGTTTGTAACAGCATTATGTATAAAGCACAATGTACGTACCTTAATTTAAAATATTGTAAAAGTACTAACAATGATCTGAGCCTTTGGCAAGTCATAATCTTTTTGCTGGTGAAGGGTCTAACCTCAATGTTGATGGCAGCTGACTGATCCAGGTGGCTGCTGCTGCAGATTGGGGTGGCTGTGGCAATTTCTTAAAATAAGACAATAAAGTTTGCTGCTCAATTAACTATTCCTTTCACAAAAGATTTCTCTTTGACAGCACTTTGCCCACATAACTTTTTTCAAAATTGGAGTCAATTCTCTCAAACCCTGCTGCTCCTTTATCAACTAAGTTTATGTAATATTCTAAATTCTCTGTTGTCATTTCAACAATGTTCACAGCATCTTCACCAGGAGTAGATTCCTTCTCAAGAAACCACTTTCTTTGCTTGTCCATAAGAGGAAATTCCTCATCCATTCAAGTTTCATCATGAGATTGCAGCAATTCAGTCTCATCTCCAGATTCCACTTCTAATTGTAGTTCTTTTGCTATTTCCAACACATCTGCAGTTACTTCCTCCATGGAAGTCTTGAACTCCTCAAAATCATCCATGAATCAACTTCTTCCAAACCCATGTTAATGGAGGTTCTCCTCCCATGAATCATAAATGTTCTTAATGGCATCCAGAATGGTGAATACTTTCCAAAAGGTTTTCAATTTATTTTGTCCAGATGTATCAAGGGAATTACTATCTATGGCAGCTATAGCCTTACAAAATGTATTTCTTAAATAATAAGACCAGAAATTCAAAATTACTCCTTGTTCCATGGAGTACAGAATGAATGTTGTGTTAGCAGGCATGAAAACAACATTAATCTCTATGTACATCTCCATCAGAGCTCTTGGATGACCAGGTACATTTTCAGTGGGCAGTAATATTTTGAAAGGAATCCTTTCTTTTTCTGAGCAGCAGGTCTCAACAATGGGCTTAAAATGTTAAGTAAATAATGCTACAAACAGGTGTGCGGTAATCCAGCTTTGTTGTTCCACTTATAGAGCACAGGCAGAGCAGATTTAGCAGAATTCTCAGGGGCCCTAGGATTTTCAAAATGGTAAATGAGCAGCCACTTCAACTTAAAGTCACCAGCTGCATTAATTCCTAACAAGAGAGTCAGCCTATCCTTTGAAGGAAGCCAGGTACTGACTTCTCCTCTCTAGCTATGAAAGTCCTAGAGGGCATCTTCTGCCAATAGAAGGACGCTTCATCCATCTACACTGAAAATCTGTCACTTTGTGTAGCCGCCTTCATCAATGATCTTAGCGGGATCTTCCAGATAACTTGCTACAGATTCTACATCGTAACTTGTGCAGCTTCACCTTGCACCTTTGTATTATGGACACAGTTTATTTCTTTCAATCTCATAAACCAATCTCTGCTAGCTTCAAACTTCTCTTTAGAAACTTCCTCTTCTTTCTCAGTCTTCAAAAAATTAAAGAGAGTTAGGACCTTGCTCTGGATTAGGGTTTGGATTAAGTGAATGTTGTACCTGGTTTGATCTTTTGTGTAGACCACTAAAATGTTCTCCATATCAGCAGCATAAGGCTGTTTTGCCTTCTTATGATTCATGTGTTCACTGGAGTAGCACTTTTAATTTCCTTCAATAACCTCTTTTGCATTTGCAACTTGGTTAACTGTTTGTGGCATAGGAGGACCAGCTTTTGGCCTTTCTCAGATTTTGACATGCCTTCTTTACAGAGCTTAATCATATTCAGCTTTTGATTTAATGTGAGAGACTTGCGACTCTTCCTTTCACTTGAACACTGAGGCCTTTATGGGGTTACTAACTGGCTTAATTGCAATACTGTTGTGTCTCAGGGAACAGGGAGGCCCCAGGATAGGGAAAGAGATGGGGGAATAGCCAGCCTGTCAAGCAGTCAAAACACACACAACTTTATCAAGCTTGCCATCTTACATGGGCGTGGTTTGTGATGCCCCAAAACAATTACAATAGCAACATCAAAAATCACTGATAGAGAAAATTAGCATGGCCCCTGCGCAAGGATGACATGCAAATTCATGAAACGTTCCATATTTTTTAAAAAATTATAAATAATGAAAAGGTTTGAAATACTGCAAGACTCACCAAAATATGACACAGAGACACAAAGTGAGCACATGCTGTTGGAACAAATGTTGCCAACAGACTTGCTCAACACAGGGTTGCCACAAACCTTCAATTTGTAAGAAATGCAGTATCTGCAAAGCACAACAAAAGCAAGCACAATAAAACAAGGTATGCCTGTACAGTCTTCCATGTAACTGAGTATCAGTGCCCAACAATAGGAGATCCCATCTTCCTTAATGAGCCCTAATTAACTCTAATTAACATCTGCGGCAATTTACCATTGCTAAAAATAATAAAACCACATTACATTTGTATAACACCTCACAGTTTACAAAGCACTTCCACACATATCCTCAACTCAGAATCTCACAAAGTTCTTCAAAACAGACTCTTTTTTTTTGAGACGAAGCTTCGCTCGTTGCCCAGGCTGGAGTGCAATGGCACGATCTCAGCTCACTGCAACCTCTGCCTCCCGTTTTCATGGGATTCTCCTCCCGAGTAGCTGGGATTATAGGCACCCACTACCAGGCCGGGCTAGTTTTTTGTATTTTTAGTAGTGACAGGGTTTCACCATGTTAGCCAGGCTGCTCTCGAACTCCTAACCTCAGGTGATCCACCTGCCTCGGCCCCCCAAAGTGCTGGGATTACAGGCATGAGCCACTGCAACTGGCCAAAAACAGATTTTTTTAAATCATCTTTTCTCTCTCTCTAATAAATGAGGCTGAATGAGGTTAAGGGGTTTACTATAGGTCTCACATCATGTAAAGAAGAGAAGCGTACAGACCACAAAAGGGTTCCAGTGCTCTTTCCACCCTAAGAAGCATCAGCAACATACATCCCAAAATGTGGAGGGATGGTTTGTAAGAACTAGTACTGTTATCACAGACACTTTCATTCATTATCTTACTTGATCCTCTCAACAACCTTGTGCAGCAGGTAAGAAAGAATGCAGAAAAGCTCTGTGTCAGTGGCACAGCCAGAAGTCAAGTCCAGGTTGTAACTAGTTTAAAGTCTGTGCTTCACAAATGCTGATGTCCCCTACTGACCACAGAAGCTCATTAGGGATAAGTTTTCCATATTCAGCAAATCAAGGGGGACACTTACCAGTTAACTCTGACACCTGATGCTTGAACTTGAATTCTGCCTCTCTCTTGCTCACTGTACAAATCTAAACGAGTTACCAAACTGCTCTGCAACTCCATTTCTCTATCTGTAATACTGGGGTGATATCATAACCTACCTCATAGGGTTGTTATGAGAATTAAATTAATAGTTATAAAGCACTTAATATTTATAAAGCACTAAACAGTAATTAGCATATAGGGTGATAGAAATGTTTGCTAAATATCAAAATACTATATAATTTCTTGAACATTAGGCAGCAGGATACAATCATGCTGAAGCAGTTCAATTCTTTTGTACTTGCTTATTCAAATTTTTTAAAAATAACATCTGGTTTGTCATTGTGGAAGAAAGCACTGTTACTTACACATACCTAAATGTGGTGACCACAGTTCCATTTCATTCAGGTTTTTTTTTTTTAGATGAAGTCTCGCTCTGTCACCCAGGCTAGAGTGCAGTGGCATGATCTCAGCTCACTGCAACCTCCACCTCCCTGGTTCAAGTGATTCTCCTGCCTCAGTCTCCCGAGTAGCTGGGATTACAGCCGTGCGCCATCATGCCTAGCTAATTTTTTGTATTTTTAGTAGGGACAGGGTTTCACCATGTTGTCCAGGCTGGTCTCGAACTCCTGACCTCAAGTGATCTGCCCGCCTCAGCCTCCCAAAGTGCTGGGATTACAGGCGTAAGCCACCACACCTGGCTTCATTTAGTATTTTACAGCAATGGGTCTGGAGATTTTCTCCTTAAGTGTTCATGTACTAAAGCCTACAGTCAACTCCAGCAAAGGTGATTTGGAACTTCTGCAACACAACTAAAAGCCTACAGAAGAGAAACCTAGTTGTCCAACAAACAGAATCTTATAAAGCCACAAAACCCAACAGCAGTACCATTTGTGTCTTGTAGCCATTTATATAATAACTAAGAATTGGTCAATAGACCATGAAAGCCTGTTTGCCAAAGATGGCAGATGTTCTAATTTGACTTTTCTATATTTGACATGTGTTCCTTTTCCCTCCCCCATTCCCACTAAAAAAACACTTCATTTTTTCTAGGAATTAACTGACTTAACAGCACTAATGCACCATGGGTACAATTAGAATACTGGTCGCAGGATCACAGAGTTCTGCTACCTCAAGTCAGAGCTATTTCAAATTATCATTCCTGTAATCAAGAACTGTCCTCAGTTCAAGACAACGCATGGAAAAACCTTCTCAGGCTAGCCAAAAAAAACTCAAGGCAGCACCGGCAGAGTCTACTAATTTCAATAGGCATGTTAGCCTTCCTTTTTTAAAATTAAAAGATAAACCAGGCCAGGCACAGTGGCTCACACCTGTAATCCCAGCACTTTGGGAAGCCGAGGTGGGCAGATCGCGAGGTCTGGAGTTTGAGACCAGACTGGCCAACATGGTGAAACCCCATCTCTACTGAAAATACAAAAGTAGCCAGGTGTGGTGGCGTGGGCCTGTAATCCTGGCTACATGGGAGGCTGAGGCAGGACAGGAGAATCACTTGAACCTGGGAGGCAGAGGTTGCAGTGAGCCGAGATCACGCCACTGTACTCCAGCCGGGTGGCAGAGTGAGACACTGTNTAATCAAGAACTGTCCTCAGTTCAAGACAACGCATGGAAAAACCTTCTCAGGCTAGCCAAAAAAAACTCAAGGCAGCACCGGCAGAGTCTACTAATTTCAATAGGCATGTTAGCCTTCCTTTTTTAAAATTAAAAAGATAAACCAGGCCAGGCACAGTGGCTCACACCTGTAATCCCAGCACTTTGGGAAGCCGAGGTGGGCAGATCGCGAGGTCTGGAGTTTGAGACCAGACTGGCCAACATGGTGAAACCCCATCTCTACTGAAAATACAAAAAGTAGCCAGGTGTGGTGGCGTGGGCCTGTAATCCTGGCTACATGGGAGGCTGAGGCAGGACAGGAGAATCACTTGAACCTGGGAGGCAGAGGTTGCAGTGAGCCGAGATCACGCCACTGTACTCCAGCCGGGTGGCAGAGTGAGACACTGTCTCAAAAAAAAAAAAAAAAAAAAATACTTTGGGAGGCCGAGGCAGGCGGATCACGAGGTCAGAAGATCGAGACCATCCTGGCTAACACAGTGAAATCCTGTCTCTACCAAAAATACAAAAAAAAAAAAATTAGCCAGGCGTGGTGGCGGACACCTGTAGTCCCAGCTACTCAGGAGGCTAAGGCAGGAGAATGGCGTGAACCCAGGAGGCGGAGCTTGCAGTGAGCCGAGATCGCGCCACTGCACTCCAGCCTGGGCGACAGAGCGAGACTCCGTCTCAAAAAATATATATATATAAAGATAAACCGTATGTGCTTCACAATGACCTCTAAGGGGTAGCCCCCAGAACTTCTCCAGAAGGTGAAAAAAGTTCAGTGAATCTGTACAGTATAAATAAACAGCTGAGACTGCTGCCTAATGCAAAATAAATTAGTCAAAGAGCTCAAATTCGGAAAACAGAAATTAATGCTTTATGTCCCTGCCTTAAAAAAAATTTTTTTTCTTTTTGAGACAGTCTCACTCCATTGCCCAGGCTGGAGTGCAGTGACACCATCTCAGTTCACTACAATCTCTGCCTCCTGGGTTCAAGTGATTCTTCTGCCTCAGGCTCCCGAGTAGTTGGGGTTACAGGCATGCACCAGCACGCCCGGCTAATTTTTGTATTTTTAGTAGAGATGAGGTTTCGCCATGTTGGCCAGGCTGGTCTCAAGCTCCTGACATCAGGTGATCTGCCTGCCCGCCTCAGCCTCCCAAAGTGCTACGATTACAGGCATGAGCCACCACACCTGGCCTAAAAAATTATCTCTAATATGTAAAAGTTTCATATTTTTCTAATATGAAAAATACACATAGAAGCAATATTTTATATTCCAGCCCCCCTTCCCATCCAAGCCACTTTGAGATGATATCGAATCCACAGGAAAGAAGTATTCTGATAAGTCCATGTCCAGAAGCACATAAGCTGCCATCCTAAAAGTGACAATGGCAAGGGAAATTGGGGCATCAAAAAGAAATGCAGTGGTAAGGCTAAAGAGCCTTCCTTTTCTCGCTGCTATCCCTCAACAAATCCTAATACCTACCCTAAACCTACATTACTCCATAGTGTAGATTTTAATCCCCGGCTTGCCAGTTAAAACAAACAAGCAAAAATGGCATAAACTCTGGAGAAAAGTGGCCTTTTTATTTTTTTTTTTGGAGAGAGGGTCTCACTATGTTGCCAAGACTGGTCTCGAACTCCTGAGCTCAAATGATTCTCCTGCCTTGGCCTCCCAAAGTGTGGGAAATACAGGCGTGTGCCACATACCTGCCAAAGGGGGCATTTTAAATCAGTGAAGAAATGACAAAGTCATTCAATTAAAATGTGGGAACTATTTGTTCTTTTCTTTTCTTTTTTTTTTTTTTTGAGACGGCGTCTCACTCTGTCACCCAGGCTGGAGTGCAGTGGCTTGATCTCAGCTCACTGCAACCTTCACCTTCCAGGTTCAAGCGATTCTCCTGCCTCAGCCTCCCGAGTAGCTGGGATTACAGGTGCCCACCATCACGCCCAGCTAATTTTTGTATGTTCAGTTGAGATGGGGTTTCACCATGTTGGTCAGGCTGGTCTTGGACTCCTGACCTCAGGTGATCCATCCACCTCGGCCTTCCAAAGTGCTGGGATTACAGGTGTGAGCCACCACGCCCGGCCTCTCCTTCCTATCTTAAACAATGGTTACATTAAATTTTTATGCATAGAAAACTGCCAGCGTGGTGGGTCACGCCTGTAATCTCAGAACTTTGGGAGGCCGAGGTGGACGGATAACCTGAGCTCAGGAGTTCGAGACCAGCATGGCCAACATGGCAAAACCCCGTCTCTACTAAAAATACAAAAATTAGCTGAGCATGGTGGCGGGCGCCTGTAATCCCAGCTACTCCGGAGGCTGAGGCAGGAGAATCGTTTGAACCCAGGAGGCAGAGGTTGTCGTGAGCCGAGATTACACCACTGCACTCCAGCCTGGGCAAACACAGCAACACTCCATCAAAAAAACAAAGAGAAGAGAAGAGGAAAGAAAAGAAAAAATACTACAAGTATAAGAGAATTTTTTAAATCCTGGAGTAGAGGAGACATTCCTAAGCATGACAAACACCCTGAAAACCTAGAGGAAAAGACTGATATAAAAGTGAACAGATAAAGAAAATATTAGTGACTTAGTAAACGAAACTAGTTTATCTATGTAACGCCCAAAGGAATTAATAGGAAAAAGGAAAAAACCCAACCAAAAAAAAAAAAAAAAAACAAAAGCAGGCAAGGAATATGAATAAGTCACAAGGAGTTAGCAATTAATGTTCAACAAAATTAAAAATTAACTGCAAATTTTTTTAAATTGAGATTTTTTTTTTTCCCCAGGATCACTTACCCTACTCACCCCCTCCCATCCATAAATACAACTACTACCTCTCATCATATTCTACCTCAACACTCAATGGAGAATGTGTGTGTGTGTGGGCGGCGGGTTGGGTGGGTGGGGATGTGTGTGTGTGGTATGTGCATATATACATACATACATTGTGTGTGTGTGTGCTTAAGGAAGAATAAGTTTGCCAATTATAGCAATGCTTACACAGGAGAGTTCCTTGTTACTTAAAACTGAATGTCAGCTGCATCCCAGCCATATCACCTCTCTAAGAGACCATCAAGAGAAACTGCTCCTCTGCTTCAGCATCTGGGGTAAATACTCAAGATGACAGATGCAATGTATTTTACCCTTGTGTATTTATGCATTTTAAAAGTTCCTTTACTCATTTAAAATGAACAGTAATCTTTGGGGAATTAATTGACTTAGTAGGTTAACTCCCATAGAAAGGAAAGTAAAACTTTTGCTTAAGGTAAATAATTAAATTAAAATGAAATCCAGCATAAAAGGAAATCTGTCATACCCTAAAATTAGCTGGAAATATTTGTTTCCGCAGTTCACAAACTATCTTTTTGCTAATGAGAGCAGGATATTTCTTTCTCTCTCTCTCTCTTTTTTTTTAAGAGACAGAAAGACAGAGAGAAAGTATTCAAAGCAATGGCACACTTCATGATACAGACTTCCAAATCAGCACACAACAAAAGCCCAAAGATTACTGAACAAGTTGCTTCAATTTTTGTATGTCACAGAAAGGTAGAACTGTGTACACGTACCTGAAAATAAGCTAAGTTGCAATTAATTTTGACACATCTTCTTAAAATAATTCAAAGAATACAATGTTGAATGTTTTTAACATGTACATATTTATTTATTTATTTACTTATTTATTTTTATTTATTTTTTTGCTCTGCCGCCCAGACGGGAGTGCAGTGGCGCGATGTGGGCTGACTGCAACCTCTGCCTCCTGGGTTCAAGTGATTCTCCTGCCTCAGCCTCCGGAGTAGCTGGAATTACAGGTGTGCACCACTAGGCCCAGCTAATTTTTTGTATTTTTAGTAGAAATGGGGTTTCACCATGTTGGCCAGACTGGTCTCAAACTCCTGACCTCAGGTGATCTGCCTGACTCAGCCTCCCAAAGTGCTGGGATTACAGGCATGAGCCACTGCGAACAGCCAACACACACATATTTAAAGGGAAATTTTGTTCAAAATTCATGCTTAAATTTTTCTCCCAAATTATTTTTTTAATTCAATGATTTCTTTTTCCAACATTTTCATTCTTTTAACAATTTCACCTTCAAAGTACTGAATGAACTAAGAACATTGATTTTTTAACACTGTACCCCTTCTCTGCCAACTGCCAATAGTTCTATCATGCATCCCACAAAGGTAACATCACTGATGAAATCTAATTTCTCTCTGTGCAATTAAAATACCCACCTGTTCCATCAGAAGTTCCTTTCTTACAATCTGTCAAAGTGATATGCAACCCCTCAAAAGCACTGATTAGAATGAAAAGAACTAGAAAAACACCTTGAAGAGAGAAACCACTAACTGTGTAAAGCACACAATTTCTTTAAATTTCATTTTTAACAGTATTAATATAAAGAACCACCAAAGACAGGTAAGTATACAGATTCACAGTGTGGGAAAAAAGAACACTGGACAGATCATCAAAATCCTAGGTGTGGTCCTAACTCTGTAACTGACTTGACCAATGAATCTGGACCAGATACTTTACCTCACAGGTTTACTTTTCTCATCTATAAAAATACAGATGTTGGACTAAATTATCTCTACTACATCCTAAATTCTATTACCTGTCCAAAGTAACAGTGCAAAAATTCCATTTTCTTAAAATGTTTTTTCTCCTACTGACTATAGGCACTGGTAGGCAAGCACCCAGCTCACCATGAATAAAGCTAACTAGCCAGTAAATTTTGCACATTTGTATCCCTCTAATACAGTTATTAGAGTAAACTTGATGAACTAGACTACAAAGGCATCTTGCTTTCTAAGTTAATTTAAGAATTTCACTTTAACTTAAAAGAGGATGTACTTCTTTTCTTTATACTCATCTGTGGCATGCTGAATTCTATTTTAGGAGTAGGAATGACAGGGAATGGGTAATCAAACATCAATTCTTGTCCTAATCTATACCAAAATGGAGGTCTGCTTTGTCTGGTTGGCAACCTCCAGCTGACTTGTGTACATTAGGTCTAAGCCCATAAGAAAAGGCAGGGGATTTGACAGTTTTAAGCCCACAGCCATGTCTTACAGAACTTAAAACAACTACAACTTTCAAAACCCTTCAAAACAAAAAACAGGCTCTCTAACGATGCCTCAGAATATTATGAGTTGGAAGAGATCCTGGACTTGTTCTACTCCAACCCCATCGTTTTACAGATGAGGAAATCAAAGCCCAGGGTAGGTTACAATGAATGCCCAAAGTCACGCCAAGTTTCCCAACTCTCGGACTAGTTTCTCTAAAAAGCAGTACATTTTCTCTCACGGTGTGAGATAAAAGGAAAAAATTCCTTCCCAAAGTTCTGTTTTGAAGAGGAGAGTGACTTTGACCCAACCCCACCCCAACACACCAGCCAAGCTCTTGCTGTATTTAAAACATGCCTGGTATTTGAAAAGAAAGCCCAAACACTCTAACACATTATTAAGTGAGGCAGGTATATGAACAGATTCATTCTCCACCTGCTCTTCCTCAGATGTATGACTCAGAAGAAATAGAGAGTAATAAATACAAATCTCTTCCTGCTTAAACAGAATGTGAGAAAAAAAACTTCAAAAAAATTATGACCAATTCAAATTCTCTCTAACTTCACTTTCTAATTAGATTTTTCCCGCATTATTGAAATGGTCCAAAACTAAATATTTCAAATTTCATTCAATCTTCAACCGAATGCTTTCACAAACTAGAAGCAAGGCTAATTTGCCAAGCTCCAGTTAGAAAAATACATGCCAAAAATTCTGGATGTTTTTTGCTTGTGTTTTGCTAAAGTATTGATATCTCCAAAATCATACAATATGTGCAACCTACAAACAAAGCATTTTATGGAGTTTTCATTGTTAACTTCTAGGTCACAAACTCAGAGGCCACTAGGCTTACACCTCCACAAGACACTTTAGCGTTAAATGCATTTTACAATGTATAAAAATCTCAAGTGTAAAAAATACAACAGGGAAAAAATTACTTCAGTATGCATGTGGCATTACAGAATGGCTATGCCTTGTTTCATTTAACATACCAAAAAGTATATGAGGCCAAGTCATGGTAACACAACAAAACCATTCCAACTCTAAAATCAAAGAATAACAACACTTCATTAATCCAGGAACGGTTATTATGCTTGATAAAAAGTATAATATCACACAACTTCAAAGAGTTGCTATTTCACAGTTACCTAAATATACTAACGTCTTTTAATCAAAGTATCGTTAAAGTCTATTTTTTCTAGGTACTTGAGTTTCAATTTATCAAAATTTTCTGGAGTTGAAGTTTCATACAAATCCAGTCAGTCATACAGCCTTAGGTTATAAATATCCAATATATCTAATGAATCCATATGGTCGATTTTGTTTAATTATATTATCTTTAGAAAACCAAAGGTAAGTATAAAAAAGGACTTGCAATAGAATCACAGTGACGTCAGGCCAGATTCAAAACCCCTCATTACCAGTGTTCCACCAGATGCATGTGATTAAAGGAATGGAATGGGTTTAGAAGGTGGAACTTTAAAGAAAAAAAAAAAAAGACTTCATTTTCCCAGGCTATTTTAGACATTTTGATAACATCTCTTTCTCTTTTTCAAAATGTCAGGCGTCTTTAAAGGAATCGTTTTTTCTATTGAGTGGCTTCAGGATCTCTTGACTTTCACAGTACAATCAAACTCTTCTCCAGTCCAGATAGACTGAATTATGTTAAACCCTGGCACATAACAAAATCATTAAATCTAAGATGCCTCATTTGACAGATGTCTCATTAAATTCACTGCAAAATGAAGGTACGAGATGCCTTTGAAAAGTTGGGGGGAACCTGTTAACTCTAAGAAAACTTTCAGAGAGAGCTATTCTCTCAAAATCCAGAGTTCACTCACGTGAAATAGAAGATATTAATAGTATGTGGCACATCTAAAATCTCCTGCCATGGGAGAAATGCCGCTATGTGTATGTGTGTTTAACACATCCCTGGGGACCCAAACAGGATGAAAGCTGAAGAATCAGGGCACACACCACCAGCTGCTTAACAAAATTCCACAAATTAAATTCAACAAATGTTAAACTAAAATGCCAAGTTATTATACTAGGCTTGGATCACATACAACGTCAGTGAATGTTACGTTATCAGTAAATGAAAAGCTAAATTCAGGATTCTAGGAAGGGAAAGAGAAACAACAAAAACATTTTACACTTAAAAAATAACCATCTTTGTATATATCGATCATTTAAGGCGGGTGATTTGATAATCTTATAGCAACCAAAATATAAAACTTTCAACCTAAAACTTTACACAAACTCATTTACACTCATCTTCTGCCCCTACAATTATTTCAGTGAGTATAAAAGACACACGAATTTAGAAATAACTATGAAATTCAGGGAGAAGAACTTACTCTCTATCTCTAGCACTATATAACAAATGAATTATAAAAATTAAACAAGAGCACAATAACAACAAGAAAGCATCATTAAAAGACAATTCAATTTTTTAACAATAGGTTTAGGCAAATAAGATATTTAATGAAAAATATCCTCAGTTACTTTAAAAGCCATGTTTTAAAGGAACTGAACTGTCACACATACACACACACACACACACACACACACACACACACCCCTCAAAAGTTATCCACTTTTCAGGCAAAGTATTAATTCTCTACTTATCAATGAAGATTTGCAGTTTAACAAATAGGTATGCTTGAATAAGAGAAAAAAGAACTATTACGTAAACTTTAATTCATACCAACTTAAATCCAAGCATGACTATTTGCAACCAGAATATTTAGAACACTTCAGTACTCTTTCCACATTGTCTACTTATTTGTCCATCTTGGTTCTTTACATTTTTAAAGGCACCATGATAAACAGAACCATCCACATTTCACAAGAAATACCACTTTGAACTAGAGGATAAAACCACCTCATTACCAACAAAAACAGCATATTTTTGGAATGCTTTTAAACAAGGGAAAAATTCAAGTGTAAATTTAATTTAATCGATTCATGGAAAGTGATATGAATTGCAAAATAGAATACTCAAGCTCTCTATTCTCCGGCCTCCTAAGGACGAGTCAGATCTCTCTGTGCATCAGTTTCTCCATCTGAAAAGAGGATTGCCACCAGCCCTCCTTAACACTGTTTTTGAAAGGGGAAATCAAATAATTCATGTGAAAACCCTTTAAGATGTTTGAAGATAATAAAAACCAATGTATTGTAGATGTTATCAAACCATAGTAGTGAAGGGCGGCACGTACTTTACAACAAAAACAAATAAATATAAAATATAAATATAAAAATGTAAAATACTGAAAAAAAAAATTTAAACCCTCTGTACTGAAAATTAAAGGGACTGTTCAAGTACACACTGGTGTCACATGTTCAAACCACGTTACTCAATACTACTGTAATTATAGTAATAACAACCTGCTTGTCAATATTATAACTTCATGCTGAACCACCCCTCCCCTCTTGGTCTGCATGTAGGAAACCACATAAGGTTTGATCATTCCCAGAAGAGAAAAGAAAGAAAATAGGAGAGGGATAAAAAGATTGTTTCCGCCAACTCCCAAGGAGTCACACACAAAAATACCTTGACCAAGATTCACTAGGTACAGTGAATGTGCACTTTATTCTGTCAGCACCCTTTGTCATTATTAAAATTCGAACAGAAATTGCTAGACTACTCAGATCTAAGTGCTGGGAGAAAAGTCAAAAAATATAAAAAGATATAGTTAATGCTGCCCTACATCAATGAGAAAGGCTCCCCAGAGAGTCAAAACAAAAGCTCATTCATGTTTAGGAGTCCATAACTTATGTCGGGCAACCTAAGTTCTTGAAATTTTTAACCCATAATTACTCTCTTTCAGGCAAAATTCAAGATGTCTGATTTTAAAGGGATATTAAATACTTAAGTAACTTCAGATAAAGCTAATTAAAATTTCCCATATCTTAAGTCAGCTAAGAGAATGGTGGCCTGGTAGATGCTATAACAATTTTCAAACTAAGTTTTCATTAACGACTCTGTAATTAGATAGTATCTTTATCCAAGGCCTTCTCGTTCATTGAAGACTTTCATTTTACTTTACCCAGATAAATATTTAAATATTCAAAGCAACCACAAATGGCTTTCAAAGCCTCTAAAAAACAACCCTAGTCAGGTTATAAATACTAAAATCTAATAGAAAGGTGATCTTCAAGAGAGTAGACCCTCAAAACAGTAGGCAAACTCAAGTTAAATACAGAAAAATATTCAAAAGAATTTGGAAGCAACTTCTTAGCTATCCTTCACCCCAACTATACATAAACAAAACAACATGCAGCAATAAATTTAAAAATAAGTTATATATAAAATTACCAATGGGGTACAGAATTTTCAAAGCCCCTGTAAAAGATATCATCTAAAACAAACATTATCCTCTTCCTACAGAAAAAAACTACTACCAAAATGTAACTCTGTTTTGTTGAGGTGGCCTATATTCTGTTGGAACACAGAGATCACTTCCAGGAATCACTTCCAGCCTGGTGCAAACCTTCACTATATGTGGAGTCCTAACAGTGGTTCCGTAAGTGAGATTACAGTTTTGTTCATCAGTAACTGAACTTCTTTGCAAAAATTCAAGTGGATTTACCATACACTGAATTTTGTTCTATGACAAATGAATAACAGCAGAGATGTGTGGTATATTAACTGAGGCTTAAAATAAGATCAACTTTGTTTAAAAGCCAAAATAAGCAATTAGACAACTTTGCAACAATCAGGCATCTTCCTTCTAGGACACCTGTACACTGGCTTCATGTTCAAGAATAGAGTGGATACTGTGTGTGGCATTCCCACACATCTACACAGATGTGTGAGTATATGTAAGCAGTAAGTGCAGAATGAGGTAACAATTACTGCTTTTCATAAAGGACAAAACAAAAAGATTAAAAGATCATGCCAAACATTTAAGATTTAACCAGGAAAGACCTGTCCTTTTAATATTGAGATGAGTTTTGAGGAAAAAAAAAAGAAAGTGTTTATTACCCATTAGAATGTTTTAGACACTCTTGAAGAGAATCAAAGAAAAATAAAGATTTAAATTTCGTAACTGTGACACCCAAAACCTTTCCATGGACATTTATCAAAATGGACATACCCATAAGCAAACTCTTTCCATATAAAATTTGTTCAAACTCTATTTAATACGTCCCTTGTTTTTATATACAGTTCCTTCCACGTAGTTAAAGGGCACCTATTTTTAATGCTTTTGTAAAATAACAATATTTTACAAATTACATGAATTAACAGAGAAAAGAATACAGTTGTTGATCTTACATAAAAAATCATCTATTTCCTGGACCATAAACTTTAAAAGCCATGTCATCGAGTTGGCAAACTGTCTTCAGATACTGCAAATGCTACTGTATTATGATTTGGTTTTCTTTACAAGGAAAAGATTCATCAGAAATCCACTTAAATTTCAGAAAAACTTCCAAGAAATTTAAAGGGCATCTATCTCACCAGGAATCCTGTCAGTCTCGCACATTTCAATGTGGGAGTAAAGATGTAAAGATTTCTTCATGCAAACTAATTAAACTGCCACTGGGACACAAGCTGGACCAAAAGACATTAAATTGTAAAGAATGGCTACAAATTAGTGGAGTTACAAGTATGACTATTTTTCCATCATCACCTACAACCTAAAAACCTAAAATTGGCGAAGATATAACACTCCTGATTTAATTTTGCTATGAGAACTTTATTTTAAATAAAATTCCTTATCACTGACAGCATAATTATTCAAACCAGAAGAGGAAAGGAATGTAAACTACTTAGAAAACTCAAGTACAATATGCAGGATCTATAGCTCCTGAATTTAGTACTAGCCAAGTCTTTAGCCAAAAGAGAAATATTACATGGATCACCCCTAGTCAAGAATTTGATAATGTACTGAAAAAAGACGGGGGAAAATTGTAGGACACATCTGAAGAAATAGTAACCACTTAGATCCTTCTTGTGAACCCTCCTGCAAGTCGTAGCGCAGTGGTCAGTTCTGACTATAAAGGCTAGAAGAAATGAGAGAAACAGGAAAAAACATTTTTTTTTATGCAAGACAAACTTGCAGACGAAACAGAAATCGAGCAAAAAAGCGCTGGGGAAAAGTATCAGTTAAAAAGGGGCCCTTTTGTCAGATTTCTAATGAGGGCTCCGTGGGTAATTTATGAGTGTGGCAGAGCTAAATAAACAAAGGCACCAGTTGACAAGTCAGGAGCTCCCGGTGGCACACACAGCTAGAACGCTGAACTGGGCAGTCAAATGCAGCCAAGAGTGTTCTAGCATTTTTGTTGTCATTTCTTCGGTCCGTCTTATGCTCACGTGAGTTTACCTGAAATCCCAAACAGCCTGAAACCCAATAAGCCCGAGGAAGCACCTTTATGGTTAAAGGTGCTCTTGCCGCTTTCAGGGGCATCTGCTTCCTGTACTTCTGGTGATTCAGCCACCTCTTTCCCATTGCTTTCCAACCTCTGAACCCTCAAGATTGATAAAACGCGCAGATTTAAAGATTGCTCAATTTAGTATACACAGACTGCATGAAAAAGCTGTAAAGTTTAAGACAAAGACTCACCAGGACCCGCACTCACTCTTGGGTTGGGCAAACTGACAAGCAATTTGAATCACTCTTCGGCCCTCGGCAGCGTTTGCACCCACCCGTCAAGGCAGGTGACTTCCTTACCTGCATAGAAGCGGATGAGGCAGCCAATCTCGGAGTCCATGCCTTCCTCCTGCACCCTCCACAGCTCCCCAAATCCCAGTTGGAAGAGGTAGTCATTTTGGATCTGCAATGGCTTCTCCTCCGCCTCCAGGCGCCGGGTGGTCTCTCCGTGGAGCTGCACGTACAGGGTGGGCGGCGGAGGCGCCTTCTCCGCGGTCACCCCGCTCCTCCCGGGGGTCGACTGGAGGCCTCCCGGGGCCACGAATGCCGCCGCCTTCTCCTCGCACGGCCCCTCGCGGACGGCCCCGCCCGGGCTGTCAACGGCCCTCGGGGCTTTCTGCTGCGGCTGAGGCGAGGAGGCCGTCTGGGAAGGCGGGAGGGGCTGCGCGGAGCGGCCGGGACGGCGGGGCTGGCCCGGGACCCCCGTCGGGGCCGAGGCTGCGTCGGCCTCGACCTCTTCCGACGACGACGAGCCGCCGCCGCTGCTGTAGGGATCCAGCCGGTCGGATACGCTCTCGGCGCTGGGACTCAGGCTGAAGCTCTCGGTGTCGGATGCCACAGGCCGCAGGGCGCAGGGAGAAGAGGCAGGACCCCCAACGAAAGCCTCGCCGGGGCTGGAGTCCGAGGGCGCGGGACTGGCACGGCGCGACCACCCGCCCGGGACGCCGGCGGGCAGGGGTAGGTCGGCGGGGGGCGCGCGTGGAGGACCCCCGACGGCACCCGGAGCGCTCCT
>NW_016804196.1:3218397-3224268 GCF_001698545.2 Rhinopithecus bieti | reverse complement strand
GCTGCGCCGTTGCCGCGGCGGCGGGCTCCATTGCAGTGGGGCTTCGCGTTTCCCCCCCAGCTCCGGAGGCGGCGGGCGGAGAGGGAGGCGATGAGGCGGAGGTGGGAGACGGCGACGGCGCGCGGAGAAGGGAGAAGCCAATGGCGTTCGGCGCGGTCGTTCCAGGGGATTATGTGGCGATTCGAAGCATTCCGTCGGTGTCTCAGTGTTCCATCCCGCGCGCCCGCCTCGCCGCCACCGCCCCCCCGACACACGCCCTCCCCGCCCCGGTCGCCGGCTCCCCAGCGACGGCCCCGTCCGCTCCCCCCGCCTCAACCCGGCGAACCAGCCGCGGATCTGGGCTCATTGAATATTAATCACCCGCCGGGAGCGGGAAGGCGGGAGGCTGGCAGGGCGGGAGGGCCGCGTGTGCCTCATGAATATTCATCGCCGGCATGACGGCATTCCAGGGAGGAGTGGGGAGAGCCGGGGGATGGCAGGAGGCGGAGCTTCAGGGTAAACAAACGTGACGCGTACGTACGAGGGCGGGGTGGGGGGCAGTTTCCCGGGAGGTTCCTGAGCCGGCCTGGGAGAGGGCGGTGAAGACAGAGGCGCGCGGTACACCTTGGGAGTTGTGGTTCTCGTCGCGGGACCGGCAATCCCGAGGGAGACATGGTGAACTACAAGTCCCAGCGGTCCTTTGGCTGTGCTTCTCCTGGCCGGCAGCAGCTGGCCATGGCCAGTGAGTATTGTGCCCTCTGCCGTTGAACTCTGTGCCAGAGTTCTTAATGAACAAGAATGCTCATGTTCATTAACTTGTATTTTACCCGCACTCCAGCTTGCCAGATGACTTTTATTTTCCCTACTAATTAAAGGTGAGGACTTTCAGGGACTCTGAACAGTACGAAGGTCCCAGGTCCTGGTCCTCACTTCTGCCCATTGTGTGAGATAGAGATACACACCCGTCACACCACAGCATCACTGGCAGTCTGAGTGGGCCAACCTCACTTTTTCCCCACTTTTTCAAGACCCAGGAAGACAGGCAGTGTCTGGGAATTCTAAGTGAGGCTGTCGTTGAATGTTCTTGTTGGAAGGCACAACCCTAAGCCTGTCCTCTCCCTCTCCTGTATCTGAAAAGGAAAATGGCAAAGGACTGAGGTTTCATTGTTCCCCATTGATCTTGAAGTTCGAAGTAGTTTAATGACACGGAAAGCACTGGAAAGTAGAAGAAACATTAGAATGGAGTATGAGATGGGCTTTTTCCATATGTTCTCTTTTAACGTCTTTGTTTTTTTCTTTCATCATTCAGGAAAAAAAAAAACTTTTCTACTGCTACAATGTTTAGTCGTGGTCTGAAAAGTATTTTTCATAAGTTGAATCAATGTTGTAAGCTGGACTAGGGCAGTTTACTATTTAAAAGAATTTAGTACACCTTTTTAATTGAATTACTATTCCCCCAATTGCTTTATAATTCGGGATTTTTTTTCTTTTCTTTTCTTTTTTTTTTTTTTTTTTTTTTTTTTGCCACAGAGTGGGTCTGTCGCCCAGGCTGGAGTGCAGTAGCGCAATCTGGGCTCACTGCAACCTCCGCCTCTCGGGCCCAGGTGATTTTCCCACCTCATCCTCCGAGTACCTGGGACTACAGGGCGTGCCACCACGCCCGGCTCAATTTTTATACTGTTTTGTAGTGGGGATGGGGAGTCCCTTCATGCTGCCCCGGCAGGTCTCTAGCGTGAGATTACAATCGTAAACCACCGCGCCAGGCCCTAAATCTGGATTTTCATTTGTGAAACTTTTAAACAGTTTTAAACCACATACTATCCAGGACCTGTTTTAACCTCAATAAAGTGACTAAACTTGCAGAAGAAGAGTGAAGGGGGTTGGAGAGAAAGACCAAATGGAACTTAGAGCAAGGAAAGACCTGCTTAGGTTATCACGGTTTCATTGAACAAGAATGAAGAAGCTATGGAAATAAAAATAAATATTTCTCAATGATTTTTTACATTCCAGATGATTTTCTATATTTTCATTTAAAGTTTCACCCCTTAGCCTCGTGAATCTATTAATAATATGTATGTTATTTAAATTCAATCAACAGCAACACATTAAAAATTAGGGAGATTGCAAGTTCTCCCAAGAGTGATAACATTTTCAAGTCAATTAATTTAACAGATAATTACAAACATTTATTATGTACAAGTCATCGTGTTACAGCAGTTGAATAAATCACACTGTCCCTGCCTTCATAGAGTTTATAGTTTAGAAAGAAGAACATTCAAAAAATGAGATAGAAGTACAGAAGGGGGAAATACGAGGTGCCATGGAAATAAGACACAAAACAAGGGGAACGAACCTAGTCTAAGAAGTCAGGCAACAGAGACCAAAGTTTGAATGAAATTTTTTGGAATCAATGAAAATGTGCATTTGTTGAAGGATCAGTCTCTGAAAGAAAGGAAAGTACCAACGAGGTAATTATATTGAGATAACTTTCAACTACACTGATTTATATTGTGCCTTCAGTAGCCCCAACACAAACTATTTGTTCTAGAAATTGAAAGAACAGTCTTTTAATTTAGGCATCCTTTAATAAAATTTAAACAAGGCACATGTTAAATTTCAGTACTAAAACATGAAATTTGTATACCTCTTTATATTCCTTAGTTGATTTCCTACAAACCCCTTTATATTTATTTATTTTTCTTTTTTCTTTTTTTTCAGTCGGAGTTTCGCTCTGTCACCCAGGCTGGAGTGCAGTGGCGCCATCTCGGCTCAATGCAACCTCCGCCTCCCAGGTTCATGCAATTCTTCTGCCTCGCCCTCCCAAGTAGCTGGGACTACAGGCACACACCACCATGTATGGCTAATTTTTGTATTTTTAGTACAGACAGGGTTTCGCCATGTTGGCCAGGCTGGTCTTGAACTCCTGACTTCAGGTGATCCATGTGCCTTATGTGCCTCCCAAAGTGCTAGGATTACAAACGAGAGCCACCATGGCCGGCATGTTTGTTTGTTTGTTTGTTTGTTTATTATTTTTTGAGATGGAGTTTCACTCTTGTTGCCCAGGCTAGAGTGCAATGGTGTCATCTCAGCTCACTGCAACCTCTGCCTGCGGGGTTCAAGCAATTCTCCTGCCTCAGCCTCCTGAGTAGCTGGGACTACTGGGACATACCACCATGCCCAGCTACTTGTAGAGATGGGGTTTCACCATATTGCCCAGGCTGGTCTCAAACTTCTGACCTCAAGTGATCCACCTGCCTCCGTCTCCCAAAGGGCTGGGATTACAGGCATGAGCCACCATACCTAATCCAGAATGTTTCTTCTAATCATAAATTCTGTCACCATTGCTCCTTCTCTAAGAAAATATAATACCGTATTGTATCCACCTATGGTTCCTATTATTTAACATTACACAATCACCATGACTCTGCCTTTTTATTCTCTAGGAATTTTGTTTACTCTTTGAAGGTATTTATAACTAAAACACCTTTTTCAAGGGGAAAAAATTGGTACAAAAAACATTGCTCAGGCTGGGTGCAGTGGCTCACACCTGTAGTCCCAGCATTTTGGGAGGCCGAGGTGGGCGGATCACCTGAGGCCAGGAGTTCGAGACCAACCTGGCCAACATGGTGAAAACACGCCTCTACCGAAAATACAAAAAATTAGCCGGGCATGGTGGCAGGCGCCTGTAATTTCAGCCACTCAGGAGGCTAGGGCAGGAGAATCGCTTGAACCCAGGAGGCGGAGGATTCAGTGAGTCGACATTGTGCCATTGCACTCCTCCAGCCTGAGCAACAAGAGCGAAACTCTGTCTTAAAAAAATAAAAAAATAAAAAATAAGGACATTGCTCAGAGGATTTAGTATCCAAATAATGGGGAAATGGGGACTGGAGAGCCATCATACACTCCTGGCAGATAGGGACTTGGTACCAGATAGGGACTTAATACTAAGTGGTGTTGGGAGGAGGCAGGAAATGAACAGGATGAATCCTGTTACAGTATCTCAGCATAAAGAAGAAGGAAATACATTCCTACCTCATAAAAACAGTGTTTGGAGGGGTGGGGATCTAAAATACAATTTTCCTGGATTTCATGCATAGAGTTCATAATCTGAAAGATGATGTATTCCATTGTATGCTGAATAATATAAATCAGAGCTAAGGGGAGAGCAAAAGGGCTGGGGTTCACTGTGTCATCCTTCCCTTGTTCTAACCCAAGCCCCCAATGATGTTACTAAGCTTGGGGCAAGAGAAGAAACAGAAAGAAAATGAGAGCTCCTGAAGAATAGACAATCCCTTACCACCAGATCAACTGGATCCTTGTAGTTGAAAGAACAAATTGATAAAGGGCAATGAAAATTGTACTTAGAGCTTGCTAGTATTGTGAAACATCACCCAGACCATCTGTGCCAATGCACTCTATACAATTTATCCAAATAAGAAAAAGATTTCAATAAAAGACAAATGTGTTCCAGACACCCATGAAATAGCAGCTTCTCCTACTTAAAAGTGGAGTGGGGAATACACCAGTATCCTAAAACCGCATATGTCATGAATGCCCCCCTTTAAAGTGTTCCAAATGTACGTTCTAATACCACATTTCTGACTAACCACACTTTCCAAAGAGTCCCATTTTAGAATGCTAAAAGATAATCCTGAAAAGAAACATCAGATGCAAAAGTTGTAAATCCTGATGCCAACTTGTTAAAATATTTTCACAGCTAAGTTTAGAAAAGGAGAACATAATTTTCAATTTATTGCCACAGTTTACTTTATGCTGTGTGATTTATAACTGACTTGCTGTGATCTGCATCTAGGTTAATTCTGTTTGAATCCTTAGAACTAAGATAAAAGAAGTCATCTTTGGAGGTTTCTTTTCTAATATAAGCAATTGGAATTTTAATGGAGGCATAAATTGATAGCTGGGATGATTTCAGTCTGAGTTGTTAAGGGCTCAGCTGTGTCCAGAAATAAACTCAGAAAGATGCAATATTCAATGTAATACATTTAGTTCCTACATTATGAACAAGGGATCTAATTATAGTTTCACATTTTTATATCCCTTGAGCTACTAGTGGTTTACCATGCCTAAATTGTTCACTGTTTACTCATTCTTTTTTACTATGAGGGACCCATTTAGCAAATTACTGCTCTAGTGCACTAAATGGGCCCCAGGTGGCCAAACTGAATTAATATGTTCCCTGTTCACTGGCAGGATGAGACCTTATGGTCTCTCTAAAAGTCTGACCCTCCCCCATAAAATTGACAATTTGAATTCTATCAAGAGCTTGGATTGCTACTATCATTTTAGGTAGTCTGTTTTATAGATATGGCTTGATAGCTTTTCAGATTTTAGTGCACGCTTTTTAATCCCATAATTCTTTGTCTTGTTCTTATTTCTCACATCCTGCCTCACCAAAGTAAACAGATGTTCCATACATGGCAACAATAAAGTCCTAGAACAGAAATACAAGAGGTGTAAACCCACCCCAATACCCTAACAATGTAAATTACCTGGGACATTCGTGGACAAGTACTTATTGAACTCTTTTTTTTTTTTTTGAGATGGAGTCTCGCTCTTGTCACCCAGGCTGGAGTGCAGTGGCGCAATCTCAGCTCACTACAAACTCCACCTCCTGCGTTCAAGTGATTCTCCTACCTCAGCCTCCCAAGTAGCTGCGATTACAGGTGCCTGCCACCACACCCAGCTAATTTTTGTATGTATATATGTATGTATGTATGTATGTATTTATTTATTTATTTATTTATTTATTTATTTTTATTATACTTTAAGTTCTAGGGTACATGTGCATAACGTGCAGGTTTGTTACATATGTATACTTGTGCCATGTTGGTGTGCTGCACCCATCAACTCGTCAGCACCCATCAATTCATC
>NW_016804196.1:3183832-3211454 GCF_001698545.2 Rhinopithecus bieti | reverse complement strand
ATATATATATATATATATATGTACTATTTTTAAAAGGATATCTTAATACATACAAAAGTAGGAAGGACAGATCTCAGCATAGAAAAAGTGGTCCTTCAAATTGAACAAAGTTAACTTTATGAAAAACTTCTTAATATGTCCTTTTTTTCTCTTCTATTACCACAAATCAAGAAAATGCCATCCTAGGTCAGTATCAGATCTCAAGCTGGCATTTGAGAATCAGAACCAGAGCTTCACAGGAGTCCCTGTCTCCAGCACCCTACTACTATTCCATAGTCAGCACTGGATGTTCACAGTAAATACAGAGCTGTGACTTTCAAGAATTTAGCAATTTACAACCATCTGTTGCCATATGTGTCAAAATGTTACAAAATATGACCACTGCCTCCTCACCTCATAGTATCTGCGATCTTACTCATATCTCTGCTGTAAAATTGAGATGGCAGAAAAATCAAGCAGAAGGGCTTATACTGAGGTGGGTGCATTAAGTAATAAATCAGGTAGAGTGACAGTGGCAATGACACAATAACATTCTTAGTCTGCTACACATGCCATAGTTTGAAAAGTAGTGCCATGTAATATTTTTAGGAAGTTTTATAATGTTCAAGGTTAGAAGTCAGAAGTCCTGGTTCTAAACTCCCTAGCTAAGTATGACCTAGAGAAGACATTTGACCTTAAAGAGTTTTTTCTTACTATTTATATAATAAGGGATTAAACTACATAGTGTCTCTAAAATCTCTTCTGGCACAAAGAAATTTCTAATTCTGACTCAAAGCAAAACTGTCTAATTTGGAATATTGACAAATGTTTTTATTAGCCACAAAGCAGAAACCTTCACATTTTGATGCTATCATTTTGAAATAAAAGACTTTTAATTTTATTTGTTTATTTTATTTTTTTTGAGACAGAGTTTCGCTGTCACCCAGGCTGGGGTGCACTGGCACCATCTCGCCTCACTGCAACCTCTGCCTCCCGGGTTCAAGTGATTCTCCTGCCTCAGCCTCCTGAGTAGCTAGGGATACAGGCACCCACCACAATGCTGGCTAATTTTTTGTATTTTTAGTAGAGACAGGGTTTCACCATGTTGGTCAGGTTGGTCTTGAACTCCTGACCTCAAGTGATCCACCCACCTCCATCTCCCAAAGTGCTGGAATTACAGGCAGATCCACTGCATCTGGCCTAAAATAAAAAGGCTTTTAAGACTTTTTCTTGCTATTTAAAAGAATTGTTAAAGCATTTAGAATAACAGCAGGTTTACTCTGATGTGTATGAAAACTGCTGGGTTTTTAGACCCTGAAATATGAATTTGTCACTAATAGGAACTAATTCATGACAACAAGATCCACAACTTCAGATCCCCAAACTCCAGTGTCTGTATCAGTTTTCTCTTTTATGGTCGTGGATGTGTATAGATATAAATCTCATTAGCACAAAGTTAGGTTAGCTGACAGAAGCTAACACATCAGCTCACGTGAGTACATGGGCCCAGGAGATGCAGACAAGGGTGTTGATAGCAGTAGTAGTTTGCCATGCCAAAACTTGGGAGTCACCCAACTATGCATCAACAGTAGGATGAATCAAGAAACAGGAGCATAGTTCTACCTTGAAATGCTAATATGGCAACAAAAATGAAGAAGTTTAAATTAAAGTGCTAAGCAATATGAGTGAATCTTTTTTATTTATTTATTTTTTTAGAGTTTCGCTCTTGCTGCCCAGGTTGGAGTGCAATGGCGCAATCTCAGCTCACTGCAACCTCTGCCTCCCAGGTTCAAGAGATTCTGATACCTCAGCCTCCCAAGTAGCTGGGATTACAGGCATGCACCACCACAGCCAGCTAATTCTGTATTTTTAGTAGAGATGGGGTTTCACCATGTTGGCCAAGCTGGTCTTGAACTCCTGACCTCAGGTGATCCATTCACCTCGGCCTCCCAAAGTGCTGGGATTACAGGCGTGAGCCACCGTGGCCAGCTGCCATACAGACTTTTTAAGTGTTAACAAAAATAAAGAAAAAAATCCTTGAAAATATACTATCAGAGGAATTGTAGAACATTGAACACATGTATAAGTCATTCCTCAGTCAAAGCTTAGTCTACTTCTTCCATGCATGATGTGTCATTGTCTCCTTTGAAGGGTGGCATTTCTTTCTCAGCTGCACTGGTGTTTCTCTACCTCTTTGAGATGTATGTAAATATATATATATATGCCTCTTGCCAGCTTTACTACCCAGGAATGTCTTTATCAAGGACCCAGGAGCCACCTCTTTGAAATGTAATCAACAAAGCAGATAGTACCCCTATCTCCTCAGTGTGGGAGGATGGGAGCCTAACGTCAGTGAGTGTTGTGCTCCCACTTGGAAAACTACCTCCTATCACAAAGATAGGAGGAGTTTACATTCCAGTTCTTTTCTTTATATTTTTTTGAGAAAGACCTCACTCAGTTGACAGACTGGAATACAGTGGCACCATTATAGCTCACTGCAGCCTCAATGTCCCAGGCTCAAATGATCCTTGCACTTCAGCCTCCTGAGTAACTGGGACTCCAGGTGTGCACCACCATGTCTGGCTAAAGTTTTAATGTTTTTTTAAAAAACATGTTTTTGTGTGTAGAGACGGGATCTCTCCATGTTGCCTAGACTGGTCTCAACCTCCTGACTCAAGTGATCCTCTCGCCTCAGTCTCCCAAAGTTCTGGGATTCCAGGCGTGAGCCACTGCACTCGGCCCAGTACTCCTCCACTTGCTCACCCCAACCCTTAAAAAACCCTACTGTCTCCTGCTTCATTGGAGTTGAGTTTGGACTTAGCTCTGGTCTCTCTCCACTGTTTCAATAGCCTTCGATAAAGTCTTCCTTCCCTGTTTAACTTTGTCTGGGGCAATTTTTGCTTTGCTAGGGAACATCTACTTTCTGATTCTTGCCCAACTTTTAAACAAATTATAATGTTTGCACATTGGCAACATGCTTGTAAATTAGAATTACCCTAGGAAAGAATTGGACATAGATTCAAAGCTGCAAAAGCAGACACTTAAGAAATGTGACTTGATAAGAAAGGCTTCCATTCTCCTAAAATATCTCCACAGCTTCTCCACTAGCCTCGCTTGACTTAAAATGGCCACATTTTGATAAAGAGATGGAAGGACCAAGATCGTCAAGGGTGAGAGAGAGAGAGCTCATCACCTTTAGGGGACAGTTAAAATGCCATGGGACACCCTACCAAAAAATTAATTTGAGATGGATCTTAGATCTAAATGTGAAAGATAAAATAACAAAACTTCTGAAAGTGACCTTGGGGTAGGCAAAGGTCTTAAGACACAATAAAGCTCTTAAAAAAAGAAAAAATCATAAATTAGACTTTTTTTTTTGTACTATTAATAACATCTTTTTTATCGAAAGACAACACCAAGAGAATGAAAATGCAAGCCACAGCCCACTGGGAGACAACAATCTCTATTCAGGATATGTAAAGAACTCCTACAAATCAATAAGAAAAAATCAATCCCTTCAATTAACAGGCAAAACAAACACTTAAACATACTCTCTACAAAAGAAGATCTCAGAAAGCCAGCCAGCACGTGAAATGGTGCTCATCATCATTACTTACGAGGAAAATACAAATTAAAATGCCCTAAGATACCCTTACACATCTTTAAAAGACTAAAATTAATAGAGTGACAATACCAAATGATGGTAAGATTGTAGAGCAACTAGAACTCTCATGCATTCCACTCTGGAAAACTGTTTGACGGTGTTTACTACAGATAAACATCTGTCTGCCTGATGAACCAGAAATTCCACTCCCAGGTGTGATATCCAAGGGAAATCAGTAAGTATGTCCACAAAAAAGAAAGGAAGGAAGGAAGAAAGGGAAGGGAAGGGGAGGGGAGGGGAGGGGAGGGGAAGGGAGAAAGGAAGAAAGGAAGAAAGGAAGAAAGGAAAAGAGAGAGGGAGGGAGGGAGGGAAAGAAAGAGAAAGAAAGAAAGAAAGAGAAAGAAAGAGAGAAAGAAAGAGAAAAAACAACAAATATATGAAGATGTACAGCAGCTTCACTCATAAACAACCCAAAATAGAAAACAACCCAAATGCCCCATGAACAGGAGAATGGAAAGATAAATTGTAGTGTATACTTAATTGTGCAATAGAATACTACAACACAATAAAGAACAAATTAATGAGACATGCAGCAACATGGATGAATCTTAATGCTATTATATGGAGCAGAAAAAGACACAGAAGAGCCCATATTATATGATTCTGTGTTAAGGTTAAGAATGGGCAAAACTATGAAACCAGTTACAAAGAGGTAAATACTATATGATTCCACTTATACATGGTACCCAAGAGTAGTTAGATTTATAGACAAAAATAGAGTGGTGTTTGTCAGGGACTGGGAGTTGGGTGAAATGGGTAGTTGGATGGATATAGAGTTTGAGTTTTTCAAGATGAGCTCTAGCAGTTGGTGGACAACATTGTGAATGTACTTACCTTTGCTAAACTGTACACTTTAAAATGGTTAAGGTCAGGTGTGATGGCTCACGTCTGTAATTCAAAGACTCTGGGAGGCCGAAGGTACTAAATTATTTGAGCCCAGCAGTTCAAGACCATCTTGGGCAACACGGCAAAACCCCCTCTCTACCAAAAAATACAAAAATTACCCAGGCCTGGTGGCATGTGCCGGTAGTCTGAGCTACTCAGGAGGCTGAGGTGGAAGGATAGCTTGAGTTAGGGAGGTTGAGCCTGCAGTGAACTGAGATCGCGCCACTGCACTCCAGCATGGGAGACAGAGTGAAATCCTGCCTCAAAAAATAAAAATAAAAACAAATAAATAAATAATATGGTTAAGATGGTAAATTTTATGCTATATATATAGTAACACAATTTTTTAAAAGAATAGGCAGAAATAATCTGATGGAAGTCAGAATACGGGAGACCTTTGACAGAGGGCAGTGGCTGGAGGGGGCCTCTGGACTGCTGGCAAATATTCTATTGATTTATTTGGATTGTGCTATTGAGCCGTGAAAGTTTAAAGGTCTGTGTCATATGAGTACTTTTCTTTGTACCTATCCCTTTAGTAAAAGGTTTTGCCTTTTTGTTTAAGACACAGGAATATTGGATTTGTTTCACACATTGATTACATAAAACTCTGAGCTCTTACATGTGACATAGGAAGAGGTGGACTGTTGGTAGAGTACGCAGGCCCAGGGAAGGACGAAGCTGTGGTGAATCTATTGAGACAATGCCAAAACAGGCAGCAAAATCTGGAAGAGGAAATAAAATGGCAATCACCTTGCAACTTCATCCAGGGGTCTTAATTCCTACATTTTTTCTGTAAGATAAATGTTCTGACCAAACAAATGCATGTGAACCAGGAGCTGTCTTCTCTGTTTGAGCTCCATGTGAACCTAGAGACCTGGACTTCTAATGAGTTGTATTTATTGTCTTCAGATAATACAATGCCATGATCCAAATTGTGGTGGGCCATTTATGCAGATGAACTTAAGAAAGTTTTATTGAATGACTACTTTGTACCAAGGAATTTGCTAAGTATGAGGATTATAGTGATGACCACATCCTCCATAGACCCATCCCTCTTGGATCTTAGAGCCTTGGAAGGGGAAATGCCCGCTTGTTAATTTTCAGTATTGATTTTCTGGATCTATAAAAATAAATGTGTGTTGGCTGGGCGCTGTGGCTCAAGCCTGTAATCCCAGCATTTTGGGAGGCCAAGGCGGGCAGATCACAAGGTCAGGAGACAGATACCATCCTGGCTAGAACAGTGACACCCCATCTCTACTAAAAAAACAAAAAAAATTAGCCAGGCGTGGTGGCACGTACCTGTAGTCCCAGCTTCCCCGGGAGGTTGAGGCAGGAGAATCGCTTGAACCCGGAAGGCAGATGTTGCAGTGAGCTGAGATGGCGCCACTGCACTCCAGCCTGGGCGACAGAGTGAGACTCCATCTCAAAAAATAAAATAAAATAACCGTGTGTTAAGTCTCCAATAGGAATCAGCTTCTCAAACTGGAATTTAGTTCTGTCCTTTAATATCACAGAATCTGGGAAGGGAGAGAAGGATGGAGGCAGCAAGGCAGGGCCCAGGAAAAAGGGAAGCAGGGAGGAAGGGGCTGACTACTCCACTGGATTGGAATAGGATATGTGCAGCTTTTAAAATTAAAAGACAGAAAAATCTTAAACCTATAGACAATAGATGATAGAAAATAGAAGAGGTTTCTTGACCCCAGAATATTACAAAGAATGAACGATGATTTTCTAATTATACCTATTCTGTATTCTGAAGGTTGACACTTTAATATTAACATCAATTTTTCTAAAATTATGACCCACTCTGCCTCTGGTGCTTGAAAGAATAAAGACTTCACTGTGAAATCGATGCATGCTAGACTTAGGCAAAGGGCATGGAGAATAATAGTGTGAGAAAGCTCATGTTTTTATTTTCCCTACTTAAATGTAAGTACTAAATACTATTAGTCAATGTTGATTGATAACATTTATTTATTTATTTTAATTTTTTTGAGACAGGACCTCGCTCTGACATCCATGCTGGAGTGCAGTGGCACAATCATGGCTCACTACAGCCTTGACCTCCTGGGTTCAAGCGATCCTCCTGCCTCAGCCTCCCGAGTAGCTGGGACTGCAGGTGCACATTACCACACCCAGCTAATTTTTGTATTTTTTGTAGAGATAGGGTTTCACCATGTTGGCCAGGCTGGTCTCAAACTTCTGGGCTCAAGCAATCTTCCCACCTCAGCCTCCCAAAGTGCTACTAGCATTATAGGCATGAACCACTGCACCTGGCAGATTGATAATATTTACAATTAATAGTGATACCAAAGCACAGGGAGAAAAAACAAGTTTTAGTTAATGTGTTTTAAAAAAGGAGAGAAAAAATTGGAGACCCATAATCCAAGATTAAAAGACTCAGGGAGAGAGAACCATATAGAATTTTGGAATAAATAACAGTTAATATGTAGTATTTTATGGTATCTGCAGCCTACTTCAGTTCCATTTAAAGTTAATTATAGTTGCAAATGAATACAATTTCTATATAAGACTGAGCACAGACGATTTATTTATTTATTTATTTCTTAATATTTGTGGGGGATAAACCGGCACTTCCAAATGAAAAACCTTTTTCTCTTCTTTTGAGATAGGGTCTTACTCTGCTAGCAAGGCTGGAATGCAGTGGCACAATCACGGCTCACTGCAGCCTCCTGAGTAACTGGGACCAAACGTGTATGCCACCACCCCTGAGTAAAGATCAATTAAATTGTGGAATTTGTTTTCCAGATTAATGGTCATTTCCTAATCCATTGAATTTTTTTTTTTTTTTTTTTCAGGCTGAACTATAAACAAAGAATAGGATGTTTTGAAAAAAGTGATACCTTAATGTGTCAGCCTTCCTGCTGACAGGATGTTTTCATGTACATCCTCTTACCTGATCCTCCCAACAGCTCTGGGAAGTAGATAAATGACAAACATAATCAAGATACAGGCAGTTACGATTAGGGGCTCCCACTCACGGAATTTGAGGATGAGGCCTCTGAAAATGAAGAATGGTTGAAAGTCGACACTTAGAGAAATAACCCGTACTAAAATGTAAATATTTTGCTGTGGAGACCTGAAAACCACCCAAGATCAATCAAAGTGATTATAATGTATCCTCAGGACTAGAATGTACCTGAGGAAAGCTGCACTTTTGCCAATTATAGAGTAATATAACTGTCTGAAAGAAGGATGTTTTAGTGGAAGGACTGTTAAATTTGAAGGGAGCCAAAGAATAAGACTTTGTCCACATTGTTCAGGAAAAAAGATGGGCCGGGTACAGTAGCTAACGCTTGTAATCCCAGCACTTTGGGAGGCCGAGGCAGGTAGAACCCTTGAGCTCATGAGTTTGAGACCAACCTGGGCAACATGGCAAAATCCCATTTCTACAAAAAATATATAAATTAGCTGGTTGTGGTGATGCATGCCTGTACTTTCAACTACTTGGGAAGCTGAGGTGGGAGGATGGCTTGAGCCCAGGAAGCGGAGATTTCAGTGAGCCAAGATAGCACCACTGCACTCCAACCTGGGTGACAGAGGGAGATCCTATCCGAAAAAAAAAAAAAAAAAAAAAAAAGGGAAAAAATGCTCTCATCAATGATTGAGGTAAGCACAACCTGTTTGAGGAGTATCTGGTAATTAACCCCAAGTCAACCTAGAAGGGAGAGGGCTGGTGGTAAAGGAAGGCTTCCTAAAAGAGATGGCACCTGAGCTGTATTCTGGAAGACAAGAGGATGTTGGCCACATCAAAAGGAAGAGGTTTCTGCAGAACATGGGGCTGACTTACTGTGTGATGTTGACCTCTCTGGATTTCACTGTTTCATCTATAAAAGTCCAGAATCGGCCGGGCGCGGTGGCTCAAGCCTGTAATCCCAGCACTTTGGGAGGCCGAGGCGGGCGGATCACGAGGTCAGGAGATCGAGACCATCCTGGCTAATTATGGTGAAACCCCATCTCTACTAAAAAAATACAAAAAACTAGCCGGGCGAGGTGGCGGGCGCCTGTAGTCCCAGCTACTCCAGAGGCTGAGGCAGGAGAATGGCGTGAACCCGGGAGGTGGAGCTTGCAGTGAGCTGAGATCTGGCCACTGCACTCCAGCCTGGGCGGCAGAGCGAGACTCCGTCTCAAAAAAAAAAAAAAAAAGTCAAGAATCCCGGCTGGGCTCATACCTGTGATCCCAGCACTGTGGGAGGCTGAGACGGACAGATCACTTGAGGCCAAGAGTTTGAGACCAGCCTGGCCAACATGGCAAAACACTGTCTCTGCTAAAAATACAAAAATTATCTGGGCATGGTGGCTCACGCCTGTAATCCCAGCTACTTGGGAGGCTGAGGCATGAGAATCACTTGAACCTGGGAGGTAGAGGTTGTAGTGAGCTGAGATTGCACTGTTGCACTCCAGCCTGGGCAACAGAGTGAGACTGTCTCAAAAAAAAAAGAATCCTTTGACTCCAGCGTTTTTCATGCTGGGTGATCCCATACACCAGTAAAAAATCAGAAATGTTCCTGCTTAAGGCCAAAATAAAGTACAATCCCTTTGTATCTTCTCACCTAGCAAAAAACCATAAAAGACCTTTCTATGCACTTTCACCTATTGGTAGGAATATTATGTCTTCTCTTTCCAGTTTGCAAAGTCAAAAGTCCAAGTCATTCAAGGTCAGTGCAAACGCAGGCAAACTGGCCAGGTCATTCAGATTTGCAGGAAAAATGTGTCATCTGCGCTGAATGCATGATTTAACATGTTCAGTGTGATTTCACAGTACAATGTCTAACAGTACTATGGTCCACGTGTGTATATTCACCTCAGAAAGTGGCTATCACCAGCTAAACCTGGACAAAGACCATGAAAAGACCAAGGAGAAATGAAAAAGGACAAATACAAGGATGAAACTATTGAGAAAATAAAGTCAGAAAGTCATCTTATGAACAACTTTTATTAAAAACTGCTAAAATGAAGAGTCTTTTAAAAGTAACACCAACTTTTGTTTAAAGAAAGCTGACTGAAAATACTTATTTAACTGATCTCTCAAGAAATCCTACTAAAATGACAGTGGATGTTCTAAAAATATAGAAAAATTGCAAAGATATTGAAACAACCTAAATGTTCATCAGTGGATGAATGGATAAAGAAAATGAACATACACTCACAATGCAATGTTATCCAGTCTTTTTTTTTTTTTTTTTTTTTTGAGATGGAGTCTTGCTCTGTCACCCAGGCTAGAGGGTAGTGACAAGACCTTGGCTCACTGCAACCTCCGCCTCCTGGGTTCATGTGATTCTCCTGCCTCAGCCTCCCAAGAGGCTAGGATTACAGGCACCTGCCACCATGCCTGGCTAATTTTTGTATTTTTAGTAGAGATGGGGTTTCACCATGTTGGCCAGGGTGGTCTCGAACCCCGATCTCAGTTGATCCCCTCACACTTGGCCATCCTCAGGCCCACCTTGGCCTCCCAAATTGCTGGGATTACAGGTGTGAGCCACCTCACCTGGCCTGAGAAACTTGAATTCTAAGCCAGCAGCAGGGAAAGCTGACAAGCAACCTACTTTATAATGTAGAACCTCCTGAAGATGTGGGAACTGGTGACACCAGGCTCTTCTGGAACTGTAAGTAAAAGTGGGTGCAAAAAGAGGAGGCTGCAGATGGACTTGGGAAGCAATTGTGTCACTAGACATCAGATGCCTTGCACCTTCTGGGAAACCAATTGCCTTTCAGAGTTTATTCTCTTGAAAAAGTAGATAAAATCGAGAGTTCCTGGGATGAGAGGGGCGCTAAACAATTTAAGTTGGGGTTACTGTGCTGGAAACAGGGGGATTAAAGTAATATTTTACGTACTCCTCCCTCTTCCTTCACCCAGCCCCCAGCCCCAAAGCTACCATGTGCAGTTGAACAGGTTCGTCCTGCCAAGGCACCCGGCTGAAGGGCTGGGTGGGGCTGAGATTCAGTTCCTCTCTCCAGCCGTGTGCCCTGGTGCAGGGTGTGCCTGGGGGAAGGTGCCCCTTTCCCTCATTCTCCAGAAGGTGCCATCTGATCACCAATGCAGCTCCTGCAGGGCTGCCTCCTGGAGAGAAGGTGCCTCTTCCTAATTTTCACAAAGACCTGGCATGGACTTGCAATGGCCCGCCCCGGGACTCTGGCAGCCAAACTTACACTCTTCAAGAAAGATCCTTTTCAGGGGTGTCCAACAAGCCTTCCCCCAAAGCTCCCAACAATAGCCCAGCCGGGTGACCCTGCAGCAAAGCCCATAGTTGAAAAGCTGTGTAGACCAAGCTTCACCCCCAACCACTAGCAGGCAGCTGAGAATCCATCTGAGGAAACCTTTATCAAGAAAACAGAAATAAGCTGAAAAAGGCAATTGGAAGGAAAGAGACTTTTAAAAACTACTCATCCGTGTCTTAAGAAATGAGAAATATTACCTGCACGAAACAAGAAGAAGATATATATATACACACATATATGTGTGTATATATATATAACACAGAATAAGAAAGAGCTTTTTGAAATTAAAACAGGATAGAAGATGTGAAAACTTCAATAGAAAGCTTGGGAGAAAAGTTGCGGAAGTAGGATAAAAATAGAAAAGAAGCCAGGTGCAGTGGCTCACGCCTATAATCCCAGCACTTTGGGAGGCCAAGGCGGGTAGATCACTTTGGTCAAGGAGGTCAGGAGTTCAAGATCAGCCTGGTCAACATGGTGAAACCCCATCTCTACAAAAATACAAAAAATTAGCCAGGCATGATGGCAGGTGCCTGTAATCCCAGCTACTCAGGAAGCTGAGGTGGGAGAATCTCTTGAACCTGGGAGGCGGAGGTTGCAGTGAGCCAAGATCGTGCCATTGCACTCCAGCCTGGGCAACAGAGTGAGACTCTGTCTCAAAAAAAAAAAAAAAAAAGAAAAAAGAAAAGAAAAGAAAGAAAAGGAAAAAGAAAAAGAAAAGAAAAGAATATTAGGCCAGGTGTGGTGACTCATGCCTGTAATCCCAGCATGTTGGGAGGCCAAGGCAGGCAGATCACTTGAGGTCAGTAGTTCGAGATCAGCCTTGTCAAAATAGTGAAACCCCATCTCTACTAAAAATACAAAAATTAGCCGGGCGTGGTGGTGCATGCTTGTAGTCCCAGCTACTCAGGAGGCTGAAGCAGGAGAATCCTTGAACCTAGGAGGCGGAGGTTGTAGTGAGCCAAGATCGTGCCATTGCACTCTAGCCTGGGTGACAGAGCAAGACCCCATTTAAAAAACAACAACAACAAAAGAAGGAAAGAAATAATAGAAAAGCAGAGCTCAGGAGGCAAAACAAGGTTTGGAATAGATTTTGTAATTATTTAAACTGGAAGAGAATTCACTCTATAAGAAAAATGGTGTTGAGAAACAAGAGAAGAGGGCTTGAAGGCAAACATTTTATAAGTGCCATTTACAGTGTCAAGAGAGAGGGAACTTCCATTGAGAGAACAGCCAAGAAACCCAAGGAAAATGGGAGTTTCATTAAGGGAGTAGGGAGTGATGATTAATGTCAAGGGCTCAGGAGGTCAAAAAGGCCCAGATCATTGGAATAAACAATGAAAAATTTCTAAACAGGGTTTTCTAATCTGAGGATTAAGCTCACACCCTTTAACGGGCATTAAATTTTAGAGAAGATTTTGAGTTTTGGAAAGATCTTGTATTTATCCAGGACACCACACAATGAATATGACCCTGTTTTCAGTAAATACACAGTTGTCTTTCATGGTGCGGTAGCACAAACCCTGCATTAATAAGAAAGTGAATCTTAGGGCATATTGTCATTACCATTCCCATACAAAGCTCTGTCCCTATTTTTCATCCACACAAGGGATGGCATTGTCTGCCAGAGATGAGCATTTGAAGGAAAGTTCATGGCTTGGCTGGGATCTTCCTTTTGGCTGCACTTCCCCAGCGATCAGCTGCCTGTCATAGGCTCTGGTGTTACTGACACCCCAAACAAGACGGAAGCTCAGGAAAACAAACAACTCAGAGCTGCTTTCCCTTCCTGGAGTGTCAAAAGCTACATTCAAAATACCAAATGTTATATTAAATCTCAGCTGAAGATGAAAGCAACTCGGTGAAAGATTCATTATTTCATTTTGCTGAGTCAAATTCAAGGCTTGGCTTCAGGGCTGAAAGCCATAATTGCTAGCAAATGTTCCCTAATCTCTGCGCAAGCTATTTTCTCATTTTCTCTTTCTAGCATAGATTGCACTCCACACTTCCACACTCTCCAGGCAGATGTAAGATGAACAGAAAAGTCTAGTTTTGTATTTTTTAAAAGCCCACCACAACACTCTACGACTGAATTTCCCCATTTGCCTGTGTAAGTTTCCGCTGCCATCCAGACATTTCCATCTCAGACACATCAGAGGCAAAATAGAAAACTGTATTAATTTGTAGTTCAAAAGTTTACAGAAGTCCATTAGTAACGCCCCAAAGAGCCTGGGTGGCAAACATTTTTAGTGCCAGTATATTAATTAGTTTTTTCCCTTAAGTGTTAACTAAATGGATAGTCTTCAGGATTTCCTGAGTCCCCCCGTTCAGAGTTAAAGGAGCACAGCACATGAGCATGCCACACCACCACTGCTACCCCTCTGTTTCCACGACACTACTGTTACCCGCCTGTTCCCGCAACACCACTGTTACCCGCCTGTTCCCGCGACACCACTGCTACCCGCCTCTTCCCACAACACTATGCTACATGCCTGTTCCTATGACACCACTGCTACCCGTCTGTTCCTGCGACACCACTGCTACCCTCCTGTTCCAGCGACACCACTGCTACCCGCCTGTTTCCGCAACACCATGCTACCTGCCTGTTCCCGTGACACCGTTACGCACCTGTTCCCGCCACACCACTGCTACCCGCCTGTTCCCGCAACACTATGCTACATGCCTGTTCCTATGACACCACTGCTACATGCCTACCCACAGGACCATACTGCATACATGCCTGTTCCCACAACACCATGCTACACGGCTGTTCTCACAACACCATGCTACATGCCTATTCCCACAACACTACTGCTACATGCCTACTTTCCCAAACAAATTATAGGAACTTCTGTAAAGCAGTGAATAGCTGAAATGTCATTCTAAAATGCGTATTTTAAAGACAATGAGGGGTGATGAGATTGACACAGGTTAATTAGAAATTTGCAAACTTTTGTGATGCTTGATAAACAGTCCCAGGGGTAGAATGAGCTTTCACCTATGGGAATGTATTCATATATACCATCATCTTACACTACTTTCATTCATTAAAATACTTTTCAAACAAAGAGTACAATGAGATCAGTTGTAAATGATACAGGAACCTTCGAAGTCCCTTAGCTTAGTTCCGTAATAGGGCCACTCTGGAAATAGGAGACAGGAGAGACTCTTCTAAAATGTAGCCGTGTTCCTCTCCAGTGTCCACTGAGAGTCTGCAGAGATGAGCAGGGGTGAGGACGGAGTGTAGGAAAAGGGATTCCTCTCCGACCGCACTTGCACTGCAGGTGGTTGAGCAGGCGCTCAGCCTTAGTGAAGGTATCTTGATGGAGCTGATCTCCTGCACGTCTTGAAATGCAGTCCCTGAAGCAATGGAAAATGTCAGATCCTGTGTGGGGTGACCAGTTAGGAAGAGAAGAAATTCTCAGTTGAACTTGGACAAACCAAAGCCAGAGAAAAATGTTTTAACGTGCTGTGTTAGAGGTGGGATGATGAGCAAGGAGGAAGAGAACTCATACTTCCTGTGTGCCTAGTTTAAGCTGGGTATTCTGAAGTGCTTAACTCACTTCACACTCACAAATTTCCTGCAAGATGGTTAACTCTAAAATCCCCACCTTGGTCTACAAGGCAACAGGGACCCTTCTTCTGGGCACCTCCCCTCCAACGTCCTCACCCTGCCGGCTCTGCTGTGATTCCGCTGTGGTGCTGTGCCTCTGCCTGGGTATTCTGCCCCCAGATTTGTGACTGGGTCTCTCACTGCCTTCATTTAGACCTCCTTGCAAATGACACCTCCTTATTTAAATGGCACCACCCCCATGCTCTTTCCCCACGCTGCTTTATTTTTCCGCACAGCATATATGCTGGGTTGAATAATGTCCCTCCAGAATTCATGTCCACCCAGAACCTCAGAATGTGACCTTGTTTGGAAATAGGGTCTTCAGAGATGTAATTAGTTAAGATGAAGTCATATTGGATGAAGGTAGGCCCTAGATTCAATATGACTGGCATCTTTACAAGAAGAAGAGAGGACACAAAGAGACACACACAGGAAGAAGGCCATGTGACCAGAATGCAGAGACTGGAGTGATGCAGTTGCAAGCCAGGGAATGCCAAGGGCTGCAGGCAGTCCCCAGAAGCCAGGAAGAGGCAAGGAAGGATTCTTCTAGGGAGCCTTCGGAGGACATATGACCCTGCTGACACATTCATGTCAGATTGCTGGCCTCCAGAACCATGAACCGTGAGAGAATAAATTTCTGTTGTTTTAAGTCACCCAAGTTTGCAGTACTTTGTTACACTAACCCCAAGAAACGAATACAGCATTCGTCACTACCTGACATATATAGATAGATAGATACATATATATGTGTGTATATATAGATATGTATATATGTCTATATATACATATATAGATGCATATATATATCTATATATATCTATATCTATCTCTCTCTCTATATATATACACACACACACACACACTTTTTTTTTTTTTTTTTTAGACAGAGTTTTCACTCTTGTTGCCCAGGCTGGAGTGCAATGGTGCAATCTGGGCTCACTGCAGCCTCCGCCTCCCAGGTTCAAGTGATTCTCTTGCCTCAGCCCCCCAAGTAGCTGGGATTACAGGCACGTGCCACAACACCTGGTTAATTTTTTGCATTTATTAGAGATAGGATTTCACCATGTTGGTCAGGCTGCTCTCGAACTCCTGACCTCAGGTGATCCACCTGCTTTGGCCTCTTAAAGTGCTGGGATTACAGGCGTACACCACTGTGCCTGGTCCTATATATATATATATATTTTTTTTTTATCAGTTAGTTCATCTCTCTTTCCACACGGAGACATACACTTTTTTTTTTTTTTTTTTTTTTTTTCTGAGTCAGAGTCTTGCTCTGTCACCCAGGCTGGAGTGCAGTGGCATGATCTCAACTCACTGCAAGCTTAAGCAATTATTCTGCCTCAGCCTCCCGAGTTGCTAGGATTACAGGCGCATGCCACCACGGCCAGCTAATTTTTGTATTTTCAGTAGAGATGGGGATTTGTCATGTTAGCCGGGCTGGTCTTGAACTCCTGACCTCAAATCATCCACTTGTCTTGGGCCTCCCAAAGTGCTGGGATTACAAGCATGAGCCAGACATACAGTCTTTAAGACAGGGCTTTGCTGTTCTTGTTCATTGTTGTGCTTCTAGTGCCTAGATCATTAAGCCATTGCTAGCTTTGGAGATGGAAGGAACAGGCATTCAGGCAGTCCTCCAGAAGCTGAGAAAGGGAAGGAATGGGATTCTCCCCTAGAGCCTCCGGAAATGCAGCCCTGCCCACGTCTTGACACTGGGACTTCTGACCTCCCAACATAGGAGAAGAGATTCGTATTAAAGCCAGAAAATTAGTGATAATTTATTGTCACAAAAATAGGAAACTAATATACCTTTTTACCTACAATATGTTTTTTGCTCTCTTTCTGTCCCCTGGTTGAGCTCTCCCATAACCTAGGGCCAAGGGAAGGGTCAACTATGTGCCCACTAATACCGCTGACCTGGAGACCTAAGTTGCAAATAGGACGTTACTTATTAGCAGCAAAGGAAAAGATTATAAATGCTAATGCCTCTGCATCCATTTAAGAGCTGAGTGCCAACAAATTTCCAGTAATAGAATTCAGTGTTCTCTGAAACTCTTGAAAATAAAATAACTTTGAAAAAGTAACGTAAAGCCATGAATAAAGATCATGGGATGGAACATTTTCTTCCTTCCTGACATAGAAACTCCTTCATAATATCCTTACATGGGGATCTACTAAAAAAAGAGGGGAGGGATACCAAAAGAAAATTCAGCATGCTTGCCAAAAGAAATATAAAATATTAAATAATGGTAGAGTGGTTTGCTAGAATATTTTTTTAAAAATATTTTTAAATGAGTCCCCTCAACTCCCCACCCGGTTATAGAGGAGTGGCGAGAGGAGTCCTTGTTATTAAAGAAGTTGGGAGCTTGGGCAGAGGAAGAGCAGCTCCACCTTCTGCAGGAAAACTGAATGAGCAGGAATGTGGGATTCTTATCCAAGGCCCCTGATTCCAGATCTAATGATCTTCTGCATCATGTATCATTGCTGATTACAAAGGAAAAGCAAACCAACAAGCACATCTCCTCAAAACTGGGGAGGCAGCCTTGGACCTGGCTATTTCATTTGAAAGAGCTACGGCTTTAGAATCAGACACACTTAGGGGAGTTCTTGCTCTTTCTCCTGCACCAGCAGTGGGACCTTGAGAAAGGGACTTACCTTCTTAAGCCCCTCAGCCCCTGCATTTGAAAAGTGGCCGTTATAACCGCTACCTAGGAGAGACTATAAGGAGTAAATAACCAACACTTCGCCTATAGGAAAACACTCAAAAAATAGTAACTGTTACTATCGTTATTTTCCAATCACTATTTAATCTAGTGCCTCAAAGTCTACTGTTACAGAGAATTCATTTACGTTATTGACTTAATCTTCTTTTAAAACCAAAATACCCTGGCAGGGATTGGACACTATGTCACAATCAGGAACTGACATCTGAGTGTGAATGCCTTTTTCAGATAGAGGGAGAAGAAAGTGGGGTAAGGAGCTAAAACACGTTTTGCTTCAGAAGCGCATTCAGGCATGACCTTGCCAGTTACTAGCTGGGTAATTCTGGGCAATTTATGGAGACTTCTTGAGCCATATGGCCCTCGTCTGTGAAATGGGAATGCTGTATTTAAATAGTTATTGAGTGAATCAAATGAGCAAACATGTGAACATGCTTTGTAAATTGTAAAGAGTATAGATGAAAAAAAAACAAACTCTAAAATATTTGGAGAGGTTTAAAGTATTTGGAGAGCAAATGTGAAGACCATGACTTGTGACACAGCATCAGGTGGTCCTGAGAACATGTGCCCAGGGTGGTTGGGTTGCACTGCTTCATTTTATACTTTTTGAGGAAACAAGTTACAGGCAGAGACGTAAATCTGTACGTGTAAGTTCTGCATTGGTTTGGCCTGGAAAGGGGACATCTTGAAGGGCAGGGGGAGGTGGCTTCCAAGACATAGGTGGACTCAAAGATTTCCTGATTGGCAATTGGTTGAAAGAGTTAAGCTTTGCCTAAAGAGTTGAAGTCAGCAGAAAGAAATGCTTGGGGCTAAGATAAAGGGGGTTGTGGAAGCCAAGGATCTATTACGTAGGCTTCAGAGAGAGGTGGTCAATGTCTCTTATCAGAGCTTAAAAGCTATCAGGGGCCAGGCACAGTGGCTCATGCCTGTAATCCCAGCACTTTGGGAGGCCAAGGCTGGTAGATCACATCAGGTCAGGAGTTTAAGACCAGCTTGGCCAACATGGTGAAACCCTGTCTCTACTAAAAATACAAAAATTAGCTGGGTGTGGTGGCACACACCTGTAATTCCAGCTACTCAGGAGGCTGAGGCAGGAGAATCATTTGAACCCAGGAGGCAGAGGTTGCAGTGAGCCAAGATCGCTCCACTGCACTCCAGCCTGGGTGACAAGAGCAAAACTCCATCTCAAAAAAAAAAAAGTTATCAGGCTCTTAGTGAAATCTCTTGTGGACCTGGAAAGAGAAGGAGGCTCTCTACAGAATGTAAATCTTCCCCACAAGAGATGGCTTTGAAGGGCCATTAAAAAATATGTCAAATAAATATATGTTAGGGTAAAATACTTTGATTTCCTTTAGGGCCTGTTATCTGTCATGTGATGTTATCGGTATCTTATTGCTGCAAAGAGTCTGTTCTGTCAGTCTGGGATCTGTATGCTAATGTTAATGTTGGTCGGTTGAGTCTAAACTCCAGAAGGGAGAGGGTGTAATGAGGCATGTCTGACCCCCGCCCTTCCCATCATGGCCTTAACTAGTTTTTCAGGTTTCTTGGAATCCCTTTGGTGGATTCCACGAAATGCAGTTCATTCAGCCAGGTGGGGACTTAGAATTTTATTTTGGTTTATAAGAGCTATGGCAGCTTTGAATATTACTTTGGGGCTTAGAAGAATTTTCTCAACTGATATACTGATATATTCTAAGCATGAAATTGTTCACTATTATTATCTAAAACCATTTATAATTTATTATTATGTATTATTATATTACACATTATAATTTTCTGTTATAAATATGAATCAGATTGAAGTCTCATTTTCTTCCTTGGTGTTATTACTCTGAACTCAGCTGAAGAAAAAGGGTTATATTAGAGTAAAAAATGGGTTGGGCACAGTGGCTCACGCCTGTAATCCCAGCACTTTGGGAGGCCAAGGCAGGCAGATCACTTGAGGTCAGGAGTTCGAGACCAGCCTGGCCAACATGGTGAAACCCCTTCTCTACTAAAAATGCAAAAAATTAGCCAGGCATGGTGGCTGGTGCCTGTATGTAATCCCAGCTACTTGGGAGGCTGGGGAAGGAGAAATGCTTGCGTCTGAGAGGTGGAGGTTTCCCAGTGAGCCGAGATTATACCACGTACCACAGCCTGAGTGACAGAATGAGACTCCATCTCAAAAAAAAAAAAAAAAAAAAAAAGTAAGATTGGAAGTCAGAGAACAAGAAAATCATAGATGTGGATCTAATGTTTCCTTTGATGAAACTGTCCCCCTCCCGCCTCCCCGTTTCTCTATGTTGGATGCTGCTAAGAATTCTACGTTGTTGGGATAAAGGCTAGAAACCAGTAATCAAATATAATCAGAACAGAAAGTATTAGACAAAAAGCTTGGGGAGGAATTGACTTTAAAACAATGTTGCCAGGTTATTTCAGCAGGTAAGGTGAGCCACCAATATGTTTTATTTTATGGAAAAGTAGATGATTCAATTCACACACATGCACATTTATGTATTCAGATACATCCATTTATTCAGAGGAACATTTAATTTTAGCATGAATTCAAAGAGGTTGAAAGCTGCTTCAAAAGGAGTTTTGAGGACACACCTTAATAAGATGTCCACATCAACTATCTCCCATTGTTTTCATGTTCCCTGATATGAAGTTGAAACATAGTTAGAATTGGAAGTTATAGCATCTTTGCTTTTAGGGGACTGCATATAAAAATTGTGTGACACCTCATCGTTTAGCAAATTAATAATGCCCTAGTAAATGCACCGGGGCACAGTGAGGCTGGATCAATTTTTATGCAGCCTGCTCTGGAGAGAGCCTTGCTTGAGAACAGCAGGAAACCTTATCATTAATGAATGCTTTTCTTTACTTCCTTTCCTTTGGCTACAACTGATTTGAATAACAATGTCATTTTGAAATCACTAAATTGAAGACATATATTTTTGAGGAAATAATAATCACTTTCCCCTACCCCACTCTCAAGCCAACCAAAAAATCTCCATTAATACATACAGCAGCTGCGTGCAAAGTCTCAAAAGCCCTGAGACTGTCTGCTTGGCTGACTGAGCAGATGAGATGAGGATCTGGACCTGGCATGACAGTTTCCTCAATGCGATGCTTGTGAGTTTTCTCTTTGTGAGGGCTGAACAATTACAGAGTATAATTTCAACAGAAGTGCTTAACTGCAAAGAGCTCATTTTACACAAGAGCCTACAGTAACCAGGGCCACACACAGACTGATAGAAAGGAGAGGAAAGAATTAATAACTGATATATTCTGGGTCTCTAAAGTATTCTAAGAAAGAACTGTTAAGTTTCTAAAGAAAACAACTGCTTGATTATAGGAATCTCTTCTATGATGCCATTTTGTTGAGTTAGAGAAAAACTACTTTAGCCTCAATTTTCATGACACCACTAGAACAATGCCAAAGGGAACAGAGAGATCAATAAATAGTAACAGAGGCTGGGCATGGTGGCTCACGCCTGTAATCCCAACACTTTGGGAGGCCGAAGTGGGAGGGTTGCTTGAGCTCAGGAGTTGGAGACCAGCCTGATCAACATGGCAAAACCTCATCTCTACTAAAAATACAAAAAATTAGCTGGGCATAGTGGTGTGCACTACTTGGGAGGCTGAGGTGAGAGGATGGCTTGAGTCCAGGAGGTGGAGGTTTACAGTGAGCCAAGATCATGCCACTGTGCTTCAGCCTGGGTGACACACTTTGTCTTCTTTCTCAAAAAAAGAAAAAAAAGTAATAGAAACATCCTATATAACCACCTAACTGTTAAAAAGAAAAGCAAATAATGTAGGATAGTTTCCCCTTTAACTATGGCCCACCAAGTACTTAAAAAATAGTACAAATATATGGATATGGGCTTCCCATTCACCTCCCAATCACAGTTATTGTTTTAATGGTTTAATGTTTATGTGATCCTTTTCCCTGCAACAGTTTGCATGGAAGAATGTTCCCCAATTTCCCTGTATAAAGCAGGTAGACAAACCAGAAAGACAGAAAATTTCTGATTTTGTACATGGCTACATAATTAAAAACTCTGTACCCCTCATGGAAACTAGCTTGTTGGTGGAGGTGAATAAATTATTCTTAGCACGTGAGGATAAATATCAGATATGGAAGGATAGCTTATTAAGTGACAATCTTGTCTATTGGGGGAAAATTCATTATTTTTATTTTCTGGAAGGTCATCTCCAATGCTGAGTGTATATTTTGGTTTATAGAGTACAGACACCTTTGAAAACGTTTAATCACCCATGTTTTCAAAGATGTAGTACATACACATGGAACCAAATTCAAAAGATACAAAAGAATTTACAGGGAAAGTCCCCATCTTATTTCCAATCTCCAGGGAAAACCAGTTAAGAGGTTTTTGTGTTACGTTCCAGAAACATTTCTATGCACATACCAGCAAATACATACTGTCCCAATCCTTGTTTTCTTTTCACTTATCTCTTTATCTTGGATATGGTTCCATATCTGTACATAAAAATGAACTTTGGTCTATTTAACATGGGTTGAAGACACATTTTATATCCTATAAGTGTAAAATGGGGCTGGCATGGTGGCTCACGCCTATAATCCCAGCACTTTGGGATGCTGAGGAAGGAGGATTGCTTGAGCCCAGGAATTTAAAAACCAGCCTGGGTAACATAGGAAGACTGTCTCTACAAAAAATTTTAAAAATTAGCCAGGCGTAGGGGGTACTCATCTGTGGTCCCAGCTACTCAGGAGGCTGAGATAGGAGGATTGCTTAATCCTGGGAGGTCAAGGCTGCGGTGAGCTATGACTGTGCCACTGCACTCCAGCCTGAGCAACAGAGTAAGACCCTGTCTCAAAAAACAAAACAAACCAACCAACCAGGAAAACAAAACCAACCCTGGTCAGTGTGGTGGCTCACACCTGTAATCTCAGCACTTTGGAAGGCCAAGGAAGGAGGAATGCTTGAGCCTAGGAGTTTGAGACCAGCTTGAGCAATAAAGCAAGACTCTGTTTCTACAAAACATTTAAAAATCAGTTTAAAAAATTTTAAAAATTGCCTGGTGTGGTGATACGTGCCTGTGGTCCCTGATCTCAGCTACTCATGAGCCTGAGATGGGAGCATTGCTTGAGCCTGGGAAGTCAGGGTTGCAGTGAGCCGTGTCTGTGTCATTGAACTCCAGCCTGGGCAACAGAGCAAGATCCTGTCTCAAAAGCAAACAAACAACCCCAATCATGCTGACACCTTGATCTTGGACTTCCAGCCTCCAGAACTATGAGACAATACACTTCTATTGTGTAAGCCACCCAGTTAGTGGTACTGTGTTAAAGCAGCCAGAGCAAACGAATACAGATCTTTCACTGTATAGCTATAAAAGAAGACACAGGTATTCAAACAAATCCATTTCTTATCATAGCAGTGAATAAATTGTATCTTTTAAGGAATAACTAGGAAAAACTAACAGCAAAACTGTTCTCTAGAGATCATCTCATCTACCCAGTAATTATAGTGCTGTCTGATTTATGGCCAGCCTTAGTATATGAATTGTCTTTCTCTAGATGTTGAAAAATGCCGAGGCCTAAAGTATAATTATAGTACAGGGGCCTCTGGAGTAAAGCAACTTATGGCCAGATATGCTTTGATTAGTCTACTTATCAAGGGAGAAAGTCAAGATTTAAGTCATTTTAGTTCGTAGGATACTTTTATTTAGTTCCACTGTGGAAACCCAAACCTCAGTTATCATTTCCTTTCCTTTTTGCTGTCCATTTATGTAGGTAACAAGATATTTGTACAAACTTATGGGCCGAGCGTGGTGGCTCACACCTGTAATCTCAGCCCTTTGGGAGGCCTAGGTGGGTGGATCACTTGAGGTCAGGAGTTCGAGACAGCCTGGCCAACATGGTGAAACCCCGTCTCTACTAAAAATACAAACAGTAGCCAGCCATGGTGGTGCACACCTATAGTCCCATCTACTCTTGAGGCTGAGGCATGAGAATCGGTTGAACCCAGAAGGCATAGGTTGCAGTGAGCCGACATCATACCACTGCACTCTAGCCTGGGCCTTTGCAATAGAGCGAGATTCTGAGTCAATAAATAAATAAATAAATAAATAAATAAATAAAAGAAAATAAATAAATAATTTGTACCAACTCACTTTGGATACGTGTGGAATTTTGTTGCATGTATATAATGCATACTGATCTAGTCAGAGTATTCATGCTATACATCACCCAAGTATAATACATTTTTATTAAGTATAATCATTCTACTCTGCTATCAAACATTGAATTTATTTGAAGGAAAGCTTGTCTTTCTTGTATCTGGTCTGAGAATACACAGATACTAGATGTGTATTTCATTTGCCCCTCCAAATCTGTGGTCCACCCATCTGCACCCTACGCTATGTACTGAGAAGCTGCCGCATGGGACTCTAGGAACCACTCCCTTCTCTGCTTCCTCTGTCTGGGTTTTCTAGTGGGAGCACTGGCAGGGACCAGAGAACAGGGCGAGGGTGAGGCCAGAGTCCTCCTTCCCCAGCTCCCTCCCGCTCAAGCTGCCACAGGTTGGCTATGTCTACCAAAGGCGATGACTCTGGCCAGACTGCCCGTCCTTTGGGTTCTGGTAACTGCTCCCTCCCGTTATCTCATCAGACTTGGGGCCTCAGGGATATATAATAGCTTTCTATTGCTGCATAACAAATTACCACAAACTTAGTGGCTTAAAACAACACACATTCATTATCTCAGAGTCTCTGTGGATCAGGAGTCTGAGCCTGGCTTAGTTGGGTCCTCTGCTGGGCTCTCACAAGGCTATCACTTAGGTGTTGGCCACACCACATTCCTTTCTGGAGCTTGAATTTCTCTTCTAAGCTCACATGATAATTGGCAGAATTCGATTTCTCATCGTCATGGGACTGAGAACCCTGCTTTCTTGTTGCTGGCTTTCAACTAAGGACCACTCCCAGCTCTCAGAAGTTACCCATGGTTCTACGCCAGATGACTCCCTTACAACATGGTGGCTTATTTCTCCAAGGCCAACAGGAGAATCTCTCACTCTAGTCAGCTAAGACAGAGTCTTCCACAATGGAACTTAATCACAGGACTGATATCCCATCATCTGTGTCATATTCTATTGACTAGACACAAATTACAAGTTCCACCCATTTTGTTTTTCTTTTTCTTTCTTTTTTTTTTTGAGACAGAGTCTCGCTCTGTTGCCCAGGCTGCAGTGCAGTGGCTCAATCTTGGATCACTGCAACCTCTACCTCCCAGGTTCAAGTGATTCTCCTGCCTCAGACTTCTGAGTAGCTGGGACTACAGGCATCTGCCACCATGTCTAGCTAATTTTTGTGTTTGTAGTAGAGACGGGGTTTCGCCATGTTGGCCAGGCTGGTCTCAAACCCCTGACCTCAGGTGATCCACCCACCTTGGCCTTCCAAAGTGTTGGGATTACAGGCGTGAGCCACCACACCTGGCCAAGTTCCACCCATGTTTAAGGGCAGATTATACGAGGGTGTGACACATTGGAAGTCTTCTTAGAATTCTGCCTAGAACAGAGGGGTAAGTCGGTCTGCTGTTCCTAGCCCTTGAATTGTTTTCCCTAAAGCTGGCCTATGCCTTTAAATGGTCCCTCAATTAAATTCTCCTCAAATTACCCATTGGAGTGCTCCATCTGTTCCTGCCAGGACCCTTACTGATAAAAATCCCTCTGCAGGTGACCTGCTTTGATAATGTGCTTTCGTGAGTCTTTTTTGAGCCTAGGACAGCTGGTGGCTGGACTTGAGAGAGCTCGGACTGAGCTAAACTGCTTAGCATTGCAAAGGAAAAGGCGGCAATGGCTTCCACTTGGCTGCAGCCAGGGAGAGAGAATGAAGAGAGAGCAGGGCTCCACAGAAGAGAAACTTGTAACAGATAACTAACGGAGAATCTGGGGGGTGAAATGCTGAGTGATACGCAATGGAAACCCTCTCACAGTCTGTACATTTCACATTGTTCACTCCTGCCTCAGGTTGGCATCTTCTTTTTGGGGAACAAAGGGAAGAACAGAGTCCTGCTTTGAAGCTCGTTTGAAGCATGCACAAAGGGTGCCTCTACACAACCATATCCGGGTCTATGTGGCATCTGAGCCCCTGTGACATTTGGGAGTCACACTGCTCTTTATCAGCACTTTGAACACTCATCTTTTTATTGTCTTCTTTTCCTTAAAAAAAATGTAAAACAAACAAAAGATTAAACAAACAAACAAGAAAGGAAACAAAATATAAAACAGATTTCTCATTTTAAAAATTATATCACCTTAGGCCGGACTTGGTGGTTAACGCCTGTAATCCTAGCACTTTGGGAGGCCGAGGCAGATCACCTGAGGTTAGGGGTTCAGGACCAGCCTGGCCAACATGGTGAAACCCCGTCTCTAATAAAAATACAAAAATTAGCCGGGTGTGGTGGCGCATACCTGTAATCCCAGCTACTCCGGAGGCTGAGGCAGGAGAATTGCTTGAACCCAGGAGGTGGAGGTGGCAGTGAGCCAAGATTGTACCACTATATTTCAAGCCCGGGCGACAAAGTAAGACTCCAAGTTAAAAAAAAAAAAAAAAAAAAAAAAAAGTTATATCACTTTAGAAGATTCAGTCTTTTTTCTTTTTTAATGTGCTTGTTAAAAAGTACAACAGTTCCTAGACAACTAGTCACAATGCATACAGAGGCCCTGTCTGAAGCTTGGAAACTTGCCCCATGACTTAGCATTACACATTTGTGATTATTTCATTGACTATAATGCACAATAATCCAGTGACCTCTCTTCAAAGGATCCAAGGCCAGAGAAGCAAAACTACTAACCTAAAAGCAAAATATTTTAGAAAGCAGCCCAAACAAGGTAGTGGTTTACATCTTGCAATGTTAACATTTATTTGAGTATTTGAGAAGCGTAAAAGCATAACCTTAAATCCCATTTAATTGCATCCTGAAGATCATCATGTGAGTCATCGTGGCCATTCTCAGAGACAGCATGGAACAGCGGTTCTCAAAATATGGTCCCCAGACCAGAATCACCGGCATCATCTGGGAAGCACTTGTGGGCAATGCAAATTCTTGGACGCCAACCCAGACATGTGAATTGGAAACTCTGGGGCTGGACAAAGTAATCTATGGTTTAACAAGCCTCCAAGTGATTCTTACATACTCTATAGATTGAGAACCACTGGCTAGAAACAGAAAGACTAGGATTTAATGATGTTCACCAGTGTGTGTAAGGGTAGTGCTCTTCAAAGAGACAGAGAAGGAGGTATCAGTAACTTGAAAACTAAAGTTCCTTCTCCTGGCTATCTGGGATGTCAGGCAAGAGCAAGGCTATTGCAGGCGCTGCCTGTAGGTTACTAGGCAACACCACCTCTTCTCCACACCAAGCCTCTCCACTCTTTTCCTTTGAGCTTATTTTAGTATTCGGTTGAACAGTTTTAGTTCAGCAGGTGCAGATATTGTAAGGTTCATTGTCCAGGGGTGGTTCAGGATACGTGAAACTACTTTTAAAGGGCATCTTTTAAAATGAGCATTTTTTTTCTTTTTAATTATTGTACTTCAGAAACTAGAGTTTGAGACAGATGACCTCTTATAATCTCTCCCAATTTAGAATTCCATAAAGTTCAAATGCTACTCTAAAAATTGCTTTAAATATGGTGACTTTAAAAAACCAGATTAACCAGCAGTGTAATGTTTTCTGTTTGAAAGATTTCTCAAGATCATTTCCAGTTACTCCTTCTAATTTCTCTTTTGCCAACTGTTTCCCACAAGAAGGGAAAAAAATCTGTACATCATTTGTTCATTTATTCATGCATTCATTCTGTTAACTTTGGCTGAGGATTAACAATGTGGCAGGAGATGCAGAAAAGACCTTCAACAAAATTCAGCCGCCCTTCATGCTAAAAACTCTCAGGCAACTAGGTATTGATGGAACATATCTCAAAATAATAAGAGCTATTTATGACAAATCCACAGCAAATATCATACTGAATGGGCAAAAACTGGAAGCATTCCCTTTGAAAACTGGCACAAGACAAGGATGCCCTCTCTCACCACTCCTATTCAACATAGTGTTGGAAGTTCTGGCCAGGGCAATCAGGCAAGAGAAAGAAAGAAAGGTAAGAAAAGAGGAAGCCAAATTGTCCCTGTTTGCAGATGACATGATTGTATATTTGGAAAACCCCATCGTCTCAGCCCAAAATCTCCTTCAGCTGATAAGCAACTTCAGCAAAGTCTCAGGATACAAAATCAATGTGCAAAAATCACAAGCATTTCAGGCTGGGTGTGGTGGCTCAACGCCTGTAATCCCAGCACTTTGGGAGGCCGAGGCAGGCAGATCACGAGGTCAGGAGATTGAGACCATCCTGGCAAACATGGTGAAACCCCATCTCTACTGAAAAATACAAAAAATTAGCCAGGCATGATGGCAGGCACCTGTAGTTCCAGGTATTTGGGAGGCGGAGCTTGCAGTGAGCAGAGATCGTGACACTGCACTCCAACCTGGGCAACAGAGTGAGACTCTGTCTCAAAAA
>NW_016804196.1:3125429-3182843 GCF_001698545.2 Rhinopithecus bieti | reverse complement strand
CCAAAGGATTATAAATCATGCTACTATAAAGACACATGCACATGTATGTTTATTGTGGCACTATTCACAATAGCAAAGACTTGGAACCAGCCCACATGTCCATCGATGATAGAATGGATTAAGAAAATGTGGCACATATACACCATGGAATACTATGGAGCCATAAAAAAGGATGACTTTATGTCCTTTGCAGGGACATGAATGAAGTTGGAAACCATCATTCTGAGCAAACTGTCACAAGGACAGAAAACCAAACACCGCATGTTCTCACTCATAGGTGGGAATTGAACAATGAGATCACTTGGACACAGGGCGGGGAACATCACACACTGGAGTCTGTCAGGGGGTGGGGGGCTGGGGGAGGGATAGCAATAAGAGAAATACCTAATGTAAATGATGAGTTGATGGGTGCAGCAAACCAACATGGCACATGTATACCTATGTATCAAACCTGAACATTGCGCATATGTACCCTAGAACTTAAAGTATAATTAAAAAACAACAACAACAACAATGTGGCAGAAATGCAATAGGTGATGGTTATACAAGCAGCTTCCAACCCAGTAAAAGGGAAAGACATGGAGAGAGATCACTACAGAACAGTGTATGAATGCAACCACTAGAATAGGCCCAGTGTGTCCCTGGTGCTCAGAGCAGTGACCCTGAAGATGGAGCCAGGGAAGCCTTCCTAGATGATGTGAGCAAGTGTTATGGAGTGGGATAGGGAGAGAAGGCACAGAGGTGAGAAAAGGCCTGACAAATGCAGATGAATGGCTGCAGTCCAAAGGTGCTGTAACATAAAGTCAGAAGCAGGAGGTGTCAATAGTGAGGTGTGTAGGGACCTGATCAATGAAGGAGCTGAGGAAGATGGGCTGCCACTGAAGAACTAAAAGCAGAAAGGATATGATTATATTTGCACTGAAGGATTTCCTCTTCAGCAGCTGAGGAAGAAATTAGGGGTCTGGGCATGGTGGCTCACGCCTGTAATCCTAGCACTCTGGGAGGCCGAGGTGAGCGGATTGCCTGAGCTCAGGAGCTCGATACCAGCCTGGGCAACATGGCACAACCCCATCTCTACTAAAAAAAAATTCAAAAAGTAGCTGGGCATGGTGGTACATACCTGTAATCTCAGCTACCCGTGAGGCTGAGGCATGAGAATCACTTGAACCGAAGAGGCGGAGGTTGCAGTGAGCCGAGATCATGCCACTGCACTCCAGCCTGGACAACAGAGCAAGACTCTGTAAAAAAAACAAAACAAAACAAAAGAAGAAATTAGGGGATGATAGTGTTGCGGAAAGCCAGGGACCCCGAACGGAGGGACCGGCTGAAGCCGCAGCAGCAGAACATAAATTGTGAAGATTTCATGGACATTTATTAGTTCCCCAAATTAATACTTTTATAATGTCTTACACCTGTCTTTACTGTAATCTCTGAACATAAATTGTGAAGATTTCATGGACACTTATCACTTCCCCAATGAATATCCTTGTAATTTCCTGTGCCTGTCTTTACTTTAATCTCTTAATCTCGTCATCTTCTTTGTAAGTTGAGGAGGATGAATGTCACCTCAGGACCCTGTGATTGTGTCAGCTGCACAAGTTGTTTGTAAAGCCTGTGTGTTTGAACAATATGAAATCTGGGCATCTTAAAAAAAGAACAGGGTAACAGAGATGTACAGGGAACAAGAGAGGTAACTTTGAACTGGCCGCCAGTGAGCCAGATGGAACAGAGCTATATTTCTCTCCTCTTTCATAAGCAAATAGGAGAAATATTGCTGAATTCTTTTTCTCAGCAAGGAACATCCCTGAGAAAGAGAATGCGCCCTGAAGGTAGGCCTATAGATGGCCCCTTTTAAAGGCATCCTGCCTTTTATGGTCGAAGCCGTAGGAATGAAATAAGCCCGGGTCTCCTGTAGTGCTCCCAGGCTTATCAGGTGGAGGAAAATTCCCACCTAATAAATTGTGGTCTGACAGGTTATCTGCTCTCAAACCCTGTTTCCTGATAAACTGTTATCAATGACAATGCATGTGGGAAACTTCATTAGCAATTTTAATTTCTCCTCATCTGGTGGTCCTGTGATCTCGCTCTGCCGCCATTTGCTTTGTGATATTTTATTACCTTGTAAAGCATGTGGTCTCTGTGACCCACACCCTATTCGTGCACTCCCTCCCCTTTTGAAAATCGCTGATAAAAACTTGCTGGTTTTACAGCTTGGGGAACATCACGGATCCTGCCAACATGTGATGTCTCCCCCGGATACCCAGCTTTAAATTTCTCTCTCTTGTGCTCTTTCCCTTTATTTCTCAACCCAGCTGAGACACTTAGGAAATAGAAAAGAACCCACGTTAGACATCGGGAGCGGGTTCTCCTGGTATGATAGCACTGAGCAAGAGAGACTGCTGAGGATGAGGATGCTGACACACTGGTCCAAGAGAGAATGACACAGACTTGGATGGGGACATTGGTAATGAAGATAGAGAAAACTGGACTAACTTGAGAAATACCCAAGAGGCTAAACGAGCAAAACTGAGTGATTCCTTGGGTGTTGATAATAAAGGACAGGAAGGAGTTTAGAATGAAACCCAATTTCTAATCTAGTGACAGGTGGTATTTCCATTGGAGATTGAGAATACTGGAGGAAAAGATAGTTTAGGTTCTGTTTTGGTCCATGTGAGATGTTTATCTATACACCTAGTAGGAAATAGGATATATGAATTCTCTCCTTAAGGAGGAAAGTAAAAGTTTTAGAGTAACAGATTTGGGAATTATCAATGTAGAGATAATGTTGAAACAATGAGTGAGTAGGGAAAACATCACCCAGAGAAAATGTAACAAAGACTGGGGTGGGGGATTAAGCCTTGGGGGACCTTGGAGTTTAAGGAGTTAAGGAGTGAGTGGAAGGAGATAAGCCCATAAAAGAGAGAATGATAAATGTCAGGAAGAATCAAAAGATTCATAAATATCAGGAAATGTAAACCAGTAAATGTCACAGAAGTCAAAAGGAACAAATGTTTCAGGAAGGAAGGACAGGTTAGCAATGAACAATGCCTCCAAAAGATACAAGAAGTTGGCTGAAAAACACTCACTGCACAGAGCAATTAGGAAGTCATTGGTTGTCTTTAAGGAGCATAATTTTAGTAGAAAAAAGAATGCAGGGGTTTGTGGGGCAAAAGGAAGTTCAAGGGGACAGAGAGAATGTAGACAACTCTTCGGAGAAGAGAGAAGCTGGGCAGAGATTATTTTCTTTTTAGATGAGTGAGACTAGAATAATTTGTCATCTAAAGCAAGATACTCATGAGAGGGAAATGATGAAAATCAGAGAGATAAAGGGCCAGAGCAAAACCTAGCAGGAGGAGGAGTGGTGCCACAGAAATGGTGAAAGCAAGTAAAGACATGCACTACCCATAGCTGCCTGGAACAAAGGATGTAGGAGCTGGCAAGCAGAAGACAGACTCAAAAGCCTCAGAAGGAGAAAGCTGAGGAGGAAGATTCTTGGGGGAGGAGTGGGGAGGAGGAATCAATGCTCTGAAGGGGTGCCTTGCATACTACAGAATGTAGAGTGCAACACACAAGCTCAAGCCAGATTTAGGCTCAGAATAAATCATACACTTGCACCTCTGGCCGTTCTTTGGGCTCCACACAAGCAGGAGGTAAAGGCTAAGGCACAGTTGAAGGAGCACCCCAGCCAATATGCAAAGACCAATGGAGTTGCTTTTATTTTTCTTTTTGGCTCCAGGCATTCAAGGAAACCTCTGTCAGGTAACTGGCTGACCACTGAAATAATAGAACAGAGACTTCATTGACTACACAAACGAGGAATATGGTCTTTACAAAAATAGTTTGGAAAAGTCACTAAACAAACAGACTACGGCAGTCCTCAACAATCAACAACAGCAAACCCTGGGGAGAACAGAAAGTATGCTATCTAGAGTTACCACAGCATAGTATTCAAAATGTCCAGTTTGCAACAACAAAAAATGCAGGCATACAAAGAAACAGGAAAGTATGGCCCATCCACAGAAAAAATAATACACAAAAACCATGCTAGAGGAAGCCAGACATTGGAATGACTAGAGAAATAGTTTAAATATACACATACAACATATTAAATAATATAACTTTAAATATCAACCACCTTAAATTTGCTCAAAGACCTAAAGGAAACCAATGGACGAACAAGTAAAGGTTATCAATAAAGAAATAGAAATTGTAAAAGAAACCAAACTTTAAACAACTGGAGCTGGAAGTTCAAGAGCTAAAAAAAAACCCAAAATTTACTAGAGGAGTTCAGTAGTATATCAGAACAGGCAAAAGAAAGAATCAGTGGACCTGAAGATAAAATAATTGAAATTATCCAGTTTGATGAGCAAAAGAAAAAAGAATGAAAATGAACAGAGCTTAAGAGACTTGTGAGATACCATCAAGAATACAAACATGAAAAAGAGGTAGAAAGACATTTGAATGGCCCAAAAGTCCCAATTTGATGAAAGATATCAGTCTATACATCCAAGAAGTTCAATTAACTCCAAGTAGGATAATCACAAAGAGATCCACACTATCACAATCACATTTATAATCACACTGTCAACATCCAAAGACAAAGGGAGAATCTTGAAAACAGCAAGAGATAAGTGACTCATTATGCACAGGTTATTCAATATATACCCTTAATAAGACTGTTAATCTAATAATCATCAGAAACAATAACAGTCAGAAGGCAGTAGAATGACATATTCAAGTGCTGAAATAATAATTTAAAAAACTGTCTAGTAAGAATTCTATATCAAGCAAAATTGTTCTTCAAAAATTAGGAAGATATAGGCTGGGCATGGTGGCTCATGCCTGTAAGCAATCCCAGTACTTTGGGAGGCCTAGGCGGGTGAATCACTTGAAGTCAGTTCAAGACCAGCCTGGCCAACATGGTGAAACCCCGTCTCTATTTAAAAAAATGCAAAAATCAGCCAGGCATGGTGATAGATGCGTGTAGTCCCAGCTACTTGGGAGGCTGAGGCAGGAGAATCACTTGAACCCAGGAGGCAGAGGTCACAGTGAGCCAAGATCGTGCCACTGTACTTCAGCCTGGGCAACAGAGTGAAACTCTGTCTTAAGAAGAAAAAAAAAAAAAAAAAAAAGGAAGATACTAAAACATTCCCAGGTAAACAAAAGCTAAGGGAATTTGTTGCCACTAGACTTACTCTGTAGGAAATGCTAAAGGGAGTCCTTTGGGTAGCAATGAAAGGACACTAGACAGTGAGTTGAAGCTGAAGTCATCTGAAGAAATAAAGAACTCCAGTAAAGATAGCTACATAGGTAAATATAAAAGCCAGTATTACTGTATTTCTAGTTTATACTTCCTCTTTTTGATTCTTATGATTCAAAATACAATGCATCAAACAATAATTATAAATCTATGCAGTAGGCACATAGTGTATAAAGATGGAATTTGTGACAATAGCAATATAAGGTGGGTACAAAGCTGTATAGGATAAATTTTATATGCTATAGAAGCTAAGTTTGGATCAATTCAAACAAGCAATGGTGTTATAAATTTAGGATGCTAAATGAAATCTCCATGGTAACCATTTTTAAATCACTTTTAAAATTACATAAAAGGAAACATGGATAAAGTAAAAATAGTCCACTAGAAAAAAATCAAACACAGAAGAAGATAGTATTGAAGAAAATGAGGAACAAAAAAGATGTGACATTTAGAGAATAAATGGCAAAACGGAAGAAGTAATATAATGATTCAGTAATTTAATGTACAACATAGATTTAACATATAATTATGTAAATTAATATAAATATATTAAATAATATAACTTTAAATATAAATGGATTAAACTCACTCATTAAAATACACAGACTGGCAGACTGCCAGTGAAACTATTCAGTGCAATACTTTAATGGTGGATACATGTCATTATACAATTGTTAAAACTCATAGAATGTACAACACAAAGAGTGAAGCCTAGTGTACTACATTAACTTAAGATGTTAACAATAGGAGAAATGGTGTGCAGGGGCAGCAGTAGGTATAGAGAAACTCTCTGTACTGTCTGCTCAACTTTTCTATAAACCTAAAACTTCTCTAAAAAAGTAAAGTCTATTAATTTAAAAATGTTTCAACTGTATGCTGTTTATAAGTGACTCACTTTAGATCTATAAGGTTGAAAGTGAAAGGATGTAAAAAGAGATTCCATGCAAATGGTAACTGAAGATGAGCTGGGGTAGCTATACTAATATGAAGCAAAAGAGGCTTTAAGTCAAAAATGGTTAAAAGACACAAAAAGGTCATTACATATTGATAAAAGGGTCAATTCATCAAGAAGCTATAACAACTATAAATATATACCCTCCTAATAACAGAGCTCCAAAATATGTACTACATACCTTGACAGAATTGAAGGAAGAAATAGGCAGTTCGACAGTAATAGTTGAAGACTTCAATGCCCCTACCTTCAATAATAAATAGAACATCTAAACAGAAAATCCATAAGGAAACAGAGGACTTGCATAACACTATAAACAATTAGGCCTAACAGACATATATAGACCATTCTATCAAATACAGCAGAATATACATTCTTCTCTAGGACAGACCATATGTTAGGCCACAAAAAAACAGTCTCAATAAATTTTCAAAGATTGAAATAATAGAAAGTACCTTCTCAGATCACAACAGAACATTGTAAGAAATCAACTACAGGAGGAAAACTGAAAAAAAAAACGTGCAAATAAATGAAAAATAATACACTCTTAAACAACAAAGGGGTCAAAGGATAAATAGCAAGAGAAATAAGAATACTTTACAATAAATGGGAAAAATCCCCAATTCTTATACAGAAAAAGCAGTGTCCAGAGGGAAATGTTTAAGTATAAATGCCTACATTAAAAAAAGAAAAGAGAAATCTCAAATCTATAACCTTTAAGGAACTAGAAGAAGAAAGCAAACCAAATCCAAAACCAACAGAAGGAGTAATTATAGCAGAGATCATTGAAATAGACAATAGGAAAATAACAGAATCAACGAAACTAGAAGTTGATTCTTCAAAAAGATCAGCAAAACTGACAAACCTTTTGCTAGACTGACTAAAAAAGTAGAAGATGCACATAACAGCCGGGCGCGGTGGCTCAAGCCTGTAATCCCAGCACTTTGGGAGGCCGAGACGGGCGGATCACGAGGTCAGGAGATCGAGACCATCCTGGCTAACACAGTGAAACCCCGTCTCTACTAAAAAATACAAAAAACTAGCCGGGCGAGGTGGCGGCGCCTGTAGTCCCAGCTACCCGGGAGGCTGAGACAGGAGAATGGCATGAACCCGGGAGGCGGAGCTTGCAGTGAGCTGAGATCTGGCCACAGCACTCCAGCCTGGGTGACAGAGCGAGACTCCGTCTCAAAAAAAAAAAAAAAAGAAGATGCACATAACTAAAATTAAAAGTGAAACTGGGTATATTACTACCACTGTTGGTGAGGATGTGGAAAAATTGAAACCCTTGTACGTTGCCTGAATATAAATGGTTCAGCCACTGTCGAAAATATTTTGGTAGTTTCTCAATAAGTTAAACATAGAATTACCGTATGATCTAGCCTGGGTGACAGAGGGAGACTCCATCTCATAAATAAATAGGTATGGGATTTTATTTGCGGGTGATGAAAATATTGAAACTAGATAGAGGTGGCTGTTGTACAACATTGTTAGTGTGTTAAATACCACTGAATTGTTGACTTTATTTATTTTTATTTTTTTATTTTTGAGACAGAGTCTCACTCTGTTATCCAGGCTACAGTGGTATGATCTTGGCTCACTGCAACCTCTGCCTGTGGATTCAAGCTATTCTCATGCCTCAGCCTCCTAAGTAGCTGGGACTATAGGTATACACCACCGTACCTGGCTAATTTTTGTATTTTTAGTAGAGACAAGGTTTGGCCATGTTAGCCAGGCTGGTCTTGAACAACTGGTCTCAAGTGATATGCCCACCTCAGCCTCCCAAAGTCCTGGGACTACAGGTGTGAGCCACTGCACCCAGTTTAAATTTTAACTTAAAATAGTTCATTTTATGTTATATTAATTCAACTTCAATTTTAAAAAATCTGGCAGGTGCTGAAAGAATAGGTCAGAACATAGGTAGAAAAGTTGACCTTAAAACAAAAGGGAGAAGACAGGATAGTTTTAGAACACTGTGTAGTAGGGAAGGGTGAGAAATTGAAGGAAACGATTTTTGACAATGGCCTCAATTTTCTCAATGGAGTAAAAAGAAGAGCCACATTTATTGAACTATTACAGTGTGTCAGGTACAGAAGATGTATGATATCCCTTAACTATCATAACAACCTAGTAAGGCAGGTGCACTTGTTTTTCCCATTTAATAGATAAGGGATTGACTTTGAGGAACTAAGTGACTGGTTTAAGGTTATATAATTAGTCAGAGTCAAAGTCAGCATTTAAACTTCTGCAGTCTGACTCCAGATCTGGTTGTATCAAACTTTGTTCCTTGATACCTCCACTCTTGAGGCCAAATGGTTGAACCTAGATTGGGTTAGAAGTGGTAGAAAAGAATCAGAGAAGAAGCCGGTCAAGGTCAAATAACACGGGTGATGATAAAAGCTGAGGGCCCAGTTGATGCCTTCGCACATTCATCAGCAAGGTGTGACTGCGTGCCTACCAAGGTGCACATGAACCTGCCTAGTGGTGTGATTTTTCTCTGGCAGCACTCAGTCTCCTGAGAGTAGGAGAGAAGAAACTTATCAGAATGATTGACTTGTGTTTGCATTTTCACTGAGTGGGTTTGGTAGAAGATAGGAGTACAAAAAACTTGACAGGAGGCCAGGAGGAGATCAATAGATTCAACTATGGGCTTTGTGAGGTTGATAACCAGGCATGGAAGGAATGAAGGTGGAAGAAGTCTGGAAAAAGAGAAGGTTATGGCCAAAAGCTGGATGTTGAAGTTTATGATTGGTTTCAGACAGTGGTATTTCCTAGTGAGGACAGAGCCAGGGCGTGGCCATAGCAATACGTAGCTGAGGGGAAGTCCTTGGGCCTGAGAAGACTAAGACTTGGGAGGCTCTGAGGCAGGAGGGTAGCTTGAGACCAGGAGTTCAAAACCAGCCTGGGTAACATAGTGAGATCCTGTCTCTAAACACATACACACACACACACACACACACACACACACACACACACACACACACACGACCTGTGAAGCTAGCACATTGGATTGGGCAACCATATAAACCTTGAAGGTAGCCAAAATTAGGAAAGGACTTGGATGGAATCAGCTGCCACAGTCTTCAATGACTATTGAGGAGTGACCAGGTTGTCAGTGCAAGGCAGAGATGAGAAGGATAAATAGCTTAATGGCATAAGTCACAAAGGGACAGAGATTTTTATAAGATGATGGTGGGATAATTGCAGTGGAGACCAAAAATAATGCGAACAAGTCACTTCCAACCTCTGACAAAAGGTGTAGACAATAAACGTTAGTTTATTAGACCAAGAGTGGTGGCTCGTGCCTGTAATCCCAGCACTTTGAGAGGCTGAGGTGGAAGGATTGCTTGAGCCCATGAGTTTAAGACCAGCCTGAGCAATATAATGAGACTTCATCTTTACAAAAAATCAAGAAAAAATTAGCTGGGGATAGTGGCACATCCCTGTGGTCCCAGCTACTAGGGAGGCTGAGGTGGAGGGATCACTTGATTGGTTGAGGCTGCAGTGAGCCATGATTGTGCCACTGCACTCTGGCCTGGGCGACAGAGTGACACTTATCTCAAAAAAAAAATTGGTTGGTGTACTTGTGTTACCATAAAGTCTCACTCCTGCTATAATAATCATAGTACTGATAGTAATATTAATAACAACAAAAATAATATTATAGGATAAAATGCTCTTGAAAATAAGTTGGAAAGATGTTTAGTAAATTCGTGCTTTAAGAAATCACGATTGGGCGTGGTGTCTCACACCTGTAATCCCAACACTTTGGGAGGCCGAGACAGGTGGATTACTTGAGGTCAGGAGTTTGAGACCAGCCTGGCCAACCTGGTGAAAACCCATCTCTACTAAAAATACAAAAAATTAGCTGAGAATGGTGGCAGGTGCCTGTAATCCTAGCTACCCAGGAGGCTGAGGCAGGAGGATTACTTGAGCCCAGGAGGCGGAGGTTGCAGTGAGCCGAGATTGCGCCATTGCACTCCACCCTGGGCAACAAAGCAAGACTCCGTGTCAATAAATAAATACAGAAATAAAGTCACTGCGTGGGGTATGGTAGAAGATAGGAATACAAAGAACTTGACTATATGCCACACACTCTGCTTAGTATATTATCTGCATTATCTCATTTAACTATGTCAGTGATCCTATGAAGTAATAATTCTATTATCAGCTGCAATTTATAGATAAAGAAAATGAGGCCGGGCACGGTGGCTCAAGCCTGTAATCCCAGCACTTTGGGAGGCCGAGACGGGCGGATCACAAGGTCAGGAGATCAAGACCATCCTGGCTAACCCGGTGAAACCCTGTCTCTACTAAAAAATACAAAAAACTAGCTGGGCGAGGTGGCGGGCACCTGTAGTCCCAGCTACTCGGGAGGCTGAGGCAGGAGAATGGCGTGAACCCGGGAGGCAGAGCTTGCAGTGAGCTGAGATCCGGCCACTGCACTCCAGCCTGGGCGACAGAGCGAGACTCCGTCTAAAAAAAAAAAAAAAAAGAAAAAAGAAAATGAGACTAGGTGAGATTAAGTAACTTTTTTCAGGTTATACAGTGGCAGAGCCTAGATTCCAGCCCACATCTGCCTGACTCTAATACTCTTAAGGCCCTTCTGTTAAACATCAGGGAAGAATCTGGGTTTATTTGCTCAAACTGGAAAGTGCCCAGGTTGAATAATCCTTAACTAACATCTTAGCTGATAGGATGCTGTCTTTGGTTTACAACTTCAGTTCCCTGAAGAAATCTAATTCTTCAGGGAAGGCTGAAGGCAATAGAAGACTCTGCTGCCCTAGCATTAACTTGGTTTGCCTTGCTTTATTAGAATCTTCTGAAAGCATGAATTTACTAAACGTCTTTCCAACTCTATTTTCAACAGAGCTGTGAGCCACCGTGTGCTTTGTCATGCTGAGCTTTCCTCTCCAGAAAAGGCATTCTTCTAATCTTGGGGAGACAAATGATAAGCGAAGTAGTTCCAAGGCTCAACAACGTGCCACAGAGTGACTCCTGTGGGAGAACAGACCGAAACAATGGGAAGGCTCTGGTCTAGATGCACCAAGGCAGATGAGCACTGCAGAAGGGTGCTGAGATTGTAAACTGCGCAGCACAAGGAAAAGCAAGATGCTGTCTTGTTCCCTGTCATGGATTGAATGGTGGCCCCACAAAACCAATGTTCAAGTGCTAACTCAAATATGATCTTATTTGAAAATTAGGTTGCTGTAGTTGTAACTAAGTTAACAATCTGGAGATGACATCATCCTGCATTTATTTATTTATTTTCAGACAGAGTTTTTGCTCTGTCATCCAGGCTGGAGTGTAATGGCAGAATCTTGGCTCACTGCAACCTCTGCCTCCCAGGTTCAAGCAATTCTCCTGTCTCAGCCTCCTGAGTAGCTGGGATTACAGGTGTGTGCCACCATGCCTGGCTAACTTTTCTATTTTTAGTAAAGACAAGGTTTCCTCATGTTGGCCAGGCTGGTCTCTAACTCTTGACCTCAGGTGATCCACCCACCTCGGCCTCCCAGTGTGCTAGGAATACAGGCATGAGCCACCACGCCCAGCCCACCTTGCATTTAGAATAAACTCTGCATTCAATGACTAGTGTCCTATCTGAGAGATGAGATTTGAGACACAGAGACACAGGGAAGAAGGCTGTATGAAGACGAAGACAGAGGTTGGAATGATGTAGCTACAAGCCAAGAAATATCAGGAATTGGAGGAGGTCATGGAACAAATTTTCTCTCAGAGCCTCCAGAAGGAACTGACTCTACGCCTTGATTTCATACTTCTGGCCTCCAGAACTGTGAGAGAAATAAATTTCTGTTGTTTTAAGCCATCCAGTTTGTGGTAATTTGTTACAGCAATACAAGGACTCAAATACAGAAACCTAGGATCAGATTAAGCATGTACTGATACCTATTCCAAAGAGTGAAACAATACTTGTTTCACAGGAGCTAGGTGCTGCAAACAGAACAGCTGCAAATTCATGAATTATTAGAAGGGAGAGGGAATGGTGGTGACTGGTTATGCTTACCTTGCTAACATTTTTGTTTTGCAAAACAATTCTGCCATGCATTTCTGCAAAATGTCCCGTAGTGTCGCTATCTGTATTATCTTTGATATTTTGACTTGGTCAGTTCTATATCAGAAGTACAAAAAGACAGAACTTTCTTCACATATGGTTCCTTTTGTTTGGTTGGTTTTGTTGGTTGATATGGTTTGGATCTGTATCCCTGCCCAAATCTCATGTCAAATTGTAATTCCCAATGTTGGATGTGGGGTCTGGTAGGAGGTGACTGGATCGTGGGAGTGGTTTCTTGTGAATGGTTTAGTACCTTTCAGTATCATTCTCATGACAGTGAGTGAGTGAGTTCTTGTGAAATCTGGTGGTTTAAAACGTGTGGCACCTTTCCTCCCTCCCACTGCAGCTATGTGAAGTGTTCTCTCCCCCTGTGCCTTCTGCCATGTTTCTAAGTTTCCTGAGGCCTCCCCAGAAGCCAAGCGGATACCAGCATCATGTTTCCTGTACAGCCTGTGGAACCGTAAGCCAGTTAAACCTTTTTTCTTTATAAATTACCCAGTAGCAGGTATTTCTTTACAGCAATGCAAGACTGGACTAATACATTGGTTTTAAAAAAAATCAGTGAAAGAGGCTGGGTACAGTGGCTCACACCTGTAATACCAACACTTTGGGAGGCCAAGGCAGGCAGATCACCTGAGGAGTTTGAGACCAGCCTGGCCAACATGGTGAGACCACGTCTCCACTAAAAATATAAAAGTTAGCAGGGCGTGGTGGCACATGCCTATAATCCCAGCTACTCCGGAGGCTAAGGCAGGAGAATCACTGGAACCTGGGAGGTGGAGGTTGCAGTGAGCTGAGATCGTGCTACTGCACTCCAGCTGGGGTGACAAGAGCAAGACTCTGTCTCAAAAAAAAAAAGAAAAGAAAATCAGTGAAAGAGAACTTCTAACTTCCAAAAACCCAGTAAGTGGCCTTGTTTCACATATTTATTACAAGAAGGAATTTCATCTGTTCATAAACTCTGTATACTTTTTTTCTTTTTCTTTTTGCTTGAGATAGAGTCTCGTTCTGTTGCCCAGGCTGGAGTGCAGTGGCATGATCTCAGTTAACTGCAACCTCCACCTCCTGAGTTCCAGCAATTCACCTGCCTCAGCCTCCCAAGTAGCTGGGAATATAGGCGCCCGCCTCCCTGCCCAGCTAATTTTGTATTTTAGTAGAAACGGGGTTTCACCATATTGGCCAGGCTGGTCTCAAACTCCTGACCTCAGGTGATCTGCCTGCCTCGGCCTCCCAAAGTGCTGGGGTTTCAGACATGAGCCACCACACCCGGCCAATTCTGTATACTTTAATATTTCCATACCATATTCAGCTTATTGAACAGTTTGGACTATCAAAGTTATACACATTTTAAGAATAATTTCTTGAGGGCAGGTTAATTCTGGTGTGTGTTACAGTTCTTTTATAATTTCAGTAATTTCCTGAGTTGCAGAGGCCTCACTGAATCAGTGTTAGGCATCTTGATGGAAAATAATTGTGATGGTTTAAGGGAGTGAGGAAAAAAAGATTTTCCAACTCAAAATCCTGATAAAAACATTTCTAGAGGAGGGTATACTATTGTATAAAAATGTTAAGGACCGGGCGCGGTGGCTCATGCCTGTAATCCCAGCACTTTGGGAGGCCAAGGCAGGTGGATCACCTGAGGTCAGGAGTTCAAGACCAGCCTGGCCAACATGGTGAAACCCCATCTCTACAAGAATACAAAAATGAGCCGGATGTGGTGGCATGTACCTGTAATCCCAGCTACTCGGGAGGCTAAAGCAGGAGAGTCGCTTGAACCTGGGAGGCAGAGGTTGCAGTGATCCGAGATTGTGCCACTGCACTCCAGCCTGGGCAACAGAGTGAAACTTCATCTCGAGAAAAAAAATAAATTAATTTAAAAAAAATAAAAACTAAATGTTTAGATAAAGAAATCTAAACATTATGTGCCACATAACATTTCAATCAATGATGAACTGAATATACAACAGTGGTCCCAGAAAATTTTAATACTCTATTTTTACTGTACTTTTTCTGTATTCAGACACACAAATACTTAGCATTGCCTTACAGTTGCCTACAGTACTCAATGACATGCTATAGAGGCTTGTTACCTCAGAGCAATAGACTAGACCATCCAGCCTGAGTGCGTAGTAGGCTATGCCATCTAGCCTTGTGTACGTGCTCGCTGTGTTGTTTACACAACAAAATCACCTAATGACACATCTCTCCGAACGTATGCTCATCGTTATGTGGCACCTGAGTGTTGACTATGTGGGTAAACCTTAATAAAGTAGAGAAACGTTGGCAAAAATAAATTATCTGGTGGGCAGAATAATGGCTTCCAAAGATGTCCATCCCAATCCCTGTAACCTATGAATATGTTGCTTGATAAAGCTGAGGGCCTTGAGGTGGGAGGATCATCTTGGGTTCCTCTAAATATAATCAGAAGGGTCCTTCTAAGAGAAAGAAAGGGGCAGGAGAGCCAGAGAAGGAGGGAGGACAGAAAGCAGAGGCTGGAGTGATGTGAGTGACAGCTTTGCCAGGCCAGGGAAGGCAGGCAGCCTGTAGAGGCTGGAAAAGTCAAGGAAGAAATTCTCCTGAGAACATCCAGAAGGAGCACAGCCCTGCCAGCACATTGAGTTTTAGTCCCATGACTCTCAGGTCCAACCTGCGAACTCCGGGAATGCAAGATGATAAATGTGTGTGGCTTTAAGTCACGAAGTTCACGGTAAATTGTCACAGCAGCAATAGGAACTAATACAGATTCTCATCTGCACTAATGAACACAGGAAAGAAGGACCAGGAATGGCCCTGTCGAAAGGACCTAGCCGTCAGCCTCATGCACTGTGCAGCTGGCCACATCCTGGCAGTCCAAGGGCTCAGGCTCAGTTCACCCTCCAGGCAGTAGAGCAGGCTTTCCTGTCCTTAATAACACCCTGCATCCCACCTTCCAGTCCCTGCAAGATGCTTGAGCAAGGCATCTGGTCCCAAGAAGTTATCTCACTCTGGGCAGGCATACAGCTATTACTTATAGTGTCATTTTGATGATTGATGAATGTCCTGGGCCCCAAAATGACTCATCACTGAGTAGTGTTATCTTGAGGGAGAGGCTTCTGCCCTTGGGGCAGCTCCATGGAGCCTTCAGTTAAACTGGCCGCTGAGCAGGGCACAGATGATTCAAATTGCAACTGTTTTTCTGTTTATTTTAAGCTCAAAATAAGAAAAATCTCTCTAGTGGGTTTTACTTATTCAAAAACTTTAAAAGGTATACTCCAGTTTCCCCACATGGCAGCTTCAAGGCCCTGAAGGCTGTGCTGAACCGCAGGCCCTGGCTTGGCTTCTGTTCAAGTCATCAAGAAACTTCTAGAATTTAAGATGGCAGCTCCCTTATCAGATCCTCTCTGTGAATATACAGGCGGGATGCTTTGTGGCCAGAAGGCAGGTTGGGTTGTAAGACCTGTTTAATTTCTCTCAGGAAAAAATACAACAGAAAACAAAACAAATTCTGAGTACTGGCAACAAGAAAAACCAGCTTTCTGCCTAGAAATGTTTACTCTTCTACAATTGTAGAACATCCAGGAAAATCATGGACTCCAAATAAAAAAACTAACAAACAAAAACACTTTCAGTCACCTCCTAATTTTTAGAATGAGTAGAGGAGATAGATGAATGACTAAATGAGCGATTAAAATGGGTTTAATTATTATAATTAATCAATGAAAACATGATCACGCCCAGCTTCCATCCTGGGTCTAGCCGGCAAGATCCCAATTTTGGAAGCATGTAAAACTCAGAAGTCTTTATTACAAATTACTGATTCCGTTTACTCCAAATATGAGATTCTAATGTCACGCTGGTATAGAGAAAGCCTCTAACTGCACAAAGTCTGTAGGTAAAGCCAGGGGGCCAGGCACAGTGGCTCATGCCTGTAGTCCCAGGACGTTGGGAGGCTGAGGCAGGCGGATCACTTGAGGTTAGGAGTTTGAGACCAGCCTGGCCAATATGATGAAACCCCATCTCTACTAAAAATACAAAAAAATTTAGCTGGGTGTGGTGGCGCATGCCTGTAATCCTAGTTACTCTGGAGGCTAAGGCAGGAGAATCGCTTGAATGCCAGAGGTGGAGGTTGCAGTGAGCTGAGATCACACTACTGCACTCCAGCCTGGGCCACAGAGTGAGACTCCCTCTCAAAAAACAAACAAAACAAAACAAAAACAAAACAGTGAAGCTAGGAACCTAATGACTGGAGGGAAAGGCTCTGTATTTCTTGGGGAAATCGGCTTTATTTAGACATGATGTTCCCTCTGCAAATGGCTCTCAGCTGGCCTTGGGCCTGCTATTCAACTCTCTCCACCTCGTTAAGTGTAGAATCTAAGGTTCCCATCATGTTCCTTAGATGTGGAGTGTCTTTTATTCCAGGAAGTCTCTTTGATTAAATGGCAAATGTGCCACACGTGGTGGCTTACGCCTGTAATCCCAGCACTTTGGGAGGCCGAGGTAGGCGGATCACGAGGTCAAGAGATCGAGATCATCCTGGACAACATGGTGAAACCCCGTCTCTACTAAAAATACACAAATTAGCTGGGCGTGGTGATGCATGCCTGTAGTCCCAGCTACTTGGGAGACTGAGGCAGGAGAATCACTTGAACCTGGGAGGCGGAGGTTGCAGTGAGCCGAGATTATGCCACTGCACTCCAGCCTGGTGACAGAGTGAGAGCCTGTCTCAAAAAAAGAAGAAGAAGAAGAAAAAAACATGCCGGCAGGTCCACACTTTATAAACCCTCAGCTTATCCTTGACCATTCCGCAGCCCCTCCCAGGCTCCCTCCACCTCCAGTGGGAGGGGCTGCCGCCACCACTGGGTCCTCCCTCCGTACCTGAGTTCCTCTCCACCCCAGGCCCTGGAGAGCTGCGGTTACTCTGGTAACAGTAAGGCACATCCTAGCATTTGTGGGCTAGCCTACACACCTACTGACCATGACTCACATTATTTCTATGGGAAAATACCTTCTGAGTTTTAACCAACAACTCACAATCTGCTCTTGAATATGTCTATTGCCTTTATAATGCCTCCTCTTCTTGGCATCCTATGGAAATGAATTTTCATAATCATCAAAATGAACCAGTGAAAGGGCTGAGCTTAGGGCTGCAAAGTACTATAAACCTTAAAAACAAAGGGCATCAGTGTTATCGCTAGGTAAAACAGTAAGGTAAACTGCAGATCTCGGATAAGTCAAATGGACTTTCAGTGTTCTCAACAGTAAAATGGGACTATAAAATCAATGAGATCAGGTGAAATGCTCTTGAAAGTGTAGGGTGATAAATAAATTCAATTATTGTTATCTACATTGCATTTATTTATTTATTTATTTATTTATTTGAGATGAAGTCTTGCTCTTTTGCCCAGGCTGGAGTGCAGTGGCACAATCTTGGCTCACTGCAACCTCTGCCTCCCGAGCTTAAGCAATTCTCCTGCCTCAACCTCCTGAGTAGCTGGGATTACAGGTGCGTGCCACCAGGCCCGGCTAATTTTTGTATTTTTAGTAGAAACGGGGGTTTCACCATGTTGTCCAGGCTGGTCTTGAACTCCTAACCTCAGGTGATCCACCGACTTCAGCCTCCCAAAGTGCTATAGCGCATTTATAAGAGCGAAGACTAGAGAAGGTCATCCTTGGGTCAAATCCTGGCTTTGACCCATTCTATTCTATTTGCACTATTAACCATTAATTCTATTTGAACTGTTCTAGCTGTGTGAACTTGAGCAGGTTACGTAAGTGCTTTATGCCATACAACAGTTGTCCCTCAGTATCTGTGGGGGATTGTTTCCAGAACCCCCTGCAGAAACCAAAACCCACAGATGTTCAAGTTCCTGATAAAATGGTATAGAATTTGCATATAACTTACTATACTCCTATACTTTAAATCATCTCTAGATTACTTATGATACCGAAAACAATGCATATACTACGTAAAGAGTTGCTATACTGTATTGTCTAGGGAATAATGAGAAGGAATAAAATCTGTACATGTTTAGTACAGATGCAGATTTTTTCCTGAATATTTCCAATCTGAGGTTGGTTGAGTCCACAGATGCAGAACGCACAGAGAGGGCCAACTATATTATCCTCCTGTAATAATAGTAACTGTAGAAAACGATGATTGTGAGGATTAAAGTGTTAAAAAATGTATAGTGCTTGGACGTACAAAGCACTATGTAAGTGTCGGCAATCAGCAGCAGCAGCATAGGGTAACAGAAAGACAGTGGTCTGGAAAGACAGTAGCCTGGGAATCTGATAGGTCTAAGTGGATGGGGGATGTCTTGTATTGTTGTAATTACATGCAGCTGCTTTATTGGTCACTCAAGAGGAAACTTGGTAATTGTTTTAAATATTTGTTTCTTTTGGCTGAGTCATCACTAGATAAAACTGTGAAGTAGATGAATGATTTTCTTCACAATTTGATATTCTATTTTTTTAAGTTCACAGCCACTGTGGTCTCCAGTCTGAGGATTCTCCTGATACATGCTACTAAGGGCACACCTGCGCTTGCCTTCTCCCTGGGAGCTGTCGACTCGCAATTAACTCTATAGGTTGAATATATGCCATCCGCTCCACTCCCTCTTCAAACCCACTCAGCCATGAAGGAATAAAATAGGAAGAAGCAAATGGCAGTGGAGATGCAAAAAGTGTCAACAATATTTTGGAAGACATAAGTTGTTTGGACAAAAGACATCGAATTTAACGTCAGCTTTCTCCATTCTGCTGAGGGTCTATACCTGAAGAAGCCAATAAAAGATAATTTGAATCCAGCCTGGGGTGGTGGCTCACCCCTATAATCCTAGCACTTTGGGAGGCCGAGGCGGGCAGATCACTTCAGGTCAGGAGTTTGAAACCAGCCTGGCCAACATGGTGAAACTCCATCTCTACTAAACATACAAAAAAAATTAGACTGGTGTGGTGGTGGGCACCTGTAATCCCAGCTTCTCGGGAGGCTGAGACAGGAGAATCACTTGAATCCGGGAGTTACAGGTTGCGGTGAGCCAAAATGGCGCTACAGCACTCCAGCCTGGGCGATGGAGCAAGACTCCGTCTCAAAAAAATAAATACAAATAAATAATAAATAAATAAATGAATTGAATCCACTATGAATCCTCAAAAGTCTCAGAAACTGGAAGCACTAGACATCTCTGAATTCAGGGGATCAGGATGGGGCTGAAAACGAGAGAATTCATCCAATGTCTGTGTAAGAAGGAGCTGGACCTCAGATCTTCCTCCTCACTCCACACAGCCAGAGGCTGTCACTGCGCTACCACCCGGCAGGTGACAGAAGATTTGCTCTCTGAAGACGGCAAACCAGAGATGTCCTGATTCAGGAGATGTGAGGCATCACAGAGGGCAAGGAAACAAGGCATTTCTGAAATGAGTAAGGCTCTCAGAAGTCACATATGACGGGCCATTGTCCCCACTCCACCCCCGAGATGGCACACTAGCTCACTGCTTTTTCTGTGCAGGGTGACAGCATTGCAGAACTCTAGGGAACCATCATTCCATAAACTGCAAGGTCAAGGGTGCTCCCTGTATCACCTGGGGGAATGGTTAGCTCAAGACAAAAAGCCGGTACTCCCTTTGTCATCTCATGGTGAGGCTACCAGTTGCTAAGCCTCGTGCACATACACTGAACTTCTGATCAGTAATTTGGTGAACGGTCAAGGATCACCAGAAATTTGAGGAAAGCCTTTAATATGTAGAAGGCCAGAGATCAAAACAAAAGAGGAAAAAGAGCCCAGAAAAAATAGATGGTGCAGGAAGAAGATGACTTCAGAAAAACAATTATTAATATCTTCAGAAAGAGAAGAGAACTGTATCCATGACAATTACAGCATTCTATGAAAAGGAAAAAAATTCAGAGCATATGAAAGAATTCTTAAAAATTAAGAATAGGATGTAGCATTATCCACACAATGGAATATTACTCAGGTATAAAAAGAATGAAGTACTGATTTGTGCTAAAACACAAATGAGCCTTGAAAACATGGTACTCAATGAAAGAAGCCAGCCACAAAGGAATGTATGTTGTCTAATTTAATCACATTTACATGAAATGTTCAGAATAAGGCGAGTCCATAGAGATGGAAAGATTAGTGTTGTTTTGAGCTGGGGGAAATTGGGAGATTGGAGGGTGGTAAATAAAGGGTATGGGTTTTCTTTAGGGTGATGAAAATATTCTAAAACTGAGTGTGGGAACAGTTGTACAACTCTGTGAGTATACTACAAACCATTGCATTTTATACTTCTTTTTTTTTTTTTTTTTTTTAATTTTCAGATACAGTCTCATGCTGCCACCCAGGCTGGAGTGCAGGGGCATGATCTCAGCTCATTGCAACCTCTGCCTCCTGGGTTCAAGTGATTCTAGTGCCTCGGCTCCCAAATAGCTGGGATTACAGGTGCATGCCACCACACCCAGCTAATTTTTTGAGGGCATTTTTAGTAAAGATGGGGTTTCGCCATATCGGCCAGGCTGGTCTTGAACTCCTGGCCTCAAGTGATCCTCCCACGTCAGCCTCCCAACGTGCTGGGATTACAGGCATGAGCCACTGTGCCTGGCCAAATTTTATACTTTAAATGGGTGAATTGTATGGTAGGTAAATTATATCTCAATAAAGCCATTCAAAAAAATTACAAAGAATAGGATAACAGAAATAAAAAATTTTAACAGAGGATTCTGATAAAGAGACAATTAGAAAAAAAAGACAAAAGATGAAAAACAAAAGAAAGTTAGATGGTCAATTCAGAAGGTTTAACCTTTGACTAGTAGGAACCCCAGAACGGAAGAACAAAGAAAATTAACGGGGAATATTATCAAATAAATTGTGTTAGTCAGAACTTGAGTTTGACTGTATGGAACCCCAAACCCAAATAATAGTGGTTTAGGTATATAATTGGTTTTATTTTTATCACAAAATGGGTGGTTAGCAGATACAGGGTCTCTATGTTGTCAACAGAGAACCAGATTATTTCTATCTTTGAGCTTAGACATCATTAGTTTTGCTCTCATCCTCACACAAAATGGTCTCTGCCCATTCTCTTCCCATCTCATGCACTGCAAATATGTTTCAAGCAGGAAAAAGATGGGAAAATTTGTGTCTACTGTAACTTCAACTTACCTCTCATTGGACAGAACTGTGTCACACGACTTCATCTACCAACAAGATGGCTGTGAGGCACATTGCCATCCTGCATAGAGATATACTGTTACTAAGAAAGAAGGAAAGATGTATTCAGCAGACAATTAGAGATCTCAACTACAGAAATAAATAGTTTCCCAAGAACTAGAAGATGGCCCCAGATCTAGGCCCACTGAGCACCTAGAACAAAGAATGAAAAATGATCCACAGTAAGTCATAACCTTGTAAAATTTAAGAACACCAGGCCAGTTGCAGTAGCTCACTTCTGTAATACTAGCACTTTGGGAGGCCGAGGCAGGAGGATGGCTTGAGTTAGAGACTAGCCTGGACAACATAGTGACACCCTGTCCCTACAAAAAAAACACCCCAATTAGCTGCATGTGGTGGTGCATGTCTGTAGTCCCAGCTACTCAGGAGGCTAAGGTGGGAGGATCACTTGAGCCTGGGAGGTCAAAGCTGCAGCGAGCCATGATTGCACAACTGCACTCCAAACCTTGGCGACTGTCTCAAAACAAACAAACACACATAGATTTTTTTTTTTTTAATCCTAAAAGCTTTCAGAGAGAACAAGCAGGCCACATACAAGGATCCAGAATCAGTACTCATTCCTCTCAATAGCAACACCAGCCACTATCAGCAGTATAGTAAGTAATCACTTAACGTCTTCCATAGGGTCTCTGAAACTGCGACTTGAAGCAGAACAACATATAACCTAACTAATTTTGCCATAAGCTAATTGATGTAAACAAGAATTAAGCTCCTGTGGCATATTTCTGGCCCCCTAGATATCACCAGACTTCTAAATAAAGACCCCAAACACTTCTAATATTAAACATTGAAATAAATGTGATCTATATATACATTTAAGAAGGATGAATAAAAACAAGCAAGATAATTATTTCCCCACTTTCAGGTGAATCAGTGAGGGACGATGGTTGTGGTGGTGGTGGGTTAAATCAAGGAATACCTATTTGCAAAGTGGAAATTGTCAGGAGCACCTCCTGCCACCACGTAGCTCAGAAACAAGCAAGAACAAATTCCACGGGTTCTCTGAGTACTTTTGTACCACGTTATTTATTTGTTTGTTTGTCTATTTATTTGGAGGCAGTCTCACTTTGTTGGCCAGGCTGGAGTGCAGTGGCATGATAGCGGCTCACTGCAACCTCCACCTCCTGGGTTCAAGCAATTCTCCTGCCTAAGCCTCCCGAGTAGCTGGGACTACAGGCGCCTGTCACAACGCCCAGCTAAATTTTAATTTTAATTTTTATTTATTTATTTATTTTTGAAATAGAGTCTCACTCTGTCGCCCAGGCTCGAGGGCCATGGTGTGATCTCGGCTCACCCCAACCTCTGCCTCTCGGATTTAAGCGATTCTTCTGCCTCAACCCCCCGAGTAACTGGGATTGCAAGCGTCCGCCGCCACACCTGGCTAATTTTTTTGTATTTTTAGTAGAGACGAGGTTTCATTATGTTGGCGAGGCTGGTCTTGAACTCCTCACCTCAGGTGATCCACCAGCCTTGGCCTCCCAAAGTGCTGGGATTACCGGCGTGAGCCACCATGCCTGACTGCTTATTTGTTTACTGCTGTGCATTTGTATGATTATCACAGACTTTACAAGTACTCTTTGACAATGATTTGTATCCATCCTGGAATGATTGGAAATGATTTGTTTGCCCCACCAAATCTCATGTTAAAACTTGATCCCCAGGCTGGTGGTGGTGGAGGAGGGATCTGGGGGGAGGTGTGGGGGTCATGGGGCAGAACCCTCATGAATGGTGTGGGCTGATCTCAGGGTAGTGAGTGAGTTCTGGCTCTCATGAGACTGAATTGGTTCTCAGCGGGATGGATTGGTTCTGATGAGAGAGGGTTGATATAGTCAGCACACCCCCAGGTATGAATCCCTCTTCATGAGTGCTTGCTTCCTCTTTGACCCTCTCTGCTGTGTTTTGACAGATCACAGAAGCCCTCACCAGAAGCTGCGCAGAGTCCAGCACCATGCATCCTATGCAGCACATGGAACTGTGAGCTAAACAAATCTATTTTCTCTAAAATTACCCAGCCTCAGGGATTCCTTTATAAAAACACAAAGTAGACTAAGACACATTCATTTATTTATCATCTAAGTCACTGATTCCAGTTGAGGATCAAGGGTGGCCGAAGCCACTCCTGGCTGCTTAGGACACAAGGCAGGAACCAGCTCTGTACTGGACGCCATCCCATTCCCGTATGTGGGTGCGCGCGCACACCCCCCCCCCCCCCCCCCCCCCCCACACACACACACACTCATCCTAGGGCCATATAGACACATTGCTTAATCTAATGGGTACATTCTTGCCATGTGGAAGGAATTCGGAGTACCTGGAGAAAACCCACACAGACATGGGGAGAATTCAAAACTCCATACGGACAGTGACCTCAGCCAGGAATCTATTTTTTTCCTTATAAATGTTATAATGTGGCTGGGCATGGTGGCTCACACCTATAACTCCAGCACTTTGGGAGGCTGAGGCGGGCAGATCACCTGAGGTCAGGGGTTTGAGACCAGCCTGGCCAACATGATAAACCCCTGCTTTACCAAAAATACAAAAATTAGCTGGGCACGGTGGCGGGCACCTGTATTCCCAGCTACTCGGGAGTCTGAGGCAGGAGAATTGCTTGAAGCTGGGAAGTGGAGGTTGCAGTGAGCCAAGATTGCACCACTGCACTCCAACCTGGGCAACAGAGCAAGACTCTGTCTCAAAAAAACAAAAATAAATAAATAAATGTTATAATGAGATGATGTTGAACAAAACCATGTTGTTTGAGGACCTGCTATAACTTCAGAACCTGAGGAAAATTTTCATCCTAGAATTCTCCATTAGGTAGTAAATTTCTACACATCAGGAAAGTTGTGGATTAATGTGTAGTTTGGTGAAATTGCTTCTTGACATTTACCATCCACCCTGGGAGCTGTCATCCTAACACTAGCCATGTAAAACCCAGAAGGCACAGACCTGCTGACGAAACATCAGCATCTCTTTCAGAAGTTAGGACTTATTTTAGGAAGTTATTTTAAGTAGTTATTCCCAAAGACAACAATTTGAGTTTTGCAACTGTCATTTACTTCTCATTCCATGAAGTTCGACCTTTTTTGGAGACAGGATCTCACTGTGTTGCCCAGGCAGAAGTGCAGTGGCATGAAAATGGCTTGCTGTAGACTCGAACTCCTGAACTCAAGCGATCCTCCCACCCCAGCCTCCCAAAGTGTTGGGATTATAGGTATGAGCCACCAAGCCCGGCCGACTTTTTGTTTATACCAAATAACTGTTCGCCTAAGTTAATTTTGTTTTTTTTATTTTAAGTTTTCCTGCAGATACAAGAAATCAAGCAATAGCCGTTTTGTATTTTATTTTATTTTTAGAGACAGGGTCTCACTCTGTTGCGCAGGCTGGAGTGCAGTGGTGACACCATAACTCATTGTAACCTTGAACTCCTGTGCTCAAGCAATTCTCCTACCTCAGCCTCCTAAGTAGCTAGGGCTACAGGCATGGGCCACCATGCCAGGCTAATTTTTAAAAAAATTTTGTAGGGAATGGGGTTGGGGAGGGGGTCTTGCTATGTTGCCCAGGCTGGTCTCAAATTCCTGGCTTCAAGTGATTCTTCCATTTAGGCCTCCCAAATTGCTGGGATTACAGGCATGAGCCACTGTGCCCTGCTGATAGCTGTTTGTATTGGCTCCATTAGCAGCAGCAGAACTTAGTAAATGGTTAATGACAGTAGTTTGATAATGTCATCAGATGTTTCAAAAAGAAAAGCAGTTCAGTCCAGTAATGGCCCTTTTTCTTTCATACAATTAATTCCTGGAATCAATATATGGAGGTTCATTCTGCCAAAGGTGAAATGTCTGACATCATTGCTAACTGTATTGTAAACTCAGCTTTAAAAACTGGCTAAAATTAAAAACTGATTCCAAATTAAAAGGATTTTCTTTTTTTTTTTTTTTGCAGGGATAATAGAAGTGCAATTTTTGGAGGAGCACTGCACTACAGGAAAAATAACATGCTTTTAATACTGTTAAGAAACCAAATGGTCTTGGCAATGATTTCTTGGATGTGACAGCAAAAGCACAGGAAACAAAAGTAAAAATAGACAAGTGGGACTACACCAAACAGAAGAGTTTCTGCACAGCAAAGAAAACCATCAGCAGAGTGAAAAGGCAACCTAGAAAATGTGAGAAAATATTTGCAAACCATATATCTAATAGGAGTTAATATCCAAAAATATATAAGGAACTCCTACAACTCAATAACAAAAACAGGCAAAGCACTTGAATAGATATTTCTCCAAAGAAGACATACAAATAGCCAACAGGTAGAGAAAAAGATGCCCAACATCACCAATCATCAGGGAAACACGAATCAAAACCATGAAATATCACCTCATGCCTATTAGGATGGCCGTCAACACGGTTTGGATCTGTATCGCCACCCAGATCTCACATTTGTTTGTTTGTTTTTGAGATGGAGTTTCACTCTTGTTGCCCAGGCTGGAGTGCAATGGCGTGATCTTGGCTCCCTGTAACTTCTGCCTCCTAGGTTCAAGCGATTCTCCTGCCTCAGGAGAAAAATACATATATACATACTTATATACATACACACATACATATATACAAAAATTAGCCGGGTGTGGTGGCGGGCGGGCACCTGTAATCCCAGCTACTCAGGAGGCTAAGAATTGCTTGAACCCGGGAGGTGGAGGTTGTTGTGAGCCGAGATTGCGCCACTGCACTCCAGCCTGGGTGACAGAGTGAGACTAAATCTCAAAAAAAAAAAAAAGAAAAAAGAAAAAAAAAAGAACTCTCCCTTGACTGAGTAAGACCTCACTACACATACAACAATGTGTATTTTAGGACTGCATACACACGTTTAAAGGAAACTCATGCAACAATCAGAGTGTCTCAGTCAGGGCCGAAAGCCGAGAGTCACGTGATAGTGTCTTAAAAGCTGGCAGAAACAGAAAGAAGTCCCACAAGGCTGCATTTATATTTTCCAAGTTAATTAAATTTATTCAATCAGTTGTTTCGGAGCTAGTTTTCCCTTCAGGATTGGTAGCCCATGACAACAGAAAGAAGACAAGCAGCTCTGCCAGGTGGCGATACGGTTGTGTCTCTATATAATTTATGAATGTTTAAGTTCTCCTGGGACCCCTTTATTTCCTTAGAATATAATTCCTCTCCGTTGTTCCTGAGCAACTCTAGTCATTTACCTTAGAGATACTTTTTTCTGTCTTCTCATTTTCCCCTGGTCCCATGTAGCCAAATTGGTATCTTGTAATAAATGTTTGTGTGTTTACATTTCTTTCACTTTATTTTATGAGTGAATCGAGAGGTTAGCTATGCATCCGTGATGAAATAACCACCAACGGCTACTTCTCAGACAATTTTAGCCGTAATTCTATTTTCCCAGTTTCTCAGGTTTTCAACCTTAAAACCATCCTCACACCTCTATGCTCCTGTCAATTCTCCTACTGCACATTTTTGACCCTCTTTTCTGCTTTTATTTCTACTTCCACTGTCCTGGTTCAGGTCCTTGGAACTCCTCCCCCTGTTCTCTGTTTCCTCTCTTTGTCAGTCATCCTGAGTGCATTTGTTCATTCATTCATTCACTTGGTATCAGTTATTGAGTACTCACTGTGTGTGTCAAAGCAGCGATATGAGTGTCTCTTCCCTGTGAACCAGCCACGGCTGGGATGTGTCCTGAATTCCCCGCTAGAGCATGGATCTTGCCTGTGTTTTCTCTGGGACACTCCTTGCATCTTTCTTGAAGTCCTGTCCCAGCTTCAAGGTTTCACTTCCGCAGATTCCCTCATTCACACTCTCGCCTTTCCCTATTCTCCAGTGGGCATGGTGGTCCCCTTTCATGTAAATTGCATCATAGTAGTGCATACTCTGCATTACTGGGGTACACGTTGGGTCTGCTTCTTGGCAAAATTGTGAGCCCTGGACTTAACATGGTATTTATCATGTGATAGTTCCTCCAAACATAACTTCTAGGATTCGCTGGTAGTAAAAGGATTTTAAAAGGTACAATAGGCTGGGCATGGTGGCTCATGCCTGTAATCCCAGCACTTTGGGAGGCTGAGGCAGGTGGATCACCTGAGGTCAGGAGTTTGAGACCAGCCTAGCCAACATGGTGAAACACCATCTCTACTAAAATACAAACAATTAGCTGGGCGTGGTGGTGCACGCCTGTAGTCTCAGCTACTCGGGAGGCTGAAGCAGGAGAATTGCTTGAACCTGGGAGGTGGAAGTTGCAGTGAGCTGAGATCCCGTCATTGCACTCCAACCCAGGCAACAGAGCAAGACTCCATCTCAAATAAAGAAAAGGTACAATAGTACCATGTTCGCGGGGCGCGGTAGCTCACGCCTGTAATCCCAGCACTTTGGGAGGCCGAGGCGGGTGGATCACGAGGTCAGGAGATCGAGACCATCCTGTCTAACACGATGAAACCCCGTCTCTACTAAAAATACAAAAAATTAGCCAGGTGTGGTGGCAGGCGCCTATAGTCCCAGCTACTCGGGAGGCTGAGGCAGGAGAATGGCATGAACCCAGGAGGCGGAGTTTGCAGTGAGCTGAGATCGGGCCACTGCACTCCAGCCTGGGTGAGAGCGAGACTCCGTCTCAAAAAAAAAAAAAAAAAAAAAAAATAGTACCATGTTCAACTCCAAGGTAGCATAAAGGTCACTAGAAATAATATGTCTTGAGAGAAAATAATATGATGGCATATGTTTATTACAGCACTTCGGTGGATGTCATGTGGTGTGCCTATAGTTCCACCTGTTTGGGAGGCTGAGGTAGGAGGATCACTTGAGTCTAGAAGTTATGGCTATAGTGTGCTCTGCCAATTGAGTGTCCACACTAAGTTCAGCATCAATATGGTGACCTCCTGGGGTGGAGGACCACCAGGTTGTCTTAAGAAGGGTGAATCAACATGGGGCAGAAACAGAGCAGGTCAAAACTCCCATTCTGATCAGTAGTGGGATTGCACCTGTGAATAGTCATTGAACTTCAGCCTGGGCAACACAGTGAGACCCTGTCTCTTCCAAAAAAAGAAAGTACTTTGAATGCTGGTAAGTTCTCCCCTTGTCCCCATCCACTAAACAATTAACTATTTCCTTAGCCTGGATAATGTAGTGAGACCCCTTCTCTCTATATATATATAAATTAGCTGGGTGTGGTGGCACACACCTGTGGTCCCAGCTACTCAGGAGGCTGAGGTAGGCAGATTGCTTGATCCGCAGAGGCTGAGGCTGCAGTGAATGGTGATTACTCTACTACACTCCAGCCTGGGCAACAGAGCAAGATCCTGTCTCAAAAAACAAACAAACAAAAAAAAAAAAACCCAAAACCAAACCAACAAAAAAACTATGTCCTTCACCTGCTCTAGCTTTGGAGAATCCTCTATGACAAATAGCATTTAAATGGCATTATAGTCAGTTGTGTCACAAAATTGACTCAATCCAAGCATTTCTGAAACTGCCACTCTATTGTCTTCTTATTCTCACTCCTCATATTAATTCCACTGCCGCACTTGTTTTTGTTTCTACCAATTACAAAACCTCTATTAAAATAACGTAAAAGTACCTTTTTTTTTTTTTTTTCCTGAGACGGAGTCACATCCTATCGCCCAGGCTGCAGTGCAGTAGCGTGATCTCGGCTCACTGCAAACTCTGCCTCCCGGGTTCAAGCAATTCTCCTGCCTCAGCCTCCCAAGTAGCTGGGACTACAGGCATGCACCATCACGCCTGGCTAATTTTTGTATTTTTAGTAGAGATGGGGTTTCACCATGTTGGCCAGCCCGGTCTTGAACTCCTGATGTCAGGTGATCCGCCCACCTCAGCCTCCCAAAGTGCTGGGATTACAGGCGTGAGCCACCGCGCCCAGCCAAAAGGGACTTTTGAAAGAACCCCCCAGACACCTCTATTGCAGCATCTGAATATATTTGTTCTGCTTTTCTTTAGTCCCTTCTAGGCTCTGTTCTTCAGATATTAGTATTTTTTACAGTTTCTTAACCAGAGGGCATGTACAATTTTATATTCTGCTGTTTCCACTTAATATTATATTACTGACATTCTCCTACATTGTTACATAATTAAACTTCTCAATTGCAGCATAACATTCTACAGGATATATATGCTATAATTCACATAGCTATTCAACTAATATTGAATAAGTTATGTATTCCTTTTTCACACCTATCCCTCCTTACAGATTCTGCTGCAATAAACATCTTAAAAAACATAGCTTGACAAAAAAGATTTATTAGGATCAGTTTCCAGGAGTGAGCAAGATTGCTATTTTATTGTTATTATTATTATTACTTTTTAGAGACAAGGTCTCCCTCTGTCTCCCAGGTTGGAGCACACTGGCACAATCACAGCTCACTGCAGCCTCAGCCTCCTGGACTCAAGCAATCCCTCCACTTCAACCTCCTGAGTAGCTGAGACTACAGGCACGTCACCATGCTCGGCTAATATTTTTTTGTAGAGACAAGGTTTTGTTATGTTGCCCAGGCTGCTCCTGAACTCCTGGGCTCAAGCGATCCTCCTGCCTCGGCCTCCCAAAGTGCTGAGATTACAGGCGTGAGCCACTGTGCCAGGCTTGAGTGAGATGATTATGTGAAAAGGGATACACATTTAAATCATTCTTGACACCACAGCTCAACTGCTTTCCTAAGGGCTATTACCAATTTATGTGGTAAATTTGTACAATACGTTGTCAGGATGCCCCATAACAACAGAGGAAATGGTCTATTAAATGCCAGTGTACTCTGATAGAATTTTCTGAGGGCCACACCCAATGTGTAACTCAGGAGTGTTGCATTCACATGCACTATGATCTGCCAAAATTGAGGCACCGTTTATGCAAGACCGTGACGACGTGTTTTCTGCTCCTAGGCAGCTTTCAAAATACTGTATGGTTAATTTTTCCTTGTAGGTTGACTTTTCTGGAGATATGTCCATATCTCCCTTGTAATTGGCCCAACTCTAAAATGCTGAAAAAGGAGGCGTTGGAAGGAAGGGAGGGAATGGATGTTGCGAGTCCACAGAAACGCAAAGCCAGGGGATTTTGCAAGCTTCAGCAAGAAACCAGGGAGGCTCAGTATTTGACAAAATATTCATCTTTGGGCTGTGATTGTTCCATCTGTCTCTCTGCTTTATTTTTTTATTTTTTTATTTTTATTTTTGGAGACATGATCTTGCTCTGTTGCCCAGGCTAGAGTATAGTGGCAAGATCTCACTCACTGCAACCTCTGTCTTCCGGGTTCAAGTGAATCTCGTGCCTCAGCCTCCTGAGTAGCTGGGATTACAGGTGCGCACTAACATGCCCAGCTAATTTTTGTGCTTTTGTAGAGATGGATTTTCGCCATGTTGGCCAGGCTGGTCTCAAACAAACTCCTGGCCTCAAGTGATCTGCCCGTCTCAGCCACCCAAAGTGCTGGTATCTGCCCGGCCCTGTTCCATCTCTCAAGCACTTTCTTTAAAATTACATTTTGGCTCAAAAAGCAAATGGGTATTTGATTGATGAAGAACAATGTGGATTTTAAAAATCTCTCCAGTAGGGGAAAAGAGCAACCTAGTGGCACCCCTCATTATTCCTCCCCATCAGAACATTTCTCACCCTGTTTTCTACCCCTCGCCCCCAAACTAGGTCTCTTGGAAGAGCAGCTGGTGCACTTTGCTGTCTGTTTTGTGATAAATATTCAGCTCTTTTTCCCTCTTGCTATTTCATGGATATGTGTGAGGGTGAAATCAACAATACTATACGTGAAGACTTTTAAAAGCAAAGAAAAGCACTAGGGTTCAAGGGTACAAATACTTATTAGTATTATCATCAGTAACATTTTCAAAACAAGAAAAGAAATAATATTGCTAAAATAAGAAATTGGAAAAAATGCTGACAAGTCAGTTTGAGAATAAAGTTGAACATGATTTTGGAATTCTGGTCATAAATATAAATAAATAAATAAATATACATATATATGTTGGTATCAAATATATTGAATTTCAGGTCTAGATAATTAGGCATTTTTCGATTTCCTAAGAAAATATTCAAAATTTTAGTTGAAAATGGTGAATATTTTCTTTCTAAAACGTTATCTTAAGGTAAATATACAGATAAGACTGTATGAAATTTCAGCTGATGTACATTATTAATAATACACTGTTGGCTGGGCATGGTGGCTCATGCCTGTAATCTCAGCACTTTGGGAGGCCAAGGCAGGTGGATCACTTGAGGTCAGGAGTTTGAGACCAGCTTGGCCAACATGACAAAACCCTGTCTCTACTAAAAACACAAAAATTAGCCAGCTGTGGGTACAAACTTGTAATCCCAGCTACTTGGGAGGGCAAGGCAGGAGAATTGCATGAACCCAAGGAGGTGTAGGTTGCAGTGGGCTGAGATTGCGCCATTGCACTCCAGCCTGGGCAACAGTGCAAGACTCCGTCTCAAAAATAAACAACTAAACAAATAATACACTGTTAAGACTGACATCAAGGCTATCTCTGGGAATGCATTAGTAGGGAAAACTCTGATATTTATCCAATAAAGTCATTGAATGCTTACACTGTTCAGCTTGCTGTGGTAGATACTTTAAAGGATTGAACAAGAAAAAAAACTATTCTTTTCATTTATAAGCGTATTTTTTTTCTCATAAGGAAAGATATGATGTTTGGGTAATATGGGATTTAAATTGCTTATTGTTTTATTGAGGGTTGAGGGAGGTCTTATAATGTCTGGAAACTGGAATTGAATCAGCTAATGAATCAAAGGTCCTTACTGTTTTAAATCCCCATTTGCCAATTCTGAGATATTAAAATAGGGAATGCAGGGAACATTATAAACTGCCATTTGATTATTTAATGTGATTTCTGGGGCACCAAGAAAGCTTCTTTGAGCACAAACTCTCTCTCTTCCTTGTTTACTATTCCCTAAAAGCGAATAATATCCCTATTCTCTAATTTAGGTGCATGAGGCCTTTGCTTTCAGACTCTGCTTCTTTGAAAATGGTAGAGTTAACAAGTTAAGCTGATAGTTGTTGATAATCACTTACGCTTGGGATGAGTTGGTTTTGGATTTTGTCTTGAAAAGGATTTTGTTTGGGAAAGAGCTTAAGAGCCAAAATATGGGATGGAGACTACAACAAAGAGTAGAGAGGGAACTCCAGAGAAAACTCTGGCTCCCATCACAATTTGGGCTAGGATCAGCATTGTAGAAAACACTACCAACAAATCTGGAAAAGCAGGTAAATTTGTAGTCTGTCTGCAACAACGTGGAATAACATGACATTCTATGAGATGACTACATAAGTAGGGAAGAAAGTGAATTAATCTCCAGGAGAAACATCTAGACACTCTATTTTTATTTTTTGGTACAGAGTTTTGCTCTTATTGCCCATGCTGGAGTGCAATGGCATGATCTCAGCTCACTGCAAACTTCGCCTCCCAGGTTCAAGTGACTCTCCTGCCTCAGCCTCTCGAGTAGCTGGGATTACAGGCATGCGCCACCACGCCCAGCTAATTTTTTGTATTTAGTAGAAACGGGGTTTCACCATGTTAGTCTGGTCTCAAACTCCTGACCTCAGGTGATCCACCCACCTCAGCCTCCCAAAGTACTGGGATTACAATTGTGCACTACAGCGCCTGGCCCTCTTTTTTTTTTTTTTTTTTTTAAAGACAGGGTCTCTGTGTCTGTTGCCCAGGTTGGAGTACAGTGGTGCGATCATAGCTCACTGCAGCCTTGAAGTCCTGGGCTCAGGTAATGCTCCTGCTTCAGCCTCCCAAGTAGCTGGGACTATAGGTGCTCGCTACCACATTCTGTTGATTTATTTTTATTTTTTGTAGAGAAGGAGGCTCACTACTGTTGCGCAGGCTGGTCTTGAACTCCTGGCCTCAAGTGATCCTCCTGCCTCTGCCTCCCAGTAGGCCACTCTAGAGAACATTGCACTCAGATGGAACTTGAACCATCTAGAATAAATCAGGCCTGGGAGAGAGGCAGCAGAGAGAGAGCCCTCTGAGAAGAGTATATTGGCAGCCCAGCTGCCAAAACTGCCAAAAGCCCAGTTCCCAACTTAACTGAAAATGGAATTTTTCCCTGACCCTTTCATGGGCCTCGTGACAGGGATGCCTCATTTACTCAGCCTGTGGCTTTCAACTCCTTGTAGGAAAAGGAACACACAGGTGAGTGGGTGCAGGAGCTGGAGTTAATGCTTCCAGGCTCTGGCAGGTGCAAAATTCCATGCAGGCCCCATGGCAGCATCTTGCAGAGGGTGTGTACCCGCGACCCTTGAAGCCCCAGAGGGCATGTATTATAGGCAGTGCTTTGAGCTTTGCTGTCCACAGACGGCTTAAGTGTTTAACAGCTCAGTGGACCCCCTGCCTTTTCTGTATCCTAAGCTGTTGTCCAGTGTCCAGGAAAAATCAGGTCACACGAATGAATTGAAGGATAGTAAACATGGGGGATTTTATTGCCAATGGAAGTGGTTCTCAGCAGGAAGAGGAGGTGGAAAGGGGATGGAGTGGGAAGGTAATCTTCCCCTGAAGTCTGGCCATTTGTGGCTAGACTCTTCTCTGAAGTTCTGCCATCAAGCCATCCCTCTGAAGTCAAGCTGCTTCTCTTCAACATTCAGCAGTTTCTTCTCTTCTCTCCTCTGCTTTTCTGCCCTCTTCCAGTGGAGCCTGGGGTTTTATGGGTACATGATGGGGGACGGGCCAGGGGTGGTTTTAGAAGAGGTAACATTGGAGCAGGAAAAAGTTCCAACTTTGGGCCATGGTTCCAGGTTTGAAGGTGGGGCTGTCACCAGGGACCCCACCCTTTTCTGCTTAGAATTTCTCTGCCTCCTGTCTCTATCATTACCATGGCTTGAGTCAGGATTTTTTGACTTTACAATGGGTTTGTTGGGATAGTAAATGCATTTTCAACTCACGATATTTTTGAGTAAGGCTGAGTTTATCTGGATGTAGCCCCGTGGCTAAGTCAGGAAGTATCTGTGTTAAATGGGTGAGGCTGATCGTTGGGAACCCACACTCTGTATCAGATGAGTATGCATTTGCTAGACTTGGCCAGTGACTTTCATTCTCCAATTTTTTTTTTTTTTTTTTGAGCTGGGGTCTCACTTTTTCACCCAGGTTGCAGTGCCATGGCGCCATCTCGGCTCACTTCAAACTTTGCCTCCAAGAACCAGGCAATCCTTCCATCTAAGCCTCCTGAGTAGTTGGGACTACAGGTACCCACCACCACGGCCAGCTAATTTGTTGTATTTTTAGTACAGACTGGGTTTCTCCATGTTGCCCAGGCTGGTCTCGAACTGCAGAGCTCAGGAGATCTACCTGCCTCAGCCTCCCAAAATGGCGGGATTACAGGTGTGAGCCGCCATGCCAGCCCCAAACTTACTTTTCTGTAAAATAATTTGGGACTGAACACACAGATTCTTAATCATCTTGTTTCTTTCAGATGTGGGGACTCAGTGGAATGTATCTATCCAGGCAAGCAGTGGTTTTGCCTGTCCCTGGTGCCTGATCCCTGGTCGCGAGCAGTGGCCCTGCTTTCCCTAAGGGAGGATCTGTTCCAAAACCTTTCATTTGCACAGCCGTCAGTTACAACCTTCTATGAAATTGCTCTTAGGACTTAAGTCTTATGAAACAGCCCAGACTCCCTTAAATTCTTTCTTGAAAGGGCCTGCATTATGTGAGGAAGCACGAACCCCACCCTTGGGCCTGGTTCCTGTTGGGGAGTTTAGAAAGAAAGGTGAACAGTGAGCTTTCCCAGCTCTGAAAGGTAATCAAAGGGAATACCTTTCCTTCTATTATCCTGTTGTTGAGTTTTATGGAGGACTGCCTCTGAATACAGATGTGTTCAAAGAAGCCAAGAACCTAATATAAACAAGAATTTCCCAACAGTGCTTGTTCAGATGATCTTATTCAGACGGCTTAGCACTGCCAGGTTCCTGAAGGTCAAGGAGCCATCACCACTGGGGCCTCCAGAGGACTGAATTCACCTCCACAACTGAACATCTCTTGCCTGCCAGATGCCCAAATAGGCCATGGGGGCAGGGCACTTGCTTTACATTTCATATAAATGGGATCATGTGGTACACACTCTTTTTCATCTGGCTTTTTTTGCTCAAGCTCATGTTTATGAGAATTCATCATGTTGTTGCATGACTTCAATTGCTTCAAATTCCATTACAGAAATATACCACTATTTATTTCTTCTGCTCACATGACATTTGGGCAATTTCCAGCTTGGAGCATCTATTGGTTTCCTAGTGTTGTTGTAACAAAGGAGCATACATGTAGTGACTTAAAATAACACACATTTGTTACCTTATAGTTCTAGAGGTCAGAAGTCCAAAATGGGTCTGCAGGACTATTTTACTTTTGGAGACTTCAGAAGGGAATCCAATTCCTTGCTTTTTAAAGCTTCTAGAGGCCACATATATTCCTTGGCTCATGGTCCCTTTTTTCATCTTCAAAGCCAATAACATAGCATTGATAGATGCAAGAGGAAAATAAGAGGGAAGGTCCCCAGAGAATCTCCCACTGGCCTGTGCACTGGAATGATGGGGCGGAGCCTTGGGAACTTTGCGCCACTTGCAGCGGGGAGGAGCCTGACCTCTCCTGTTCCTGTGTGGTAACCTGGGATTCACTATGTGAGGTGGGGGTATGTTAACAGGAACCCCTCTCGCTTTGCTGAGTTTTTTCCTTTTCACCCAATAAATTTCACTCCTTACCCTTCTATGTGTCCGCGAGCCTAATCTTTCTTGGTCCTGTGACAAGGACCCAGTTTTTTCTACAACATGTTTTTCTCCTCTCTCAACTCTGCTTCCATCCTTATTTCTTCTAACACTGACCCTCTTGTATCCCTCTTAAAAGCATCCTTGTGATTACATTGGGCCCACCTGAATTATCCAGAATAATCTTCCCACCTTAACTTTTTCACACCTGCAAAGTCCCTTTTGCCACGTAAGGTAACATGTTTACAATTTCCAAGGATTAGGCTGTGGATATCTTTGGGAGGCCATTATTCAGCCTGCTACAGAGCCTTATGAATAAATTTGCTCTTGACATTCATCTACATGTCTAGGATGTACACATTCTGCATTTCCTTTGGGTGTACACCTAAGAATGGAACTGCTGAGTTAGGGTATGCATATGTTCAGCTTGTAGATTACTGCAAAAACAGTTTTCCAAAGTGGTGCGAAGTTACATTCCTACCACAGCATATGAGTTCCAGTTGATCTGCATCATCTTCAACACTTAGTATTGACATTTGACCATTGTGATTATATAGAAGTATCTCATTGTGGTTTAAACTTGCATATCTTTGATGACTATTGAAGTTGAATAGGTTTTCATATATTTATTGGCCATTTGGATGCCTTCTATTGTGAAGTACCTGGTTTTTTGTTGTTGTTGTTGTTGTTGTTGTTTTGTCTTTTGCCCGTTTTCCTAATGGGTTGTCTTTTCCTTATTGATTTGTAGGAGTTCTTTATTTATTCTGGGTCCAAGCCCTTTGTCATTTATTTGTGCTATAAATACCTTCTCCCACTTTGTGGTCTGTCATTTTACTCCTTTAATGGTATCCTTCAATGCAAAAATGTTTCTAATTTTAATGCAGTCCAATGTCTACAAGGAAATCTCAAGAAAAATTTTAAAATATTTTGAACTGAATGAAAATGAAAACACAGTTTATCAAAATTTATGGAGTGAAGCCAAAGCAGTGCTTGGAGGGAAATTTATGCTGTTAAACACTTAGGTTAGAAAAGAAAGGTCTCAAGTTGCTAATGTAGGCTCCCAGCTTAGAAACTAGAAAAATAAGAGTAAATAAATCCTAAAGCAAGCAAAAGGATAAAACAATTATAAAGAACAAAAATCAATGAAATTGGAAACAGAATACAATTGAGAAAATCAATAAGATCAAAAGTTGGTTCTTTGAAAAGATCAATAAAATTGAACACCTTGACATCAAGATTTTCCTGGTTCATAAAACATGTTGAGAAGTATTCCCTCTCTATTTATTCTTTAAAAGAGTTTTTTTAAATGTTGGTAGAATTTAAATAACCAGGTGTGGCGGCAGGTACCTGTAATTCCAGCTACTCCAGAGGCTGAGGTAGGAGAATCACTTGAATCTGGGAGGCAAGAGTTGCAGTGAGCCAAGCCCACACCACTGCACTCCAGCCTGGGTGACAGAGTGACACTCTGTTTAAAAAAAAAAAAAAAAAATGTTGGTAGAATTTACCAGTAAAGCCATCTCGTTTTGTATTTTTTTGGTCATTGGTCATACCGTTTTTAATTCATTGCTTTAATAGCTTTATTATAGTTTTTTAGTTCTTTTGTTAGTTTTTGCATTTCTTATCTTTAAATTTGTTCATTTCATTATAATTTTCAAATTTATGGGCATAAAGTTTCCCGTGATATCTTATTTTTTTTAAATGTAGGTTTGATTGTGATGTCCTTCTTTTTAATTCTTGTATCATTTTTGTCTTCTTTATGTTAGTTGGTCTTGTCTTTGACTGATCTTCGAAGTGCCAACTTTTGGTACTGTTGATTTATTGATTATAGATTTATTTTCTATTTTACTAATTTCTGCTTTTTTCTTTCTTTTTAGAATTAAGATTGGATTTTCTGATTATTTTCTAAATTATTTAGATAAAGTCTTTTTTAAATTTTTTATTTTTTTAATTTCAATAGGTTTTTGGGGAACACATGGACTTTGGTGACATAAATAAGTTCTTTAGTGGTGATTTCTGAGATTTTGGTGCACTCCTCATTCAAGCAGTGAACACTGTGCCCTATGGGTAGTCTTTCATCCCTCACCCCCCCACACCCTTTCCCCGAGTCCCCAAAATCCAATGTATTACTCTTATGCCTTTGCGTCCTCACAGCTTAGTTCCCACATATGAGTGAGAACATATGATGTTTGGTTTTGCATTGCTGAGTTACTTCACTTAGAATAATATTCTCCAATTCCATCCAGGTTGCTGAGAATGCCATTACTTTGTTCCTTTTATGGCTGAGTAGTATTCCATAATGTATATATATATTTTATATTATATATTATATATATAATAAACATATACACCACATTTTCTTTATCCACTTGTTGATTGATGGGCATTTGGGCTGGTTNAGTGGTGATTTCTGAGATTTTGGTGCACTCCTCATTCAAGCAGTGAACACTGTGCCCTATGGGTAGTCTTTCATCCCTCACCCCCCCACACCCTTTCCCCCGAGTCCCCAAAATCCAATGTATTACTCTTATGCCTTTGCGTCCTCACAGCTTAGTTCCCACATATGAGTGAGAACATATGATGTTTGGTTTTGCATTGCTGAGTTACTTCACTTAGAATAATATTCTCCAATTCCATCCAGGTTGCTGAGAATGCCATTACTTTGTTCCTTTTTATGGCTGAGTAGTATTCCATAATGTATATATATATTTTATATTATATATTATATATATAATAAACATATACACCACATTTTCTTTATCCACTTGTTGATTGATGGGCATTTGGGCTGGTTCTTTATTTTTGCAATTGCAAATTGTGCTGCCGTAAACATGTATGTTTACATGTTTATAACGATCTAAGAAACACAGATTCTTAGATTGTTAGTTTTCACTTTTCTTTCTTTTTGAATATGTGCATTTTAAAGCTCTAAGTTTTCTTCTAAGCTTGGCTTTAAATAAATCCCACAAATTCTGAAATGCAGAAATTCAATTGTGGCTTAATTCAAAACATTTTCTAATTTTTGTTGTGATTTCTGCTTCGACTTACGGGTATTATAAGCATATTGCTTAATTTCCAAACATATGGAGATTTTCTCCTTAACTTTTGTTATTTATTTTAGTTTTAACTGCAGTTGGAGAAAATACTCTAATCTTGGTATTGCAAATTCTCAGTACCTTGGTAGCTCTCCAATGTCCTAAAAAATGTTTTTATATTTATCTCAGCTTTCAAGTTGTTTTCAGAAACAAGTTTGATACAGAGTAACCTGTCAGTTATTGCCAGAAACATAACTACCATCAGTGATAATTTAATTAATTGTGACACCATCACAATCTGTAGATCACCAGTATCCCAATTTCCATTAGCAAAAAAATAAAAAACAGTCATCATTGCATCCATGGCCAGAGAGTTAAGCAACTCGACCTCAGTATTCCATCTCATTTTCCCCAAAGCCCATGTTCTATTACTAACATGCTGCTTATTACACTTATTACTGCTTCCAAGGTCCTCTCTGACAGATTCCACATTTTTTATCTAAACTTATTTATAGGGCTGGGTGTGGTAGCTCATGCCTGTAATCCCAGCACTTTGGGAGTCTGAGGTGGGTGGATGACCTAAACTCAGGAGTCCGAGACCAGCCTGGGCAACATGGTGAAACACCGTCTCTACTAAAAATACAAAAATTAGCCAGGCGTGGTGGTGTGCACCTGTAGTCCCAGCTACTTGGGAGGCTGAGGCAGGAGAATCGCTTGAACCCGGGAGGCAGAGGTTGAAATGAGCTGAGATCATGCCACTGCACTCCAGCCTGGGTGACAGAGCGAGACTCTGTCTCCAAACAAACAAACAAACAAACAAACAAACTGATTTACCATCTATCTTAACTTGGTCCTCTCACCATACTTTTTCAATAGTCTTCTCCCTCTTCTTTACAAAGAGCAAATGCATGCCATATTCCTCTGCTCATGTTATTCTCAGCCTCTTCTCACTTCTCTTTGCTATATCTACTCTTTGATTACTTTTGTTCAACGTATAAGAAGGGAAAAAAAGATGAAATATGTGTCACTAAAATTGCCTCAAACACAAGTAGTGGCACGAGTCCCACTTTTAGAAACACCGAGCTGGTGTGAGAAGCAGGGCTTCAGCCCCCTGGTGGGGAAAGGAGGATGCCCCAGGACCCATGGTGACTTATTGGGGGATGTTGTCCACGGGACTGATATGTCTGGTGGGGGATCTATCACATGACCTGACCTGCATAACAATTTACATTTGGAGTTTTCCATTCCAGTTTCAAAATCTCCAAAATGGCACATGATTTGTTTTACTTAGGTAGAATTTTACAGATACATACATTTTCTACAAATAAATATTGCTTCCAAAGCTGCTCTGAAGCCTTAGCCAGCTTCTAAGATGGGCACTGCTCTTAACTGGAGATAAAAATAATTGTAATGTTCATATGAACAGGTTTCACAGTATGACTCATATTTGAGTGGTTCCTGGAAAGAAGGCAGTAATGACTGGATTCCCCAGGGCAAAACAGAAACAAAAAACCCTCTTTTGATGAGAATGGGTTTGTTCAAATGTTTTTGGTGCCATGAGTTTGTAATTTCTTTCAGTAATGCCAACTGTCCCAGGCAGACTAAAAGTGACCCTAATTGTCAAGCTCTCAAGAAAAGGCAGTTCCACTGAGTCCCTGTGTCTCCCTTTCCAAGACTCAACCCCTCTGCCACAGCCTACGGTTACTTCCTCTCCTTTCCTTAGTAGAGATGAACACTAGCTGGTCACTAACTGTCAAATAACTACCCCGTGGTCCTGGATTCCACAGTGGTGAACCTGCTCTTCAGCTTTCTCCCTACAATAATCTCCCTTGCTTTAACCTTTCCTCACGGGCCCTAAGTTTGCCTCATCCGTAATCACTGCTAAAGAATGTGAAACTGAATACAGCATGGAGTTTAACAGTGGGACGAAGAGAGGAACCATTTCACCCTAGATTTGTGTGTTCTGCTGAAACACAGGCCTGGTTGTCACGTCTTCCTAAGTATTTCATTACAATGAAGAAAACACAATTCTTGCTGGATGAGATGCCTGTTGAGGTGTGACCAACATGATGATGTCCCACCCAGGGGAGGAAAATGAATATCCCAGGGTTTGAACTCCCTAGGCAGTTGAAGCCAGCAGAGCAAGAACCTTACCAGCACAACCGGTGGTAAACACACAGAGGTAAATATGGATATGGTCTTTGGTTCAATGGGATTCCAAGTCCTGGAAATGCCAAGAAGCATATATGTCTTTGGGGTCACCAAATACCTACAGTGTTGTCTTATCCACCACAGGCAGTAAATAAACTTACCAATTGACATGGAGAGGGAGTTTCCTTAGCCTCTTTCCCTTATGTGAATTTGAAGTTGCCTGATCAGAGTAGAGATGCGGCGATTTACTCAAGTTCTGCCCTTGGTTTTCCACTTCTGTTAGGGTCTTTGAGGGATTCCAACAGACAACATTCCCTCACTACCTGATTATGAACCAATTAAGAAACAAAGTGGCTGGATGCGGTGGCTCACACCTGTAATCCCAGCACTTTGGGAGGCCAAGTTGGGAGGATTGCTTGAAGCCAGGAGTTTGAGACCAGCCTCGGTAATATAGAGAGACACCTGTCTTGACAAAAAATAAAAAGCCAAGCATGGTGGTGCATGCCTGTAGTCCCAGCTACTCAAGAGGCTAAGGCAGGAGGATTGCTTGAGCTTGGGAGGTTGAGGCTGCAATGAGCTGTGATCGTGCCCCTGTATTCAGGCTGGGTGATAGAGTGAGACCCTGTCTCAAAAAAAGAAAAGAAAGACGCCAGGTGCAGTGGCTCACGCCTGTAATCCCAGCACTTTGGGAGGCTGAGGTGGGTGGATCATGAGGTTAAGAGTTCAAGACCATCCTGGCCAAGATGAGCCTGGCCAAGATGGTGAAATCCCATCTCTAATAAAGCTACAAAAATTAGCCCGGTGTGGTGGTGGGTACCTGTAATCTCAGCTACTAGGGAGGCTGAGGCAGAGAATTGCTTGAACCCAGAGGCGGAGGTCGCAGTGAGCTGAGATCATGCCACTGCACTCCAGCCTGGGGGACAGAGCGATACTCTGCCTTGAAAGAAAAGAAAAGAAAAGAAAAGAAAAGAAAAGAAAAGAAAAGAAAAGAAAAGAGAAGAGAAGGGAAGGGAAGGGAAGAAGGAAGGAAGAGGAAAAGGAAAAGGAAAGGGGAAGGAGAATGAAAGAGAGAGAAAGAGAAAGAAAGAGGAAAAGGAAAAGGAAAGGAAGTGAGAGAGATGACAAGTCGAGGCTCTAATACCACTTTCTTACGCTGATGTTGAAAAGATGGCTTATATCTGTGAGCAAATAAACCTCCCAATACTGAACCCCCCTCACAGCAGCCTGGACTACGGCAGCCTCCCACCCTGGACCTGCCCTGCTCCAGCCCACCCCCGACTCCTGCCCCTCTGATGGCAGGGTAGCTCGAAGGAGGAAACCAGAGAGCGGCTGAGCCAACCACACCAGTTTGTTCTCTCTAAACTTCTTATCAGCTAAATCATTCCATCTTCTCTGAGCAGAGGTAGAGAGAGAGCCAGATGTTACATAAACAGAGCCCCTTCCTCCTGAAAGAACTATTCGTTGTGGAAAATAAGTCACTTCCAAATCCTACCTACCCTGATGCCTTCCCTCCCTTAGGGACTGCAGTCTTGAGTCCCTCACCATTGCACACCCAAACATCCTTGGCAGAGCTAGTCTTTCATAGAGATGATAAAGTGTGTGTGCATGATCAGGCATATATGTGTGCATGTATGTGAGGATGAACAAATGTACATATATGTATGCATATATATCAGAGTTTGCATGTATGTGTGTGTGAATGTGTGTATAGGTTTGCCTGTGTGCAAGTTTGGTGTGCGTTGTGAGTTTGCATATGAGCCTGTGAGTATGTGAGTGTACATGAGTGTGTGCAAGGGCACAGCTGTAGGCATGCGTGTGTGGGTGTTCATGTGTGCCTAAATGTCCATGTATACAGACGTGCCTATAGTATAAGTAGGCGTATGTATCAAGCTTTGGAACCAGGCTTTCAGGTTCCATATTTGGGCAGATTCATTCCAAGAAACATTCCTTGAGTGTCTATAATGGCCAATGACTGTTGCAACCATAAGGAGGAGGGTTACATTTCTCTGGATGCGAAAGGCATTCATAAGCAAGTAGAAGAGAAAGACATATAAGCAACTCTATGCAAAACAAGACAAAAGATGTTAAATGCCATTGTTACAACACAAGAAGAAGAATTGTTCTGACTTGCTGAACGTTTGAGGTCAGCTTGAGAGGACATAGGAGGTGACAGGAGGGCCGTTCAGGCACAGGAATAACATGAGCTCAGGCTCCAGGTAGAAATATAGGGCATGTTTAAGCAGTGAGCCATTTGTTATACCAGGCACAGAAATTAACACAAGAGTTACAACATCAGATCAGACCAAGGAAAACATCTGGCCATTCCTGACTGTATTTCATAGGGCACATGCTGATGAAGGAGGGGGATGGCCAACTGGGGGGAACTCCGACTATTGTACTAAGAAGTATGAACTTCCTTTCTTAAGGTGAAGGGAAGCCATTGTGTTAGAGTGGAGCAGGGGAAGGCAAGGCTGGGGTTAGAATTTGAGGGTTAAGAAGCTATTGCATTGGTCTACGTGAGCTATAATGAGGAGTCAAAGGGGTGACACATTTTACAGATATACTCAATGGTTTTTTATTAGGGTGAAGGGAGGTTTTCCAAATCTGGTGACTGGCCGTTTAACGGTGTCACTAACAGGGCTAAGGAGGAAGTAGATGATGGGCTAAAGAAGTTGAAATTAAATTTGAACTACTGTGTCTCCCCTGATAATCACTCGGTGCTGTGCTTCGTGCACCCAACCCCCACACAGATGTTGACTTTTGGGAAATGTGTCCTCTTGCTGGCTAGGCATCAAAGAATGAATATTTCTCTTGTCACCATTGCCTCATCTTCCAGAGAAAACTCTTCACTTCTGGAGGAAGCCAATTTCTCTTTCATCTGGAACCTTTTATCTCTAATAACATTATCTCTATAGTTTTAACTCGAGAAAGGTCTCCGTTTGAGTCCTCAGTTGGAGCCCTGAGGAAGCAGGTTCCAAGAACAAAGGAGAGATTGCTCTTTCTCTGGTCTTCTCTGCTCAAACAACAGCAAGCTATTTTCTGGACACTAAAGTGGGCATGTCCAGTGGTGCATGACCTGACAGAGAGATGCAGGGACTCAAAACCACATTTGTTGTGTCAAGGTACATTTATGAGTACAAGGAAGAGTCACGTTCCAGGAGAGGACAGGCTGCAGAGGAGCTTCAACCAATAGATGGGGCTCAGCTGGGGCCACAGGGATGTCAGCAGGGAAGCCTCGGAGCACCATAGCAGCATAGAAGGCCTTGGACTGCAGAATTCAGCAGGACTAGGGGCTAAATGTGTGATGAAGTTGGAAAGGCGAACACAACAGCAATTGAAGTAGATTCCAAGAACAAAAAATGATTCGCCGGAAATACGCCAGGACACAGGCAGCTAAAGCCAACAGCAGGGTGGATTTGCAAGATGGGGACCTGAGAATCCAAAGGGATCGAAAAATCAAATATAGCCAGGCATGGTGGCTCATGCCTGTAATCCCAACACTTTGGGAGGCCAAGGAGGGTGGATCACTTGAGCTTAGGAGTTCAAGGCCAGCCTGGGCAACATGGCAAGATCCCATCTCTACACAACGCAACAATTAGCCAGGCATGGTGATGTGTACCTGTAGTCATAGCTACTCAGGAGGCTAAGGTGGGAGGATCACTTGGGCCTGGGAGGTTGAGGCTGCAGTGAGTCATGATTATGCCTCTGCACTGGAGCCTGGGTGGCAGAGTGAGACCTTGCCTCAAAAATAATAGTAACAAAACAGAAAAACCAAACATCAAATAATGCAAAGATATATGGGCTTGGGGCTATCCATGGATTTAAGGGGTGAGGTGCAATGTCAGAAAGAGGCGCAGGCACTGGGGTTCTTTAGTCTGGAGAAGAGGTAGTAGCTGTTACGTAAATCATAAGCTCCTGGAAGGCAGAGAGTACAGATCTGATGTCTTAAGTAGTAGGTAATAAATGGATATTGGTTGATTGATTGCTTATTTAAGTAAGCCCTTCAAGGGGAGATTCTCTTAACTGCTACCTCATACCTCAGAATGGCTTTGATTTTCTCATTTCTCTCTTTTTTTCCCCTGGCAGCTGTTATTGCCTCAGCAAGCTAAAGCTGTTGCTATTTCAGCATCATTGCTAAGAAGGGCATTGAAGCATCTTTATATCAGGCTGAGCTCACTCATCCAGATTAATTCCCTAGATGTCCGGCATAATTGCTGGTAAAGTCACCTTTTGGTCCAAACAAGAAGCAGATAACTCACTTTATCTGTAAGCTTTTTATCTTGTTGACAAACCAAAATTCTTATCCATTTCAATTTCTTCGGCAATTTAAGCAATTGCTAGCAGAAGAAATGTGGACTTTGGAAGGACACATTAGGCCTGCACTTTGCTCCTCGCTATCATGTGAATGCCTCAACGTCCTGGCCATTTCCGATTCGGTTCTGGGGGGATTACAGAAACATCATGATTACTGTGCTCTCTAAGCCTCTCACTGGTTTTAAGGAGGTGGCTGATTTCTACTTTTATTTATAGAAACTTCGAGAATGGTCTCCAAAGCTCAAGAGTTCAAGAAGCTATTGAGAATCTTAGTGATTGAGAAGACATTTGGGTTCATCTAAACCAGGGGTCCCCAACCCCCAGGCCATGGACCAGTACTGGTCCGTGGCCTGGAAGAAACGGGGCCACAGAGGAGTGAGTGGTAGGTGAGCAAGCATGACTGCCTGAGCTCCGCCTCCTGTCAGATCAGTGGTGGCATTAGATCCTCATAGGAGTGCGAACCTTATTGTGAACTGGGAAGGATCTAGATTGCATGCTCCTTATGAGAACCTAATGCCTGATGATCTCAGGTGGATCAGTTTCATCTGGAATCCATCACCCCCAACCAGCGCGTCCATGGAAAAATTATCTTCCACAAAACCGGTCCCTGGTCCCAAAAGGGTTGGAGACTGCTGATCTAAACCCCTTCTGTGTCAGTGTGGCTTGCCTAAGGTTCTTTGACTAAGCGGCATGTTGGTGCTTTGAACCGAGCAACTGAGAATCTACTATGTCATGCTTTCGCATCGACAGAAGCACTTGCAGTGGATCCAGATATTTAAAATGAATGTAAAAAAGAGGGATTAAAAATGCAGTACAAATGCAATGAAAACAAAAAATGTAAAAATAAAGAAAAGTCCTTTTTTTATTTTTATTTGTTGAGATAGAGTCTTTCTCTGTCATCCAGGCTGAAGTGGACTGGCACAATCACAGCTCCCTGCAGCCTCAACCTCCTGGGCTCAAGCAATCCTCCCACCTAAGCCTCCTGAGGAGCTGGGATTACAGGCACGAGCCACCACGCCAGGCATGAAAAAACGTCTTAAACAACAACAACAAAATAATGCATGTAGTATTTGCTCTCTAGACCAGGTAATCATTCTGCTAAACATGTTGAAACATGTTGATGTGTCCAAAGGACAAAACCTTCTCAAACTGTCGAAACATGTGTTTCTTGAAAGGTTCATTACATTCCTTCTTCTATGCAAAATGACAGTTACCATCTTTTCTGAGCAAATAATGACAACCCCTAGCACCCAACACTATGAAAAATTCAGGTATATTAAGGTTAGCCCTTCATCTGTCTCTGTTTTTATCCCCTAAAACAAAGGAAAATTACAGGCACAGTGCTGACAACGGAAATATGGGCTTTTCCCCTTTGGTCTTTTGTTGCTAGGGTGTAAGTCCATGTGTGTCGTAAAACTCTCCCATCTGGCTGGTTTTTGAAAGTTCTCTGGGTCCCAGTTCTTCCAGCTGAGCAATTAATTCTAACACTTGAGAGCTGCTGAAATGAAGGAGATTTCAGAGAGCATAGCTCATGACCTTATGCCTTTGTGTGTTTTACTGAGAACTGACCTCCTGCATTACTGGGAAAGAAAAATCTATTAAAATCTCTTGGGTGAATACTTCAGCAGGCTGATTTCATTTTGAAGTGAATCATTTGGTGCATTTTAGAAGGCATGATAAATGATGTAATCTCAAATATTAATATAAACCCTGGATAACATGCTTTTTACTCAGAGTTTTATTACAACATTGTAAGAATTCCATTAGGCCACATCTACACCATTTGAAATCTGGTGAGATGCAAGGGTGGGGTAGCAACACTGCTTGATACTGTCAAATCTCCAAAACTAGAAAGTATCTATAAATTAACCTGACAATAACAAACCCACACAAAGTTATGGGAGAAAAGTTCTAATAAAGGGTATAAAAGAACAACTAAGTAAACAGAGATATATATCATGTCTAATGATGGGCAAACTTAGCACCAAATAGATGTTAATGCTCCCTAAATTGATGTCTAAGTCAATGCCATTTTAATCAAAATCTCAAGATGATCTGTAAATTGGAAAAATTAATTCTAAAATGTATAAAGAAAAGTCCACAAATAGCCAAGGGAATTCTGAGAAACAAAAGCAAAGGACTAGCTCTATTAGACAGTAACCCACATTACAAAGCATAAACATATGGCAAGATAATGTGCTAATGGGCAGAACAGGAAGTTTAGAAACAGAATCACGTAGGTGGGAGTGGTGGCTCATGCCCATAATTCCAGCACTTTGGGAGGCCGAGGCAGGTGGATCACTTGAGGTCAGGAGTTTGAGACCAGCTTGGTCAACATGGCAAAACCCCATCTCTACTAAAAACAAAAATTAGCTGGGCATGGTGGCGGGCACCTGTAATCCCAGCTACTCAGGAGGCTGAGGCAGGAGGATCGCTTGAACCTGGGAGGTGGAGGTTGCAGTGACCCAAGATCCTGTCACTGCACTCCTGGGTGACAGAGTGAGACTGTTTCAAAAAAAAAAAACAAAAACAAACAAACAAACAAAAAAACCACCCTCACCACCAAAAAAAAGAGAAACAGAATCACATGTACATGGAGAATTGACGTATGATAGAGGTGGCATCACAGATCAGAGGGGGAAAAGCAGGTACAATAAATATATCTCAGGAATTGTCGCTCACTCTGCAGAAAAACAAATAGATTTAAATAAAATTTAAATTTAAATTTATTTTAGAGACGGAGCCTCACTCTGTCACCCAGGCTGGAGTGCAGTGGCATGATCTCGGCTCACTGCAATCTCTGCCTCCTAGGTTCAAGCGATTCTGCTTACTCAGCCTCCTAAGTAGCTGGGATTACAGGTGGCCGTCACCACATCTGGCTAATTTTTGTATTTTTCGTAGAGCTGGGGTTTCACCATGTTGGCCAGGCTGGTCTCAAACTCCTGACCTCAGGTGATCAACCTGCCTTGGGCTTCCAAAGTGCTGGGATTACAAGCATGAGCCACTGTGCCTAGCTGAAATTTATTTAAACAATATATGATAATGTATAATTATATTGATACATAACAAATATATTAATATTTACTGACTATAAAGATTTAAATAATTTATTTCAATGAATTAAAAAATCACAACAATATATAAAAAAAGAAATGCCAAATAGTTTTAAGACTATAAAACTACTAATAGGAAATCTAGAAGAACTGTCTTTTTTTTTTTTTTAAGACAGAGTCTTGCTGTGTTGCCCAGGGAGGAATGCAGTGGTGTGATCATAGCTCATTGCAGCCTTGACCTCCTGGGCTCCAGTGATCCTTCTGGCACAGTCTCCCTAGTAGCTGGGACTACAGGCATGAGCCACCACACCCAGTTAATTGTCTTTTAGAGACAGGGCTTCACTATGATGCCCAGAGTGGTTTTGAACTCCCGATGTCAAGTGATTCTCCCACCTCAGCTTCCCAAAGTGTTGGGATTACAGGCACGAGCCCCTGCACCCGGCTAGAAGAAACATCTTTATAAGCTTGGAGTGGTACTGTAGATTGAGAAAAATAACAATTGCACTGGCAGCTTCTCCCAAAAGGAGGTGGGGGATGTGGTCTGTTTTAGTCCATTGGGCTTAAACAAATGTGAAGAAGGAGAGGCTTGGAAAGCCCAGGTCCACCAGGCTTGCCCTCTCCTGCTGCTGGAAACCCGGAGCCACCATGGGCAGAACCCTGGGCTGCCCTGTTGGAGGGTGAAAGGCCGTGTGGAGTAAGAGGCCCAGCCGTCCCAGCTGGGGCCATGATGTAAGTGAGACCCCCAGATCATCCAGCCCCCACCCATCAGGCCCCGTTCAGAAGAAGCAATCAATCCCACAGCAATGAATCATTGTTGGCTTAAGTCACTATGCTTTGGTGTGGTTTGTTACATAGCAAAAGCTAACTGATTCAAGCAGGGCACAAAAAGTGTAAATCTCAAAGGAAAAATTAATGAATTTAACAACATCAAAAGTAAACACCCTAGATGAAAGGTAATAGACAGGAGATGGGCTGGAAGAAAATATTTTGCAGAACCAGCACCGAGGATTAAAATGTAAAAAATCTAAGGACAATTGCAATTGCAAGAAAAAAATTTGAAGTAGGCAAAAAAAGCATGAATAAGAAATGCAGAGAAGTAAAACTGGAGTAATAAATAGGCGAAGAACTCATTAGTAATCAAAACAATACAGATTATGTTAACATTGAGCTGTTCCCTTACAACTATTAGAATGGCAAGAAACAAAAAGTTGTATAATATCAAGTGCTGACAGGGACATGGGGAAATGAAACTCCTCATTACACTACAGATGGGCAGGAGTCACCTTCTGTTGTCATTTGTGAAGGTCAGTTGGGAAGCATTTTGTGAAAACATGCACATATGTGTACTCTCATGTGATCCAGCAGTGCAGTTCCTAGGTGATATCCCGGAGAATCTTTCTGACAGACGCACAAAGAGATTTATGCCAGTTTGCAGTAGCATCATCTGCCACTGTAAGCTAACCTTTAGTGGTGGAGTGGATAAGGAAAATGTGGTACATTCATAGGATGGGAAAACCAGAAGGCAGCCAGGGCAGTAAATAAGATTTACTTCTATCAACATGGCTAGATCTCAAAAACACGTTGAATGAAGAAAATCAGTAGAATGAGATGTCTAGCACAATGCCTACTGGTAAATTAAAGTCTATATTATATAGATGATGTTATGTATATGAAGGTATAGAAGGTAAGTTGGAAGAACACACATTAAAACATAGGTACTGGCCGGATGCAGTGGTTCACACCTATAATCCCAGCACTTTGGTAGGCTGAGGCAGGAGGACTGCTTGAAGGCAGGAGGATTGCTTGAGGCCAAGGGCTCAAGACCAGCCTGGATGATATGGTGAGACTCCATCTCTAAAAAAAAAATTTAAAAATCAGCTGGGGGTAGTGGTATGTGCCTGTGGTCCCAGCTCCTCAGGAGGAGAAGGAGGAGGATCACTTAAGCCCAGGAGGCTGAGATTGCAGTGAGCTGTGATCACACCACCGCACTCCAGCCTGGGTGACAGAGCAAGACCCTGTCTCAAAAAAAAAAAAAAAAAAAGAAAGTAAACTAAAACCTGGGTACTCATGGGAAGAGAGTGAGATTGGGCATGGGTCATTAAAAGACTATAACGAAACCAAATCAGAACATTTGTTTCATCAGTGTACCTACTGCTTATGATGACTGCATGAGTTTTACGGATAGAGCCGTGATATGGAAAACCAAGTAGAAAAAATATAAACAAAAAGGAAGAGCCTCCTCTATGTAAAAAGGACACAAAATACAGTGACTTCCCCCAATTTTGGCAACGTTCTGCTGGTGTCACTAATATCACTATTAACCTGTAACTCTAAATGGATACCCAGCGGAAACCAAAACAAGACAAAAGGCACTGTTCTCCTTCTTAAAGGAAGAATCCATGTGGGGAAACACCCCAGGCTTGTTGTTTAAATCATGTAATGAAAGACATCGTATTAAACCCTTTACTGGTTTCTACATTGCATCCTGCTCTATGGCCTTGCTGCTTTTTAACAACCACTTGTTTAAAGATAAAATCAGTATCTATTCAGGGCTTCATACAATTATACCTCTTTTGAGCATAATTTATTTCATCTACTTTATATCCAAGGGTGAAACTAAAACTATTTTATATTCTTACCTGAAAAAACCACTCATGCAAGAATCAAGGTGTTGTTCTCTGAGTTTAGGATTTTTCCTGGCCCCAGTCCTGTTACTCTGGTTACCACCGGCTAAGCTTTTCATAGCCATTTGAGTTTGTGAACACACAGAGTAACCCGGATGAGACTCTGGGTGCAAGTGTGGCAGGCTGGGGTGGGAACTGTGTCAGCACAGGGATAGAGAGAAGTCAAGGAACTTCTGTGGGGAGATGATGAGATCACCCAGAGTTTATACTGTCAGCATCTGACCTCAGAGTTGGTGGCCCGGGATCAGGGATGAGTCACAAATTAAGAATAGCATAGTGGAGGCCGGGCATGGTGGCTCACGCCTGTAATCCCAGCACTTTGGGAGGCTGAAGCGGGTGATCACCTGAGGTCGGGAGTTTGAGACCAGCCTGACCAACATGGTGAAACCCTGTCTCTACTAAAAATACAAAAATTAGCCAGGCATGGTGGCGCATGCCTGTAATGCCAGCTACCCAGGAGGCTGAGGCAAGAGAATCGCTTGAAGCCGGGAGGCAGAGGTTGCCGTGAGCCAAGATTGCACCGTTGCACTCCAGCCTGGGTCATGGTGAGCCGAGATGGCGCCATTGCACTCCAGCCTGAGCAACAAAAGTGAAACTCAGTCTCAAAAAAAAAAAAAAAAAAAAAAAAAAAAAAGAATAGCACAGTGGAAAGAGATGCTCAGGTTTGGTGTAGCAGGGGCTCAATTTCCAACAAAGGAAACGGTTTATATGAAAGGGAAAAATCCCTAAAACAATAAGAACCTATCGCCAACCTCAAAGCCTATCGATTGGAAACAACTGTTCACCAGATGGCTCAGCTTAATTGCCCAGAATGTGGGACAATTTCATGAAGGAAAACAAGCTGATTTCAAAAATTAGAAATAACTCAATTAACTAGGATTTCCTTTTAGTTTGGTTTGCTTTGCTTTACTTTATACTCCATAAGGTCCAATGTCTGTAATGCAAGAATCCTAAATGAGTAAAGTTGGATGCCAAGTTAAATACTAAGAAGACCTGGGGAGGAGCCGGGTGCAGTGGCTCATGCCTGTAATTACAGCACTTTGAGAGGCCAAACCAGGTGGATCATTTGACTTCAGGAGTTTGAGGCTAGCCTGGCCAGCATGGCAAAACCTGGTCTCTACTAAAAATACAAAAATTAGCCAGGCATAGTGGCATGTGCCTGTAGTCCCAGCTACTCGGGAGGCTAAGGCAGGAGAATTGCTTGAAGCCAGGAGGTGGAGGTTGCACTGAGCTGAGATCACATCATTGCACTCCAGCCTGGGTGACAGAACAAGACTCTGTCAAAAAAAAAAAAGAAAAGAAAAGAAAAGAAAAAAACAAAAACCTCAGGAAATCTCAGAATGATGAGTGGGAAGAAAAGTGGGGTGGGCTAGTCTGTTGGAGTAGTAGGCTTACAGGGAATTTTTCTCCTTGTTTTAAATTTTTAATATTGCTGTTATTAAGTTGAGCAATAAATAATCTCTTCTAAATGTAAGCATTCCTTAGGGAAAAACAAACAAACATGCTAACCTTTCCTCTCCATCACGCTGTGGGGAAGCTTCACGGGTTCCGGGAGACTATAATCAAACCACTTTTTTCTTGCTCCTCATAAAGTTTAACTAGGGGCAAAAGAGGACAAGAAAAATAATCAGAGCCATAATTGGTGGGTAGGTGGAAACAGAGTCCTAGGGTTGGAAGGAATCTTGGAAATATGTTTTGCCCACCCCCTCAGTTCTTGGGCCACACCTAAACTCTTAAAGCCCTCAGGAATTTACTGTGCTGAGGACCGCCAAGGATAATACCTAATCTGTCTTAGAAACTCATTCTAGCGTCTAAGAATACTTACTGGCAGGAAATTTAACTTTGTGAGTAAATTCGGGCTCCACTCCCATCCATTTCCTCTGGCTTTGATTTCGGGTGGAGATGGACCGCAGCTGGACACACATCCAAGCACACCCAGCAAACACACGTGAAGGTTGTTTCCAAAATAGCCCCCTCCCGTCCTCACCTCAGCTTTCTCTGCTCAGGGTTAAATGATCCCAGCCCCTGTATGGGTTAAATGATCCCAGAAATCTCTCCTGATCAGTTTCATTATCTGAACTTAGACCTACCTGTGCCTAACCTTCGACCAACAGTCTAGTAGGGGGTTCACCACTGGCTCTAGGGTGATCAACGGTGCCAGCTTGCCAGAGGTTGCCCAGGTTGTGGAACTTTTAGTGCTAAAACCGGGAAAGTCCCAGGCAAACTGTGATGAGTTGGCCTAGCTGGCTGTCTCTGGGGAAAAAAATGCAACCACCAGAGGAATGGTCTTCACTGCTAAAATGGAATGTTTTAATTAATGAAGGACGTGTCATGAATGTGGAGACAGAACCATCTGAAAAGCCGCTGTGGTTTGAAGATTCCTCCAAAACTCATGTTGAGATATAAGTGCCATCGTAACAGTATTAAGAGGTGGAGCCTCTAGAGAGGTGATTCGATCATGAGTGGATTAATGCTATTATTGAGGGAATGGTAAGTTATCACCTGAGTTGGTTCCTGATTAAAAGGATGAGTTTGGCTGGGTACAGTGGCTCACGCCTATAATCCCAGCACTTTGTGAGGCCAAGGCAGGAGGATCACTTGAGGTCAGGAGTTCAAGACCAGCCTGGCAAACATGGTGAAACCACGCCTCTACTAAAAATACAAAAATTAGCCGGATATGGTGGCGGGCACCTATAATCCCAGCTACTTTGGAGGCTGAGGCAGGAGAATTGCTCAAACCTGGGAAGCGGAGGTTGCAGTGAGCCAAGATTGTGCCACTGCACTCCAGCCTGGGCAACAGAATGAGACTCCATCTCAAAAAAAAAAAAAAAAAAAAAAAAGAATGAGTTTGGTCCAATTTGATCTCTTTGTCTTGGGTGCTCACTTGTTCTTCTGCCATGTGATGATGCAGCAAGAAGGCCCTTGCTAGATGCCAGTGCCATGCTTTTGGACTTCCCAGCCTCCAGAAATGTGAGAATAAATTTCATTTATTTATAATTTACCCAATCTCCAGTATTTTGTTTTACTAAAAACAAGTAACAGAAAACAGACTAGGAAAGGGCCACGTTTGTTGTCCTATCTCAGCACAAACCCCTGTCTGGAGGGGACGAACACGATGTCTGCTCCACTGCACACAGCCTGTACCTGTCCCCCACCACTGTCACCTGGGTGCATGGGCAGCCCTGGGGATGCAACACTTATGGCTCGAAAAAATAATCAGGTGCAAAACCAGAAACAAATCTAAAGTGTGTGAGGGGGAGGAGAAACAGGACATGAAAAGGGGAGGGGGGAAAATGCCACAAACAAGAGAAAATAGCCTAACAGGCTGAAGCAAAAGCAAGAGGGAGAATACAGTTAGAAACATACCCAATGAGAGGAAGAAATTGGTGAAGGAACAAAAAACATGCGAAGGAAGAACATGAGAGGCACGAAGAAAAGTCTGTGACGGTAAGAGAAGTAGAAGATACACCTGCCATGCTCGCGCCCTTGGACCACCAGGCAGAATCACTGAGCCATTGCCCAGCCCACCCCTCTTTGTATTTTCTCACGCCCTTTCGAATGGTTCCAGGACCCTTGGATTTCATGGTCCAGGAATAAAAAAGTAAAGACTAACATAAAGCTGCAAAGAACATGAAACTTAAAAATATCTTCTACTATGATCATTACTTCTAAAAGCAAAGGACATTGTACATCTTCAGAGGAAAGAGCGTTGCTTCCCAAGAAAGAAGACTGTCCATGGCCACTAAATGCCACCCTGCACACACAACATTCTGCTCACTTCTCCCGTTTGTCAAGGAATGCTGAAAACTTTGTCACAGACTGGTGCCAGGTCTTACCCTAGCATTTGAGAGGCACTGCTTTAGGGAACCTGAGAGTTTAGCCACACAGTTCTGTAGAGAAATGGTGGCAAGCTAACATTTGTCGAGCACTGACCATTGCCTGCCCCTGTACACAGTCATTATCTCCTAAAATCACCTCAATAACCCAGTTCTAATTAGTCCTCCTATTTCAAATAAGGAAATCGAGGCTCAGAGATGTTGAGAATCACGCCCATAGTCAAGTGGCAGAGGAAGGTTTTAATCCAAGTCACTTGACTTCAGGGCCAACCTTTTTTTTATTTTTATTTTTTATTTTTTTGAAAAAAGTCTCACTCTGTCACCCAGGCTGGAGTTCAGTGGCAAGATCTCGGCTCCCTGCAACCTCCGACTCCCAGGTTCAAGCAATTCTCATGCCTCAGCCTCCGAAGTAGCTGGAATTACAGATGTGCACTACCACACCTGGCTGATTTTTGTATTATTTGTAGAGACGGGGTTTCAGCATGTTGGCCAGCCTGGTCTCAAACTCCTGGCCTCCAGTGATCCGCCTGCCTCAGCCTCCCTAAGTGCTGGGATTACAGGTGTGAGCCACCATGCCTGGCCTCCAAACTTTTTTTTTTTTTTTTTTGAGACGGAGTCTTGCTCTGTCGCCCAAACTGGAGTGCAGTGGCTAGATCTCAGCTCGCTGCAAGCTCCGCCTTTAGGGTTCACGCCATTCTCCTGCCTCAGCCTCCTGAGTAGCTGGGACTATAGGCGCCTGCCACCTCGCCCGGCTAGTTTTTTGTATTTTTTAGTAGAGACGGGGTTTCACCGGGTTAGCCAGGAGGGTCTCGATCTCCTGACCTTGTGATCCGCCCATCTCGGCCTCCCAAAATGCTGGGATTACAGGCTTGAGCCACCACGCCCGGCCTCAAACTTTTTTTAAACTAAAATTTTTGGAGACAGGATTTTGCTCTGTTGCACAGGCTGGAGTGCAGTGGCATGATCACAGCTCTAAATCCTGGACTCAAGCAATCCTCGCCTCAGCCTCCTGAGTAGTTAGGACTACAGGCCTGTGCCACCATGCCCAGGTAATTTTTTTAATTTGTAGAGGCAGGGTCTTACTATGTTGCCCAGGCTGGCCTCAAACTCCTGGCTTCAACTGATTCTCCCCACTCAGCCTCCTAAAGTGCTGGGATTAGAGGTGTGAGCCATCACATCTGGCCCAAGCAAACATTTTAAACCACGATGCTGCACATTACAAAGCTGCTTCTTCACAGAAGGAGCCTCCTGGAGTTTCTGAACAGACTGAAAGGATTTCATAAACTCTACATCCGTTTTCTGTTTGTCTGTTTGTTTGTTTGAGACACAGTCTCATTCTGTTGCCCAGGCTGTAGTGTGGTGGTGTGATCACAGCTCACTGTTGTGTGGTGGTGTGATCATAGCTCACTGTAGTGTGGTGTTGTGATCATAGCTCACTGTAGTGTGGTGGTGTGATCACAGCTCACTGCAGCCTTGACCTCCTCGGGCTCCGGTGCCTCTCCCATCTGAGTAGCTGGGTCTGCAGGTACACGCCAGCATGCCTGACTAACTTTTGTATTTTCTGTAGAGATGGGGTTTGTCATGCTGCCCAGGCTGGTCTCAAACTCCTGGTCTCAAGCAGTCCTCCCGGCCTGGCCTCTCAGAGTGCTGAGATTACAGGTGTGAGCCAACTCGCCCCCCACTCTACATCAGTTTTGGGTGTGCCGCCTACTGAAAAAATGCAAGCATCTGACTAAGACAATCTTTCCTGAATCAGAAATGCTTAAGAGATTTAAACCCCGTGATGGCTGTGTCTCTTCTGGCCTCATCCCCAGCTGGGTTCCCTGCTGGGTCTGACGCCTCTGTCCTGGCACTGTGTCAGCTCCCCACTTTATATCCAGGGTGGGGGCCTGTTCTCTCAAGCTGCTATTCCTATCTGTGTTTGTTCAGAGGCTTCCTTCCTGGCTCTCTTTTTACTTTAAGATCTTCCCTTTTCAGCAACCTTTGCCTTGATGTCTAATTCCAGTTGTAACTTAAAATCAGAACCACAGAAAGATATGATCAGGTAGAAGTTGATTTCTTTTCTTTTCTTTCTTTCTTTTTTTTTTTTTTTTTTTTTTTTTTTTTTGAAGGCTTTTTCGTCTTTTTT
>NW_016804196.1:3076215-3124173 GCF_001698545.2 Rhinopithecus bieti | reverse complement strand
AAAAAAAAATTAGCTGGGTGTGGTGGCAGGCAGCTGTAATCCCAGCTACTCGGGAGGCTGAGGCAGGAGAATTGCTTGAACCTGGCAGGTGGAGGTTGCACTGTGCCAAGATCATGCCATTGCACTCCAGCCTGGGCAACAAGAGCAAAACTCCAACTCAAACAAAAACAAAAACAACTAACCTTTCCATCCTCTTTTGTACAGCCCAAGAATTTAGAAAGGACATCAAATATATCTGCGTTAGTAATTCTCAGATCAGGTGCTTCAGAATCACCTGAGAATCGATGCAATGAGCAAGTCACCCTCCCCAGGTATGCCCCAGCTGAATCTTTGTGGGTGCCACTCCAGAATGGAGTTTAACAATCCCAGGTCATCCTGATATTGATGTTGTTTAGATAGGCATCTGGGAACCCTTGACCCAGTCTAGTTTGTTCTCAGATTTGCTTATGACCTGCAAACGGACTACTTCCCACAATAGCCCACTCACCACATGCCTAAGAACAGCTTGCTCATGGCCACAGCCCTTCCAACAGAAGAAAGTGATTCCTCTTACTAAGCCAAAATTTGCCTCCTAGAAGTTTCTTTTCTTTTCTTTTCTTTTTTGAGATGGAGTCTCACTCCATCACCAAGGCTGGAGTGTAGTGATGTTATCTTGGCTCACTGCAACCTCTACCTCCGGGGTTCAAGCAATTCTTCTGCCTCAGCCTCCCGAGTAGCTGGGATTACAGGCACGTACCTCCATGCCCGGCTAATTTTTGTATTTTAGTAGAGACGGGGTTTCACCATGTTGGCCAGGCTGGTCTTGAACTCCTGACTTCATGTGATCTGCCCGCCTCGGCTTCCCAAAGTGCTGGGATTGCAGGCGTGAGCTACTGTGCGGCCCCTTCCTTGAAGTTTCTATCATTTATATTAGATGTGGCCTCCAGTACCAGAGTATTTCTAATTCTCTTCATTAACTTTTCCAACCCCAAAATATACAAATCACATTTTAGGCCAATGTGGAAAAAAAAAAAAAGAATAGGCCAGGTTTGATGGCTCACACCTGTAATCCCAGCACTTTGGGAGACTAAGGCAGAAAGATTACTTGAGCCCAGGCATTGGAGATCAGCCAGGCGTGGTGGTGCACACCTGCAGTCCCAGCTACTCAGGAGGCTGACGTGAGAGGATCACTTGAGCCTGGGAAATCAAGACTGCAGTGAGCCATGATTGCGCTACGGCACTCCAGCCTGGGCAACAGAGCCAGCCCTGGTCACATACATGGTGAAACTTCCCATCCATTGTCCAAAAGCTCTTGCTTACCATCAGTATATCAATGAAAAGAGTTGTCAAAGATCTAACTCAGTGGTTCTCAAACTTGAGTGTGAATCAGAACCACCCAAAGGGTTTGTTGAAACGCAGATTGCCGGGTTCCACCCCCAGAGTATCTGATTCAGTAGGTCAGGGTGGGGCCTGAGGTTTGGTTTTCTAATTAGTACCCAGGTGATGCTGTGGCTGGTGGTCCACAGACCACACTTTGAGAACCACTGGGCTAATGAATGCATGCTTAGGGCAGCATTTATCAGCCTATGGAATGAGTACCTGCTGTATCAGAATCTGGGGCAGAGGGGACTTTAAAATAACACATTTTATAGGGCTTAGGAATCTGGAATTACAGCAAACATTGCAGGTAAATCCTCTTACGGAAATTTGAGAACCCCTTGAGTATGGTTTTCATAGTTTAAAGAGATGTGGATAGGCCAGCGGTTCTCAAAGTGTGGTGTCCAAATGACAACATCAGCATCACCTGGGAACTTGTAAGAAAGGCAAATGCATCTTTTCTGAACTATTTTATGTTAAAAAAAAAAAAAAAAAAAGAACAAAAGAAAGAAAAAAGAAATGCAGTCCATGTTTTCACAAGCCCTCTCAGTACTGTGAGGCATGCTGACCTTTGGGAGCCACCGGCACAGGCGAAGCTCAGAGAAGTGCCATCCCTTCATTATTTCCCCTGCATCTGCTTCTTCCTAGTTTGGTTTTGTATTTTTCACTAGAGAACATGTTAATTTATCTTTTGCCATTTCCTAAACTTTGAGGAGCTGCTATGCTAGCTGGGGAAGCCGGCTTCCCTACAGAAAGGTTCTGAGTTTGCAGGAAACATACCTGATTTTTTGTTTTTTTTTTTTTTCCTAACTCTGGTAAAATATCCGTAACATAAAAGCTACCATTTTAACCATGTTAAGTGTACAGTTATGTGGCGCTAAATACATTCATTTCCTTGTGCAATTATCTCCATTATGCATTATCTTCCCAAACTGAAACTGTGTAGCCATTCAACAGTAACTCCCTATTGAGTTCTGTATGCTAACGGCATTCACCTGGTTGTGCAACCCATCTCCAGAATTCTTATCGTCTTGTAAACCTGCAACTCTGTGCCCGTTAAACCAGTCCCCTTTCCCTCTCCACCCAGCCCCTGGCAACCCCCATTCTGCTGTCTATCACTATATATTATAAATTCACTACTTTGGATGCCTCATAGAAGTGGAATCACGCAGTATTTGTCCTTTTATTTCACTTAGCATAATGTCTTTAAGGTTCATCCAAGTTGTTGCATGTGGGAGATTTCCCTTTCTTTGTAAAAATTTTAATTGTATTTCTATACTTTAGAATCCCCTTCTTTGTAAAGGCTGACTCACACTCTACTGTATGTATGACCCACGTTTTCTTTATCCGTTCATCCATCCATGGCATTGGCTTGTTTCTACCTTTTGACTACGGTGAATAATGCTGTTATGAACATGTGTGTACAAATACCTGAGGCTTCTGCTCAGCTTTCCTGGCTGAGTCCACTGAGGTTCCTTGGACACTGCCCCATCTCTTACCTGAGCCAAATATGGGGAAGATAAGAAATTGATTAATAATCTGGTAAAGTTTAGAATTAAGTCACAGCTAGGCACATTGGCCCATGCCTGTAATTCTAGCCTTGGAGAGGCTGAGGCAAGATGATAGTGCATGCTTATAATCCCAGCTACTCAGGAGGCTGAGGTGGGAGGGCCTTCAGGAGCCCAGGAGTTTGAGGCTGCAAACTTCAAACTTTTACAGGGCTTTGGGGAGGAAGTGCTGCACTCCAGCCTGGGTGACAGAGTGAGACCCTACCTCTAAAAAATAATGAAAATTTTAAAAATGAGAATTAAGTTACTAGTTCAGGTGTGGGTTCTGGACTGTAGATAAATGGTAAGTTTTTCTATCACCCCCAACTCCTCCTCCTGCAAACTGCCTCCTCAAAGTATATTGCACAGGAGGAGGTGCATGCATGTCTCATACAGTGCCAGGCTCCCAGCCCCTGGGACTCCGGCCAGCCAAGAGAAGAGCCTGGTCTATGCATTGAATAACTGAACCATAATTGGAGCCCAGGATCCCTTAGTGAAGACTAGGGGGTCCCAGAACATCTCTACCCGCTCGCCCAGTGTCCAGAACTGAGCTCTACCTAGCCCTTGCTGCTTACTCTGATGGTCCAAGCCAGTGCTCTCAGCATGAAGCCCTTCCTGCTGTCCCAAGGCCCAGCCTTTCAGAGTCATTCCTGACCCCTTTCCTGATCGTGCTGCCTTGCTTTTCCTGCTCCTGAGGGCCAGCTGGGGCTTTGCCATATAGAGACTTCGGGGGGACACTCTGGACTTCAGTTCATATTCCATGCCTCCATCCTTCAATAGCAGCGGCGCTCCTGCCTCGCCTGTCTTTGGCCTCTGGGAGCCGCGCTCAGAATTAGCACTGAGAGACCCCGGCCTGCGCCACTCTGCTGTGCATCGCGTCTGGAGCTCAGGTTGTGCAGGAAGTTGAGAAGAGGACAGAACACATACTCACTGGTTGATCTGCAGCTTCGTGGCCTTTGTGCCGGCAAGCCAGAGCTGTCCAAGCAGGCCTGCGGGGCGGCAGAGGAAACTGTGAGATGTAAAGTCTTCTAGACTCAGAAGGCGCTGGGTTGGGGCCAGATGTGAGTCAAGAGATGCGGAAGATGTTTCATATTCCCCTTGATTCGCACCAGCTGTCCTGGGAACCCACAAATGGGACTGATGATGGATGTTTATTTTCCAAAGGACACTTTCCTCATTTATCTTGAATTTGTCATTTAAATTCTTTGGAGGAGAATTAAAAACCCTACTGGATAATGAAAGACAATTCCTACCAAGTGAAACTTACCATTCTAGAATTGATTAGCCATCCTCTTCACCCTCACCTAACCATCTAGATGTTTTGGTCCAGTCGCCAAACCTTGGATTTGAGCTCTAGGTTGAGGATGCGATGGGCTCCTTGCATACTGAAGACTGTGCCAGTTCAACAAGACTAACTCCCATCAGTCTTTCAGGCTACCCTGTCATAGTAGGAGGAGGAATCTGGAAGACAATGTTAGGTGCTGGGATCTCTGTTGAAGTCAGTGGAATGTGGAGAGTTTAGAATCAAAGCATTTACCAGAATTATTCTTCTGATACTCTAGAGGATTTGCTGTATGGATATGCAATTCTAGTGTGTCATTTATAAAAACATGTTTAGTATTTTCATCTTTATAATATTTATTTAGAGCTACGCATATATAGCACTGTGATGAAACTCTTTATATAACTGACACCTCTAGTTAATATCTTTCATTGGCCATGTGAGCTTCAATTTGTACACTGTGTGAAAGCAGTGAAATTTTTGACTTTCAAATACCATTCTTCAGTTGTCAGCAGGACAATAAAGTATTCAGAATTAGTTTCGTAGGCAGTACTTACTGGGCATATTATTGCCTTTTGCTTCTCTGTTGCTACATATAACACATTAAAGAAAATTGTATTTTTGGAACCCATTTTCACACACACACACACACACAGCTTGGAAAAGAGAAAAGAGATGGAGCTATTTTAGGATCTGTATTTTCAAAGAATAGCAACTCTCTAAGTGACAAGAGAGCAAGTAGAACCAACTTTATAATTAAAGGATGATGTAGGTTGTAGAAAAGGGATGATACAGGTTTGGAATGATGAATAAGACAGTCCTTACTCTTAATAAGCTTGTGTTCTAGTGGAGTGTGGGAGACCAACATATCAAAATAGTAGTGACCACATGTCCCCAGTCCAGATTTGGGATACGTGGTCTCAAAAGAATGGGTGCACTTTCTGGGGACAACTAGACCACCTGTTTGAAAAGTTAGCAGATTTAGGACATGTAGTTGCTGTACTTAGAACAGAAGACGGGGTAAGAAAAGCTGTTCAGGAGGCATGTGTAGTTGCTACGCAGCTTTTGGGAGGAAGGGCTCGCAGCATCACAGTCTCCTTCAGGCTCCACGATGCAGCTAGTTCAGTGCCTACTTCTGGACTGTCTACCCTTTGCAGATACTAAACTAATGGTTGTTGTGCCATGCTCCAGAGCAGCTCCACACTTTCCTTTAAACCAGTCCCATGCGTGTGTGAGCTGGCCGTCTGGGCTTGGGTCTTGAAGAAACTTCCCTCTTTGGGTTCATACATGTGTGTGCAAGGAGGCTGTTGGGGTGAAGAGGCTCCGACACTTTAGGGTGGCATCAGGGGCACAGGCTCTCCCTTAAATTCAACTTCAGAAATACAGATTTAAAACAATTCTTTTGAGAAGTATTGCATATCTATGAAACTAAAAAAAAAAAAAAAGGAGAAGAAAAAGAAAAGAAAGAAAAAAATCCATTTGGCATGAAGGGGACTGGATGTTCATCTATTGCTAGTGGTACTAACAATAGGTGTATTCTTTTTTTTTTTTTGAGACAGAGTCTCACTCTGTCGCCCAGGCTGGAGTGCAGTGGTGTGCTTTTGGCTCACTGCAACCTCCAACCCTTGGGTTCAAGCAATTCTCATGCCTCAGCCTCCTGAGTAGCTGGGATTACAGGCATGTGCCACCATGCCTGGCTAATTTTGTATTTTTAGTAGAGATAGGGTTTCATCATGTTGGCCAGGCTGGTCTTGAACTCCTGATCTTAGGTGATCCACCCGCCTCAGCCTCCCAAAGTGCCGGGATTATAGGCATGAGCCACCATGCCTGGCTTGTATATTCTTATAGAAAAGGAATCTGGCACTACGTGAGAGGGCATCAAACACTTTAGACCCTTTGATCCAATAGTTTAACTTGGGAAAACGTACCTCAAAATGAAAACATAAAACATTGATTTTCTCTTCTACAAAAAAATCAATTGTAGCACTGGAAAATGAACAATGAGAAACAGCCAATACTCCACAATGCAAAAACATTAATGAATAAAATCTTTTTAGCCCCTAGATATTGTGAGAGTACACCAGTAAATGAGAATGTGTAGATGAAATATTTAGTGAAGAAAAGTAGAACATGAAGTTATATGTACATACTGATTACAGCTTTGTAAGCCAATGGATATACCAATATATATCCGAAGAGACTTTTTAGGAAAGGAACTGCTGTTTAGTGTTTATGAGATTTTTCTGTAAGTTGTTGGCATTGATTTTTTTTTTAGGAAGGAAGAGTGAGTATGGCAGGGGTGTTAGCTAAACTATTGAGTTCTGAATCTCACTGAGTTTTTTGTTGGTTTATGTTATTGAGAGGCATGGTGCAAGTAATTTGTGACTAAGAGTGAAAGGATAATATTTTAATATTTTAATAAACTAGAGGTGATTCAACGTTGTCTCTACAATGAAGTCACTACCACACGCTTGCATTTTGAGATGCTTTCTTTAGTGGCGGCAGAAGGGACAGAGCCCCTTGCCACCTTGTAGTTATTATTGGCTCCTTGTCCTGCGAGTGTGAATGTCAGCTGTCATTCACATGAGGGAAGTTAGAACTGACGAACTGTCGTGATGTGTATGACAGTCTTGTTCCCTAATCATTCATACCATGCCACCTGATCTCTTCAGTCTCAGAAATAATTACATTTCCTCTTTCCTTCTCATGCGAAAGCCTGCCCACTGGAGTAGGCAGAAGAGTAGGTCCTTCCTACTCTCTCTCTTGCCAACAGGAAGGCTTCTCAGCTAAGATCCCCAAAGGAGAGGTGCCTAGGTGTTCTCTGCAGCTTCCCCATCTCAACGACCTCCTAGTTCTGACATCCAGTAAACGCTTTCCTTGAGCTCTCTGCAGCACTGCATGCTGGGACAACTCGTCTCCTTGAAACTTTCCTTGGGGTTATGCCCGACGCTAGCCCTTAGGAGAAGCTTGTATAGATCAGGCAGAAAAGGGCTTCCCCTCCGCGGAAGGCTGGCGCTTCTGCACTCCCTCGGGGCCACCCTGATCCCATGCAGAGAACAGAGTAGAGAGGCAGGGCTCAACCCCCCATGGGGCTGCTTCCCTGCCAGTCTGCCTGGCATCCTAACTCCAGAAGGTGGCAGCAGGGAAGGAGACTTCTGACACCAGAAAGACCTGACAGCAAGAAGCCCGCAGAAACAGCCAGACCCAGCCAGACCCAGACCCAGAATTGAGAGTGGGTCTAGGAACCACTCCTCTGTGCACGTAAGCTGCAGCCAGGCCATTCGGAAGGAAGTGAGGACATTTCCCTCTGGAATCGCCTAGCTTCTGTCAACTCTGTGTGACATGGATGGAAGTACATCCCACTTGCCTTGCTAGCAAAACTCCCCACCTCTGCAGAGTCAGCTGCAGGAACGGAGGCAGCCAGGGTGGTGACGCAGGATGGAGGGCGGCCTCCCCCACCCCACAGAGGGCCACAGGAGCCAGTGGGCAGCAGATCTTTAGCCTGTAAAGGAGAAAGCAGCCAACCCGAGCCAGGTTGGGCCTCCCCAGCAACACCGTGGCTCGTGGTTCTGTCCTGCAGTCAGAGGCTGGTCCCTGACTTCCCTGGTTTTGTGTGATAACCTAAGTATGAACAGGCAGGCCCTGACTGCTGTGGACAGGGACACAGGGAGGCCCTGGCTGTCCTCCCCAAGTCCTGTGGCTGGTGGTGGCAGAGAAGCCGCTGACCCAAAGATTCCCCTGTTACAGCCCCTGGAGGGGTGAACACTCGCACTCTTGGTGCAACTCTCCCCGAAGGCTTGTCTGTTTTAATGAGGAGAGACTCCTTTCTGGGTTTCCCGTCTTCATCCTTCACCTGCAGGAATGCGCTGCTCAGCTTTTCCCACGAAGCCCAGGTCTCTGTGGCTTTAGAGTTGGACGTGCCTTGGTCTCAAGGCACACCCAGGGCAGGAGACTGAGAAGGGGAGGTGGAGAGGGGTGTGTGTGCAGGCTGTGGTGGGGCGTGGGGTTCAGGACACAGCCTGACCCGATCCTGTTGCCGGGGCAGGAATACGAGCCCTGGCAGCGGCAGGCCCAGTGGGTCTTGAGGGGAACAACACCTGAGCCCCTCACAGGCCACTAATGGGCTCCTTGGAACTGAAGAAAGAGTAAGAAAGTCACTTCTCCCACGTGTGAACGTGCATGGACAGCAGCCTCAGAGCAGGCGCTGGTGAGTGGCTTTCCTGCTCCCCTTCACCTGCAGATGGGAGCCTTTCCCAGCTGCTGGAGCGGGGAATCGGCTGCAGGTGGGCCCTGTCTGCAGGCTGCAGAGACGGTAGTGGAGGGACTGGGCTCCCTGCACTAAGGCAGCGGCTGCCCCTGTGACACTGATGGGTGGAAAAGGCTAGAGAATCCCCAGGTCTCAGGGCAGAGCCTGACTTGGGCAATTAGCCCATCCCCCCACACAGCCGGTTTCCACCTCCTCATTTTCTGTCTTTCTCTGCCTGTGACTTCTCTCCCCCGCATTCACGGCCTTATACCACCTTTCTAGGTCCTCTCCTGTTCTTTCTTTTTTGCTCCATGACCCTTTGCTCTTTCTCCCTCCTCCTCTTCTCTGATGCCGTCAGCTCCTGGTTCTAACTAAATAGAATGTGCTGCTTGTAGCCTAATGATATCCAGCCCTGGGGATTTGACAAAACACAAAACAGAAACAAACATCAGCCCGCCCAATCCCAAATCCCACCATCGCCACCCCACAGCTGTGCTCACGGACTACCACGGCGGCGAACAGCTGCCTCCGATCTGCTGTCGTTCCCTCTTTTCCAAATGACATCTTCCAATATCAAAGACACTGCCAGCTGTCAAAATAAGGCTTCATATTTTCACATATAGGACAATTACTGCTGAAAACAGATTATGCAAACATACAAACAAGTCAAGTGGAGGAAGGGGAGGCTGACGGGTTGCTTCCTCCAAATTCATCCTTTTTACAGAAGCAGGGACTGAAATGACCTCCACGTCCTTAGAATAGCAACTGACAAGCACATCCTCCCAGTCATAAAGCTTGCATCAAAGGAAACTGGGAAAAGGGATAAGAGTTTGATCTCTGGAGGAGAAAGACAGGGGAGGAAGCAAAGTGCTTGAGACAAAGAGAAGGCAAAGCCTGGGAGTTAATTATTCGTTCTGCACCCCGCCCAACCCCAACATAACGATGCGTAATGAGCATGGAAGACAGCAAAGTGAATTTCTAACAAAGAAAATGAGGCAGCAAAGACAGGGCAACCCAGGGAAACTGGAGGAATAAGTAGGGTGACCTTCTTCTGCATTTCTTAACGATGTCCTCCCTTCCTTGAGAAATACCACGAATGTACCCATCTCCCTGCTAAAATGACAAACAGCTGTTAANTTTTTTGAGACAGAGTCTCACTCTGTCGCCCAGGCTGGAGTGCAGTGGTGTGCTTTTGGCTCACTGCAACCTCCAACCCTTGGGTTCAAGCAATTCTCATGCCTCAGCCTCCTGAGTAGCTGGGATTACAGGCATGTGCCACCATGCCTGGCTAATTTTGTATTTTTAGTAGAGATAGGGTTTCATCATGTTGGCCAGGCTGGTCTTGAACTCCTGATCTTAGGTGATCCACCCGCCTCAGCCTCCCAAAGTGCCGGGATTATAGGCATGAGCCACCATGCCTGGCTTGTATATTCTTATAGAAAAGGAATCTGGCACTACGTGAGAGGGCATCAAACACTTTAGACCCTTTGATCCAATAGTTTAACTTGGGAAAACGTACCTCAAAATGAAAACATAAAACATTGATTTTCTCTTCTACAAAAAAATCAATTGTAGCACTGGAAAATGAACAATGAGAAACAGCCAATACTCCACAATGCAAAACATTAATGAATAAAATCTTTTAGCCCCTAGATATTGTGAGAGTACACCAGTAAATGAGAATGTGTAGATGAAATATTTAGTGAAGAAAAGTAGAACATGAAGTTATATGTACATACTGATTACAGCTTTGTAAGCCAATGGATATACCAATATATATCCGAAGAGACTTTTAGGAAAGGAACTGCTGTTTAGTGTTTATGAGATTTTCTGTAAGTTGTTGGCATTGATTTTTTTTTTAGGAAGGAAGAGTGAGTATGGCAGGGGTGTTAGCTAAACTATTGAGTTCTGAATCTCACTGAGTTTTTTGTTGGTTTATGTTATTGAGAGGCATGGTGCAAGTAATTTGTGACTAAGAGTGAAAGGATAATATTTTAATATTTTAATAAACTAGAGGTGATTCAACGTTGTCTCTACAATGAAGTCACTACCACACGCTTGCATTTTGAGATGCTTTCTTTAGTGGCGGCAGAAGGGACAGAGCCCCTTGCCACCTTGTAGTTATTATTGGCTCCTTGTCCTGCGAGTGTGAATGTCAGCTGTCATTCACATGAGGGAAGTTAGAACTGACGAACTGTCGTGATGTGTATGACAGTCTTGTTCCCTAATCATTCATACCATGCCACCTGATCTCTTCAGTCTCAGAAATAATTACATTTCCTCTTTCCTTCTCATGCGAAAGCCTGCCCACTGGAGTAGGCAGAAGAGTAGGTCCTTCCTACTCTCTCTCTTGCCAACAGGAAGGCTTCTCAGCTAAGATCCCCAAAGGAGAGGTGCCTAGGTGTTCTCTGCAGCTTCCCCATCTCAACGACCTCCTAGTTCTGACATCCAGTAAACGCTTTCCTTGAGCTCTCTGCAGCACTGCATGCTGGGACAACTCGTCTCCTTGAAACTTTCCTTGGGGTTATGCCCGACGCTAGCCCTTAGGAGAAGCTTGTATAGATCAGGCAGAAAAGGGCTTCCCCTCCGCGGAAGGCTGGCGCTTCTGCACTCCCTCGGGGCCACCCTGATCCCATGCAGAGAACAGAGTAGAGAGGCAGGGCTCAACCCCCCATGGGGCTGCTTCCCTGCCAGTCTGCCTGGCATCCTAACTCCAGAAGGTGGCAGCAGGGAAGGAGACTTCTGACACCAGAAAGACCTGACAGCAAGAAGCCCGCAGAAACAGCCAGACCCAGCCAGACCCAGACCCAGAATTGAGAGTGGGTCTAGGAACCACTCCTCTGTGCACGTAAGCTGCAGCCAGGCCATTCGGAAGGAAGTGAGGACATTTCCCTCTGGAATCGCCTAGCTTCTGTCAACTCTGTGTGACATGGATGGAAGTACATCCCACTTGCCTTGCTAGCAAAACTCCCCACCTCTGCAGAGTCAGCTGCAGGAACGGAGGCAGCCAGGGTGGTGACGCAGGATGGAGGGCGGCCTCCCCACCCCACAGAGGGCCACAGGAGCCAGTGGGCAGCAGATCTTTAGCCTGTAAAGGAGAAAGCAGCCAACCCGAGCCAGGTTGGGCCTCCCCAGCAACACCGTGGCTCGTGGTTCTGTCCTGCAGTCAGAGGCTGGTCCCTGACTTCCCTGGTTTTGTGTGATAACCTAAGTATGAACAGGCAGGCCCTGACTGCTGTGGACAGGGACACAGGGAGGCCCTGGCTGTCCTCCCCAAGTCCTGTGGCTGGTGGTGGCAGAGAAGCCGCTGACCCAAAGATTCCCCTGTTACAGCCCCTGGAGGGGTGAACACTCGCACTCTTGGTGCAACTCTCCCCGAAGGCTTGTCTGTTTTAATGAGGAGAGACTCCTTTCTGGGTTTCCCGTCTTCATCCTTCACCTGCAGGAATGCGCTGCTCAGCTTTTCCCACGAAGCCCAGGTCTCTGTGGCTTTAGAGTTGGACGTGCCTTGGTCTCAAGGCACACCCAGGGCAGGAGACTGAGAAGGGGAGGTGGAGAGGGGTGTGTGTGCAGGCTGTGGTGGGGCGTGGGGTTCAGGACACAGCCTGACCCGATCCTGTTGCCGGGGCAGGAATACGAGCCCTGGCAGCGGCAGGCCCAGTGGGTCTTGAGGGGAACAACACCTGAGCCCCTCACAGGCCACTAATGGGCTCCTTGGAACTGAAGAAAGAGTAAGAAAGTCACTTCTCCCACGTGTGAACGTGCATGGACAGCAGCCTCAGAGCAGGCGCTGGTGAGTGGCTTTCCTGCTCCCCTTCACCTGCAGATGGGAGCCTTTCCCAGCTGCTGGAGCGGGGAATCGGCTGCAGGTGGGCCCTGTCTGCAGGCTGCAGAGACGGTAGTGGAGGGACTGGGCTCCCTGCACTAAGGCAGCGGCTGCCCCTGTGACACTGATGGGTGGAAAAGGCTAGAGAATCCCCAGGTCTCAGGGCAGAGCCTGACTTGGGCAATTAGCCCATCCCCCCACACAGCCGGTTTCCACCTCCTCATTTTCTGTCTTTCTCTGCCTGTGACTTCTCTCCCCGCATTCACGGCCTTATACCACCTTTCTAGGTCCTCTCCTGTTCTTTCTTTTTTGCTCCATGACCCTTTGCTCTTTCTCCCTCCTCCTCTTCTCTGATGCCGTCAGCTCCTGGTTCTAACTAAATAGAATGTGCTGCTTGTAGCCTAATGATATCCAGCCCTGGGGATTTGACAAAACACAAAACAGAAACAAACATCAGCCCGCCCAATCCCAAATCCCACCATCGCCACCCCACAGCTGTGCTCACGGACTACCACGGCGGCGAACAGCTGCCTCCGATCTGCTGTCGTTCCCTCTTTTCCAAATGACATCTTCCAATATCAAAGACACTGCCAGCTGTCAAAATAAGGCTTCATATTTTCACATATAGGACAATTACTGCTGAAAACAGATTATGCAAACATACAAACAAGTCAAGTGGAGGAAGGGGAGGCTGACGGGTTGCTTCCTCCAAATTCATCCTTTTACAGAAGCAGGGACTGAAATGACCTCCACGTCCTTAGAATAGCAACTGACAAGCACATCCTCCCAGTCATAAAGCTTGCATCAAAGGAAACTGGGAAAAGGGATAAGAGTTTGATCTCTGGAGGAGAAAGACAGGGGAGGAAGCAAAGTGCTTGAGACAAAGAGAAGGCAAAGCCTGGGAGTTAATTATTCGTTCTGCACCCCGCCCAACCCCAACATAACGATGCGTAATGAGCATGGAAGACAGCAAAGTGAATTTCTAACAAAGAAAATGAGGCAGCAAAGACAGGGCAACCCAGGGAAACTGGAGGAATAAGTAGGGTGACCTTCTTCTGCATTTCTTAACGATGTCCTCCCTTCCTTGAGAAATACCACGAATGTACCCATCTCCCTGCTAAAATGACAAACAGCTGTTAACATCAAACTAAAGGCCGGGAATAGGACTGGAAGTTACGGAATGAAAGTTCTTAGTCTTGCCCTGTAACCCTGAACAGATAACTAAATGTTCTGTCTCTGTTTCCCCATTTATGAGGTGGAATCCTAAAACCAGACCCCAGGATTGTGTGGAGGATCAAATGACATCATGGTTGGGAAGACAGTGTGTGTCCCTCAAGGAGCCCTCCATGGGGGCGAGTGGTACTGTGTATGAAAATGCCAACCCATTGGCAGCTTGCTGAAGTGACTGTGTTTATTTTTAAATGTCATTGAATTTCATATAACATAATGATAGTCTGAAGTGTGTGTTCACAGTGCCTGCCCCACCCACAACTTCTACAATGAAGCCGTCCAGCCCACAGTCATGCAACAAGGTCAAAATCAGATCAAGATGGGGAAAGTGCTCAGCTGCCCAACTCTAAGGGGTGGGGGGGCCTTGCCACCCTCGGCAATGAAGGCCTTGGGGCTTTGGTCTTTTGGGCCCAGTTGTAGCTATTGAGAGCTGGCACCTCCGAAGCTGTGGTGACCCAGATGCACAGAGAAACAAAATCACTGATCTCTAAGCCAAGAGATCCCAGAGTGGGAATTGATGGGCAGCCCCAAGGGTTCTGCAGGAAGTGTATCACCATAAAAATCCCAGCCTAGGCTTGGCGCAGTGGCTCACACCTCTAATCCCAGCACTTTAGGAGACCAAGGTGGGTGGATCACCTGACGTCAGGAGTTCGAAACAAGCCTGGCCAACATGGTGAAAACCCATCTCTACTAAAAATAGAAAAATTAGCCGGGTGTAATGGTAGGCACTTGTAATCCCAGCTACTCAGGAGGCTGACACAGGAGAATCTCTTGAACCCAGGAGGCAGAGGTTGCAGTGAGCTGAGATCACACCACTGTACTCCAGCCTGGGCAACATGAACGAAACTCCGTCTCAAAAAAAAAAAAAAAAAAAAAAAAAAAACCAAGCCTAATAAAAAGGGACATGTCACTCTCAAACTAAGATTGCAGGTAGTTTTGGTTCTGCATTAATCCTGAGTTGTTTTGTTTTGTTTTTTGAGATGGAGTTTCGCTCTTGTTGCCCAGGCTGGAGTGTAGTGGCACGAGCTCGGCTCACTGCAAACTTTGTCTCCCGGGTTCAAGCCATTCTCTTGCCTCAGCCTCCCAAGTAGCTGGGATCACAGACGTGCACCACCATGCCCAACTAATTTTTGTATTTGTCGTAGAGACGGGGTTTCAGCATGTTGGCCAGGCTGCTCTCAGACTCCTGACCCTCAGGTGATCCATTCACCTTGGCCTCCCAAAGTGGCTGCAATTATAGCCATGAGCCAATGCACCCAGTTTTTTTTTTTTTTTTTTTTTTTTTTGAGACGGAGTTTCACTCTTGTTGCCAAGGCTGGAGTGCAATGGTGTGATCTCGGCTCACCGCAACCTACGCCTCCCAGGTTCAAGCTATTCTCCTACCTCAGCCTCCCAAGTAGCTGGGACTAAAGGTGAGCACCACACCCAGCTAATTTTTGTATTTTTAGTAGAGATGGGGTATCACCATATTGGCCAGGCTGGTCTCGAACTTCTGACCTCAGGTGATCCACCTGACTCAGCCTCCCAAAGTGCTGGGATTACAGGCGTGAGTCACCATGCCCAGCCTAATCCTGAGATTTTGTAACACATCTGGAAAGCCAGGTGGCTTTACCTTTGATAAGGGCACCAGCAGACATGTGGCTGAATCCTCCCAGCGGACAGAAACTCTGGAAGTCAGATTCAGCAACCACAGAACTCACTTTAGTGCGAAGAAGTCAGGTCACATGGGGATCCCCAAATTCTCCCACTACCCATAGGTGGTCAGTGTAATGATGATGGTCCCACATTGTGAGGCTAGGAGAATGTCCGTAGGCTCAGGGCAGACTGGGGACAAGTTAGCAAGAATAATGCCGCCCCTGCCACTGCTGCAGTGTGTTGGTCCAGGACTCAAGTGGAGGAATTTCATGCAGAAATTCCATTTTTGTTCCATCATCATATAGAATTTATATCGGTGGTTACATTAACCATTTATTACAAGGATTGCAAAATGCAGAGAACTATCTAGAAAGGATCTCAACCTAACCAGGGGAGAAAGAGACTCTGACGAGCAAGTGGTTTCCGAAGTGGCCCTACGCTATTGTTTCTGGGGCAGTACCTGGATGTGGCTTTGGAGGAGGTGGAAACACTTCAGACCTTGCATTTTCACAGCTGGAGGGTATTAGTTGGGCACATATTGGAAACTGTATCCTGGAAGGTGAGTTCCCGGAGCCTCTTAGATCCATGCCTTTGCTAAGTGAAGTGAGCTGTCCCACTTTCAGCTATGGTGTATCACACAAGAGACACCATCCCCCAGCTGATTAGAACAGAAGTGACCCAATCCAAAGGGAAGCCAGTCACAAGATGGTCACTGTTATGGGTTGAATATGTTGAAGTCCTGACCCCCTAAATCTGTAAATGTGACCTTATCTGGACATATGGAAAATTATTTTACAGGTTTCAGAGGGAGCATGGCCCTGCTGCCACCTTGATTTTGGACTTCTGGCCTGCAGAACTGTGAGGCAATACATCTGTATTGTTTTAAGCCAGCCTGCCTATGGTAATGAATACAGCCAGGTACATACCTATAATGTGGCCCAGTTCCAAAAGCTAAGGAGACCTGTTACGGGTTGAATCATGTCCTTCAAATTCTTATGTCCTAACCCCCTGTACCTCCAATTTGACCTTATTTGGAAATAGAGTCATTGCAGATGTAACTAAGGTGAGGTTATACTGGAGTAGGGTGGCCCCAATCCAAATACGATGGGTGTCCTTCTAAAAGGGGAACAGAGACAGACACAGGAAGCCAGAGGTCAGGGTCATGCATTGCAAGCCGGGGGGAATGCCAAAGATCGCCAGCAAAGCACCGGAAGCTGGGGGGAGGCTGGAACAGAAGCCCGGGCCCCGCCCTCAGGAGGAGCCAGCCCCACCGTCACCTTGATCTCGCACCGCGGCCTCCGGAACTACTAGGCTGCTGTTAAGCCGCCCCGTTGGTGGGACCTTTATTACAGCAGCCCTAGAGAGCGAATGCAGAGCTAGCGCAGGGCTCCCTCCTGGGAACTGAGCTAAGAAATACCACGAGAAGGAGGCAGTTTCCGATGAAGGGTAATCGGAGAGGTCTGGAGACAGCACCATGGCCGCATCGGTACCCAGCAGTAGGCAGAGGAGAGAGAGGCACGCATGGGAGGATGTCCAGGGGGAAGTAGAGACTCCTGAAGGAACGGCCCTGGCCTGTCCGCAGAGCCCTTCCCACCCCGACGGCATCCCTCCGGCCATCACTCCTCATTCCCTGAGCTTTTTTTCTTTCTTTCTTTCCTTTTTTTTTTTTAGAGGTAGGGTATCACGCTGTCATCTAGGCTGAAGTGCAGTGGCCCAGTCATAGCTCATTGCAGCTTCAAACTCCTTTGCTTAAGCGATCCTCCTGCCTTAGCCTTCCATGTAGCTGAGACTATAGGCACATGCCACCATGCCCAGCTACTTTTTTAAAAGAATTTTTGTAGAGACAGGATCGCCCTATGTTTCCCAGGCTAGTCTCAAACTCCTGATCTCAACAATCCTCTTGCCTTGGCCTCCCAAAATGCTGGCACTACAGGTGCATGTCACTGCACCTGGCCACCACCGCCGCCTCCTCCTTCTCCCCCCTTTTCTCCTCCTCCTCCTCCTTTTTTTTTTTTTTTTCCAGTAACTTAAGCCTCTTGCTATGAAAAGAGCCTAACTAGAGCAAGTAGCATGGGCCCTACTGGCTCAGGAAATGCTAATATTCTATGGGTAATGGGAATCTGGTGATATAACAACTCTCCAGAAATTGGGCCTTCTGTGTTGTTATCCAACACAAAAGAGTACAGCTTTCTCAGGATCTCCAGCCCGAGTACCTTTCAACACCCTAATGAGTGCGCTCTCTGCTTTACTTTGATGTTCCTTATTCCTGTTATCATTAATAAGATTAAGGGCTTCTTTGATTGTGGCTACTGCTGGAGACTTTCCATATTTTCTAAGCTGAAAAGGGGGAAGGAGGGGTAGAGGGAGAGCAAATGGATCATTTCCTTTTCAGGGAGAGAATGGGGCTTGAAACAATCACTGAGTCTTCCCAGCATTAAACAAGAAGAGAAAAAGCCAGGTACTCCTGGGGGACCTAGAGGAGGGCACTTTTGGCCAGTGAGCTATTTCAAGGTTCTGCCAATTCCCCAAGGGGTATTTGCAGCAAGACCTTGCCAGAACCCTCTAGAGCCTCCTAGAATGCTGTCTGTTCCCCACCCCCACTCCCTACCAGCTAAACCCTGGTGCTTTGTAGGAGTGACTCACTTCTGAGGATCCAATAATGACTCCCAGAACTCTGTCCACTTGGACAAATTGCCCCTACACTCTGTTCACAGGCATAGGTCAGTGTTTAGAGTTGGGAATGGTTGTTTATTTGGAGATTAGGACTTTCCCATGAGGTTGTGGGGGTGGAGAGAGCAGGGGCCCAGAAATTCTACATCCACCACAGGCCAGGCCTGGCTTTTTAGAGTTGTATTAGGTGAGTACAAAAGAGGAGCCCCTGGGAGCTTCCCAGACAGGGCTAAACAGTTGGATTGATGACATACTTCCATAGGGCTCACTAGCAGGCTGGTGACCTACTTAGCGCTGTGTGGGGCAGCGGGGTGCACCTTTATGAGCCCTAAATAGGGACTGAGCAGCACAGGAACGCCAGGCCACTGGCTCCCTACTGACAAGTCTGGCCCCACATACTTCAATCCTAATACGTTCTCCTTTGTCCTGGTGTCCAGGCAACCACTGAGGGAGATTGCTGACCAAGCCTTGAGATGCCGCAGTGGTGGCGTGGTCACTTGGTTCTTCAAAACTGGGAGCTGTGAGTCCAGGTCATATCAGGGCCTCTGTACCACTTCTATCCCAGCCCCCAACTTGCAGCTCACCTCAGCTCCGGGAGAAAAGGGGGATGTGGCCGGGCACAGTGGTTCACACCTGTAATCCTAGCACTTTGAGAGGCCAACGTGGGTAGATCACTTGAGGTCGGGAGTTTGAGACCAGCCTAGCCAACATGGTGAAACCCCATCTCTACTAAAAATACAAAAATTAGCCGAGCGTGGTGGCAGGTGCCTGTAATCCCAGCTACTTGGGAGGCTGAGGCAGGAGAATCACTTGAACCCAGGAGGCAGAGGTTGCAGTGAGCCGAAGATTGCTCCATTGCACTCCAACCTGGGGCACAAGAGCGAAACTCCATCTCAAAAAAGAAAAAATAAAAAGAAAAAAAGAAAAGAGGAATGCAAGTGAGATGTGGGGGCCCTCGGGCAGGGGGTTTAACCTGGGGACTTTGGATGGGTTTCTCAGAGTTCAAGACCCCTAGAAATGCCAGGCAACACCTTGTGGACACATGCATTTATCTTGAAGATATCTGTGACCTCCAAAGGGTTAAAACTACTGACATACATGTCTCCTTGATAGAAACAGCAAGCAGATGGGGCTCCCAGGGGTCTGTGGGTGGGAGTTAGGCATGCATGTGGCTCCTGCAGTTCCTGGCTGTTGTGCTAGCAGCTTGGAGTTGCCATCAGAATTGCATCTCATTGCAAATTAAAGGGCAGACTAAAAAAAAAAAAAGAATCGCTTCCCTGTCACTGAGCAGTTTTGTGACCCTGAGTGAGTTTCTGACCCTCTTTGAAGTAGGACAAACGTGTTCACTGATGTTGAAGATCAAACTCCTTCCCCTGGAGCACAAAGTCTTTTGTGGCTTGTACTTCTTCGTTCTTCTTTCTCCTTCTTCCTTCTTCCTTCTTCTTCTTCTTCTTCTTCTTCTTTTGAGACAGAGTCTCGCTCTGTCGCCCAGGCTGGAGTGCAGTGGCACGATCTCGGCTCACTGCAAGCTCCGCCTCCCAGGTTCACGCCATTCTCCTGCCTCAGCCTCCGTAGTAGCTGGGACTATAGGCGCCCGCCACCTCGCCCAGCTAGTTTTTTTGTATTTTTAGTAGAGATGGGGTTTCACCATGTTAGCCAGGATGGTCTCGATATCCTGACCTCGTGATCCGCCCGTCTCGGCCTCCCAAAGTGCTGGGATTGCAGGCGTGAGCCACCGTGCCCGGCTGATTTTCACTCTGTCGCCCAGGCTGGAGTGCAATGGCACGATCTCGGCTCACTGCAATCTCTGCTTCCCGGGTTCAAGCCATTCTCCTGCCTGAGCCTGCCAAGTAGCTGGGACTACAGGCGCCCGCCGCCACGCCCGGCTAATTTTTTTTGTATTTTAGTAGAGATGGGTTTTCACCATGTTGCCCAGGCTGGTCTTGAACTCCTGAGCTCAGGCAATTCGCCCACCTCAGCCTCTCGAAGTGCTAGGATTACAGGCGTGAGCCACTGCGCCCAGCCTGACTGTGGCCCCATTTCCTGCCCACACCCCCAATTCCCGAAATTTCCCACATTCAAAACCTCTTCTGTGAATGTTCTCACTCAAATCCACCTTCGTCCCCAGGACACTGCAGCTCCTGAGCCCTCTCCGCAAATGCCTGTCCTCTCTCCTCTGCCAGAGCGGGCACGTTCCTTCCTTGCTGCTTCCAGGACTCCCCTCCTCCTCCCTCGGCCCATCTCTCCCCTGCCCCCCACACCCCTCCTACCCTCAGATGTGGTGATTCCAACACCCACAAACATGGCGTTTGCAATCCTGGAGCTGCGCCTCTCCTTGCTCTCACCGCCTACCGCAATCTTCTAATCCACCCGACTCCACTCTCTTCACTGTCGTGGGGAACCCTAGTAGCTGCAAACCTGCTGTCGCAGGGCACCTCTTACCTTTCCAGCCCACTCTCTCACTCCCTCTGCCCTCAGCAATCCTTGAGTGCAGGGGGACCTCTCGGCCCACTGATCCTTCTCAGCAACATCCTTTACCCCCTCCAATTCTTACTTATCTGCTTAAAATAAACTTCCTGGTTTAGCACTACAGAAAATTCCTTTTTTTTTATTTTTTAAAGATGTAGAGTCTTGCTCTGTGGCCCAGGCTGGAATGCAGTGGCACAATCATGGCTCACTGCTGCCTCAAACTCCTGGGCTCAAATGATCCTCCTGCCTCAGCCTCCCAAGTAGCTAGACTAACCAGCACACCCCACCATGCCTGACAAATTTTTTTTTTTTTTTTTTTAAATAAATGGGACTCTCACTATGTTGCCCAGGCTGGCCTCAAACTCCTGGCCTCAAGCTATCCTCTGGCCTCAGGTGTAGCTGGGATTACAGGCATGAGCCATCTCTCCCAGACTTAAGAATTCCTTTCTTACACCCTTAGATCCCTCGCCTGTTTTCTCCATCATGCCTTCCTGCAGAACCCCAAGTTTGGTGAAATCCAGCTCACTGCCTGCTCCAGGCCTGCACTCACACAGCTGTGCTCAGCTGAAGAAAGGCACACAGCCCTGGGGGGTGGTATCACATCAGATGACCACAAGCATCCAGGGGTCCTTTCCATTGCCCAGCAATCCGGTCCATCCCCCTCCCGGCCACTCCTGCACACATTTCCCTCTCAGCTCAACCCCTGCGATGCCTCTTCATCTTCACACTCAGCTGCTGACCTGGCTTTTTTTCACTTCATGAATTTCACCTCCCACCTTGCAGCATCTATGGCTTCTCTCAAGCTGCTTTGAGTGAATTGTTCCTGCTCCCCTGGGCACCAGATCCCAACCTATTTCTCTGCTGCCCTTTAGAGCAAGACTATTCTGTTCGCATTCACACTCACTTGATTTTCTTTGTTGACCCAACCCACCTCAATCAGACTTTCCCTCCACTACTTGGTGGAAGCTACTCTTGTCAAAGACTCCCCTCATTGACCGATTGGCACCACCTGAATTAGCTCAGCCTACCTCCTCCTTGAGACGCGTTCTTCATGCATCTTCCCAGACACCACACTCTTCTAGATTTTCCACCTGCCTCCCAGGCCCTTCCTGTACATCTACTGGCTGGTGCCTTCACCTCTCCCTGGCCCCCAGAGTGGCCCAGGGCTCCGTCTCTGGCCTTCGTCTCCTCTCTGTCTGTATGGGCCAGCCTCCTGATGCATGTTGCCTATATGCTGATATTCCTCCAGCCCCGGCCACTCTGTTGAGAACCAGAACCACTGTTTTTTTTTTTTTTTTTTTTTTTTTTTTTGAGAGAGTCTTGCTCTTGTTTTTCAGGCTGGAGTGCAGTGACACAATCTCAGCTCACTACAACCTCCGCTTCCTGGGTTCAAGCGATTCTCGTGCCTCAGCCTCCTAAGTAGTTGGGATTACAGGTACAGGCACACGCCACCATGCCTGGCTAATTTTTGTATTTTTAGTAGAGATGGGGTTTCACCATGTTGGCCAGGCTGCTCTCAAACTCCTGACCTCAGGTGATCCATCTGCCTTGGCTTCCCAAAGTGCACAGGTGTGAGCCACGGTGCCCAGCCGAGCCACACTCCTATATCCAACGACCTAGTCTATGTCTCTGCTAGAGTTTCTAGCAGGCTTCTCAAACTTAACATGCCTTTCCTAGCCAGAGGGTTCCCTGCGAACTTAAGCAGAGGCTCTATTCTTACAGCTGTTGAAGCCAAAAGCAACACTGAGTGTGCCTCAACACCCCTCCTTCCTCTCCCAGGCCACATCCAGCCCATCAGCCAATTCTAGCGGCTTTACTTTCAAACTACATCTGGCATTCACCATCTCTCATCATCTCCGCAAGCCGCACCCTGGTCTAAGCCACTGCGATTTCTTTCCTGGGTAATTGCAGCAGCGTCTCAGAGGCTGCCCTTGTGTGGCTGCTCTGTTCTCAGCATGGTAGCCATGGGGAGCTCTTCAAACGTCTAAGTCAGAGCATGTCTCTCTCCTGCTCAGAGCTCTCCAGTGTCCTCATGTCACTCAGAGTCAAAGCCAAAGTCCTCAGAGACCCTGTGTGACCCAGCGCCATGTTACCTTCTGATGAGGATTCTCTCTCACCATCCCTGTCTCTGCCACGTGGACCCCTTTCCTGTTCTAGAAACACACCAGGCCCACTCCCACCTCAGTGACTGTGCATGCCGTTCTCTCTGCCTGGAATGTGTTCTCTCACGTGTGCCCAGGCTGGACCTTTGCTCAGATGCCACCTTCTTCCCGAGGCCCTCCCTGGTCACTTTCCTCCCAGCTGCCCGCTCCCCAGCCCGCTCCTTACCCCAGGCCACCCCATGTTCCTCCACACCACATGGCGTGATCGCACCTGACCCATTTTCCCTCCATGCTTTGTGGCCATCTGTCCTCCGCCAGATTCACAGGAGGGAGGAGAGCTGCGTGTCTTTTGGTCAGTGTTGCTTCCTGGCATCTGGGAAACCTGCAGGTCTCTGTGCCGTTGGCAGAGTGGTGAGCTGTTCCATGGGGCAGCAAAACTTGGTAAAACAGTCACCAGTGGGGACCTGGGGGGCAGCCCCCTGAGCTGTGGGAAGGCTCTGGGAAGGAGGCTGGAGACCGGCAGGGAACAGGGTGTGTTGCTGTCACCAGTGGTGCTAGGCCAGGTGTTATAAGAAGGACAGAAGGCTGGGCAGGACAGGCCCGTTGGCCAGCAGAAGTGAGGCGAGTGGGTGGGAAAGAGCCCAGAAGTGTGGAGGTGCCAGAGTTGGAACAATTCATTGCTTCTAAATCCCAAGCTGCCAGAGATAAAAGATGGAAAAGAACCTTGAACGGCAAAGGCCCAGGAAATCATCTTAGTTGAACATTGTGGTGTTGAACCCATAGTTGATCAGATTAAAGACATGGCCTTTCCACCCCATGTCCCCAGTGGCCTCGAGGTGGCTGCCATTAAAGTGGAAGCATGAAGATGGGCCGGTAAAGAAAGAAGGTGATATTGAAACTATGGCTGGGGAGGAATTTGAATGTGGTAACTGGCACAAGGAACTAACCGGAAGCAAAGAGATCAGAAGCCTACACAATTCCTGAGAAAATTGTTACCAGAGATCATGTAGTCGCCTCTCCCCAAAATCGTTAACTGTGGCCGACTTAAAATAACCCTTTGGGTCCCATGAGCAGGAAGAAAGCCCCCAAAAGTGTAAAATGTCAAGGAGAAGGGTTTACACCCCAAGAAACGCTTCAGGAGTAGTTAGGGAAGATGATGAAAAAGGAGAAACTCCTCTGCGGTGAAGCCAGGGGCCATGGAAAAAAATGGACGGGGGACGCCACCAGAGGCCGGACCACAGCCAAGCAGAAGTGAGGCGAGTGGGTGGGAGGCAGCCCAGAAGTGTGGAGTTGGCAGAGCTGGAGAAGTTCATTGCTTCTAAATTCCAAGCTGCCAGAGATAAAAGATGGAAAAGAACTTTGAACAGCAAAAGCCCAGGAAAACACCTTAGTTGGACCTTCCCCCTTGCCAGGGCAGGGGACCCTCACAACGCCTGCCTCACAGAAAGGAGTCGGTCACTTCTATGGATTAGGGATATTGCCCTTCCTCTTCTCATGGAAATTGCATCATTTCTATTTCACCACTGTATGTGGGGTGTTGGGATGGGGGCGCATATGTACCCCTTTAGTTCATTGGTCGCCAGAATGATAGGATCGATCTCTACTCCTAAGGAAGAACATGCATGACAGAGATCCTGGATACAATGACTGATGGCACTTTGGGCTGTCTCCTTAGAGAAGGGGATGGGTGTGTTTGAGGTGGGAAGAAGAATGAAGTGGTTTGGTGACCAGAAGGATGTCCTGTGGCGGAGACAGTGCCATTGCATTTCCTTCAGGCACGCAGAAAGAGGGTGTGTTCCAGTCTTTTTCGTAGTTGAGTAGGGCTGTACTACCAGTTAAGGCTGATGTAACACAAGCAAAGACTGGTCCATAAAAAATCACCCTTGTATAATCCTTCCTTTTATCTCCTCCCATGGGGACCTTGAAGGCTACACATCGAGGATGTCAGTGTTACGAGATGGATGCAGCCTAGGTCCCCAAACGACGAAATGACACACAGCCTTATTGTCCCTTCACAACCCCTGCCCTCCCCTGCCTCCGCCTCAGAACACACTGGACTTGAATTGGAAGTCACACTTTTATTGTGTTGGGTCGCTGAGCTTTCGGGGTTGTTGGAGCAGTTAGCCTAGCCTAGCTTATACAGCAGGTACTCAATAACTATGGGAACAATCTTCAGATTTCAGAGCCCGCGCTTCTAACTGCCGTACCTCTCTCACTTGGCTTCCTGTATGCTTTTCCCTCCATTTCTTCCTAAAAGAAAATTCTTTTCTTAAAAAGAATTTTAAGAGTACTGAGAACTGAACAACAACAAAAAACACAAGCCGGTTAAAAATGGGCAGACATTTCTCCAAAGATAATTCAAACAGCCAACAAACACATGAAAAAAATGCTCAACATCATTAGTCACTAGGAAAATGCAAATCAAAACCACAATGAGATACCACTTCACACCCATTAGGATGGTTATTATTAAAAAACAGTCAGAAAATAACAAGTGTTGGTGAGGATGTAAAGAAACTGGAACCCTTGTGCACTGTTGGTGGGAGTGTAGTTGATGTAGTCGCGATGGAAAACAGTACAGCAGTTTCTCAAAAAATTAAAAATAGAAGTACTACATGACCCAGTAATTCCATTTCTGGGTAGATGAATAAATAAACAAAAGGTGGGATATTCAAACCATGGAATATAATTCAATCTTAAAAGAGAAGAGATACCTAATATAAATGACAAGTTAATGGGTGCAGCACACCAACATGGCACATGTATACATATGTAACAAACTTGCACGTTGTGCACATGTACCCTAGAACTTAAAGTATAATAAAAAAAAAAAAAAAAAAAAAAAAAAAAAAAAAAGAAGAAGAAGAGAGAAGGGAATTCGGACACAGGCTACCACACAGATGAATCTTGAGTTCAATAAGCAAAATAAGCCAGTTACAAAAGGACAAATCCTGTATAATTCTACATATGTGAGGTATCTAGAATAGTCAAATTTACAGAGAAAAAACCCAGAATGGTGGTTGCCATGGGCTGGGGGAAGTGGAGAGGGAGATGGGGAGTTGTTTAATGGGAACAGAGTTTCAGAGTTGCAAAATGAAAAGTATCCTGGTGGTTGGTTGTATAATAATGTAAATGTATTTGACACTAGTGAACTGTACACTTAAAAATGGTTAAGATGCTAAACTTTAAGTTATGTGTGTTTTGCCACAATTAAACATTATTTAAAAATTTTAAGAAGTAAAATGTACCCATATGAAAAATGACAAAGTATGAGGGAAGTAAGCAAAATCGTCCTCCATCACCCCAGTGGAGATAACCACTGTTAAGCTATGATCTCACCGCTGCCCTCCAGGAATGGACTGATGGAAGGAGACCCTGACTATAAAAAGAGAGAGAGAAAGAGAGAGGTGGGGAAACACCGCTGTTGAGAGTCTTTTTATGTAGCCGAAGTGGAGTGCTTTTATAAAACACTGATTCAACAGTTTAAAGCGAAAATTCAGTCTTGGTGGAGAAGGTAGTCCTATCACAGAAGGTGAGAATTAGGCTTCTTTTGGCTTCCAGACAGACTGGAATAACTTCAGTATTTTTCTCTAAGTTTTCTAATTTGGATTTGGTGAATACTGTCTTTGTAAAAGAAGTGCAGAGATCTCAGTCATAGGCCAGTGTTTGGACAAGTAAATGAGTTTTAGATTAGGACAGCAAAACTTCATGCCTGGATGAATTTATTTCTTCCTTTCATTCCCACACTCATCCATCGAGTAAGTATTTGTTGAATATCTACATGCGCCAACACTGCGCTAGAGGCTCAGGAGACAGCAGTGAATGGGAGAGGACTCTTACCTTCTAGCTGGAAAGCAAACAGCAGACAGGTAAACAAACTAACACAGACATTGCAAACTGAGAAGTGGTCTGAAGGAAAGAAACACCGTCATGCCATTGAAAGGAATGGGAAAGGATGCGACATTTCAGCGGAGACCTGGAGGATGGGAATAAACTCCCACTAAAAACACTGGAGATGCAAAAGACCATTAGATCATTCACATGAATAGACAAAGTGAATGTAGGCAGTAGAGGTTGGAAAAATGGTTACCTCCGAGGAGGGCACCGATGGGCAGGGAGGCACGAGGGAGCTTTCAGGTGTGCTGAACATGTCCTATATCTTGATCTGGGTGAATAGACTGTGTAAGTACAACATTAGGGCCCAGCATGGTGGCTCACGCTGTAATCCCAGACATGGTGGCGGGCGCACCACTGCACTCCAGCCTGGGAGACAGAGTGAGAGGCCATCTCAAACAAACAAACAAACAAACAAACAAACAAACAAACAAAAATTATGTGAAAAGTCAGAGTTGCATGCTTCAGGCATGTGCATTTTACTATATAAATGTTATACCTTAATAAAATAAAATACCCCCTCCTCAAAAGAAAAAGGAAGCAGGAGCATTCCAGATGGAAGAAATCATAAGCACCAAGGCCTGCAGGTGGGGCCGCAGGAAGATAGGTGGAGTGCAGGAAAGGGGTAGTGAGATGAGGCTGGTGCACAGCAGACCAACAATGGGTGGTCCCTGGGGAAAGAACTGAGACTCGGGAATGGGTACCAGGGATTTTAATTTTTCATTCTGTTAAGAAGTTTCGCTGATAAACATGTTCTCATGCTTTATATGTCCCATTTTATTATTTTTTATTGAGACGGATCTCTCTCGCCCAGGCTGAGTGTGCAACCTCCACCTCCCGGGTTCAAGCGATTCTCCTGCCTCTGCCTCCCGAGTAGCTGGGATTACAGACACGCACCGCCACGCTGACTAATTTTTGTATTTTTAGTAGAGGTGGGATTTCACCATGTTGGCCAGGTTGGTCTCAATCTCCTGACCTTAAGTGATTCGCCCGCCTCGGCCTCCCAAAGTGCTGGGATTATAGGCGTGAGCCACCTCAACCGGCCTATACGTCCCATTTTTTTATTATTATTATTATTATTATTATTATTATTATTGTATTTTTAGTAGAGACGGGGGTTTCACCGTGTTAGCCAGGATGGTCTCGATCTCCTGACCTCGTGATCCGCCCGTCTTGGCCTCCCAAAGTGCTGTGATTACAGGCTTGAGCCACCGCGCGTACGTCCCATTTTAAAAACAAGTGAATGAAGCCATTTACTTTCGTTTTCAGAATGGCGCTTCCCGCCTTTCCTGGGGGTTGCAAAGAAGTTAATGACTTTGAAGTTCCTTTTCTTGTCTTGAGGGGGGAAAAATCCAGGGGCCGGTGCAGCTTCCGTAATTTCCACTGATCAATGTGTTGGGAGCATACACCAATCATGTCTTGATCAGAAGAGGAGCAAAAGGGAACCCTGAGTGGAGAAGTTCCCCTCCCTCATTCATTCCATCTTTGAGTGCGTATTAGATCCAAGACCCTGCCTGTTTTGCAGATAAGAGTCCAAATCTCTGCCCTCTTAGTTCAGGATGAAACCAATGCCTGAGACTCCAGTCCTGAGGCAAATAGGATTAGGATCCCAGGGGCGCGCAGAAAGGGAGGAGGAGGCGATCCACAGGGAAGGGAGTTTCCTGGCTCCTTCCACCTGAGGCGTTGGGGAGCGGCGAAGCAACTTCTAGACCGCCACTCTCTGGGGATTTAGAAGGTACTGGAAGCTCTGTCTTGAGCCTTTGGAAAGAATCCTTTCTCAGCTTCGTCCACACCCACGTACGCTGGAAGCACTGAAGGTTGGGTATGCTTCTGCGCCTCCCTCTTAGGGCGCCTGTGGGACGAACCCGCGCTGCGATGGGGACGCGCGGCTCCAGCGGCGCCAGAGCAGAGGACAGCGGCCACCCGAGCAGGCATCGCTGCAGTGGTCCCGCTCCGTGCGCGCTGTGAGCGGGGGCTGGATCTTCCTCTCTGCAGCCCTGCTGGCTCTCGAGGACGGACCATCTCCTGAGTGGGGCCGGCTGCGGCGCGCATTTTCCCGGACATTCAGCATCCTTGGCCCTGGGCCTGACAACAGTTCGCGTTTCAAACACCCCTAGAGGGCGGTGCGCTCGGGGTGATATCCTCTGGGAGCCTCTTTTGTTCATAAAAGTGATTTTGAGACGAGAAGAGGAGTCTCCTCACTGGCCCGGGGACCGATGCAGCGGAGGGGGGCTGGTACAGCCCCTCTCTGCACCCCAGCTCCCACCCAAGCAAGGGGGCCGTTCAGTCCGACAGTCTCTGCGGCTCTCGGGGGCGCCCGATGGCTCAGGGGTCTGGGGCAAACGTGGAAATGCTGACCCCCGCGGGAGCGGAGAGGAGGTGCTCGCGGGAGCGGCCTAGGGGATGGGGTCAGAGTGGGGTCCCGGGGAAGCGGAGCCCGCCTGGTCACACTGCTTGGCTGAGGGGTCGGGGACAGGAAAGCAAGTGAGGTCCCGGAGGGAGCCACTTCGAGGATCCTAACGCGACTCCGCCCAGAGCCCCGGCCCTCGCCGCCGTCCCCCGCAGTCCCGGCGCGAACAACCCAGCGCGGCCCCCAGGTCCAGAGGAGGTTCCGTGTGAAAGTCTTGTCCCAGGGCAGCACGGAGGGCAAGACCCCAACACATTTTTGTTGAATAAATACTTTTCAAATTATATATTTGGGGAGGAGGGCGTGGGCGGGCGTAATTGGCCACAGCACTGGCTGAGTCTGCGGCCAGAATTGGGAAGGGCCAGGTGGCCGGGCTTTTCTTCCTGGTCCCTGTGTGTCGTTTCCATTCCTTCATTCATCCATAAAAAGGACCGATCTCTAGGGAAGCCAAACTCCTCGTTCGATTGTATTCTGGAATCCGGGTTCAGAATTGCCAAATTGTCAAAACAGGTTCAAGGAGTGGCCTCATTCCCAACCACTGCAGTTACATGAGTGGTTCTGTATTGCCAGGTTCTGGAGACAAAACTGTACTTTAACGCCATTGGTTTTCTTTGTAATTCCATGTATATGACTTGGTGCACTTAAAAACATCATTCTGCCTAGGAGGTCTGCAGCTTCCCCTGGCCACTAAAGGGTGCAGGGGCCATGGGCAGTGGTTGAGGCCTATAATCCCAATGTTTTGGGAGGCCGAGGTGGGAGGATCACTTGAGCCCAGGAGTCAGAGACCAGTCTGGGCAACATAGCAAGACTCCATCTGTACATGAAAAAATAAAATAACATTAGCCGGGCTTGGTGGTGTGTACCTGTAGTCCCAGTTACTTGGGAGGCTGAGGTGGAAGGATTTGCTTGAGCCTGTGAGGTCCAGGTTGTGATCATGCCACTGCACTCCAGAGCCTGGGTGACAGAGACCTTGTCCCTAAATAAATAAATGCCTACTGCATACATACATACCTCCATCTCTTAAAAAAAAAAAAAAGTCAGGCATGGTAGCATGTGCCTGTAGAAAGAATTTCTTGAGCCCAGGAGTTGAAAGCTGCAGTGATGGTGCCACTGCACTCCAGTCAGGTCAAGAAAGTGAGACCTGTCTCAAAAACGACAGGCCAGGCACGGTGGCTCATGCCTGCTATTCCAGCACTTTGGGAGGCCAAGGCGAGCGGATCACCTGAGGTCAGGAGTTCAAGACCAGCCTGGCCAACATGGTGAAACCCTATCTCTACTAAAAATACAGTAATTAGCCGGGCATGGCGGCAGGTACCTGTAATCCCAGGTACTTGGGAGGCTGAGGCAGGAGAATCGCTTGAACCCGGGAGGGGGAGGTTGCAGTGAACTGAGATTGCGCCACTGCACTCCAGCCTGAGCGACAGAATGAGACTCTGTCTCTGGGGGGTGGGAGTGGGGAGGGTGGGAAGCTACAGGACATAAAAGTGGGCAAAAATCCCAGAGTCCTCACACGAAATGGATTACCTAGGGGTGCACTACATTTGAGGAGCAAGACTAGAAAGCAAAATACCAATTTTCCCAATGGTACAGCTGAAGGAACAGGCATGCACCTGGGCACTTGGCCTCGTAATGACCTGTCCTGGTAGCTTCTCACATGTCCCTCCCCATCATCCATTTTGCTTTGCAGACAAAAGAAGGGACATTTTGCCCAGAAGAAAATTCTTTTTATGACAATTCCTTGCTAGCCTGGAACAGGAGGTCCTGTGTTGGGACCAGCACTATTCAACAGAACTTTCGCTATGAGGGCCATGTTCTCTCTCGCTGGTGTCAGATGCAGTAGCCAGTAGCCACCAGTGGCTACTGAGTGCTGGAAATAAGGCTAGTGCAACTAAGGAGCTGAATCTTACATTTTATTTCAATATTTACAAATTTTGGCTGGGCACAGTGGCTCACACTTGTAATCCCAGCACTTTGAGAGGCCAAGGCAGGAGGATTACTTGAGCCCAGGAGTTCAAGACCAGCCTGGGCAACATAGCAGAATCCTGTCTCTACAAAAAAGATACAAAAAAATTTAGCTGGGTGTGGTGGTACACATCTGTAGTCCTAGCTACTTGGGAGGCCAAGGCAGGAAGATCACTTGAGCCCAGGACTTCAAGGCTGCAGTGAGCTCTGATTGTGCCACTGCACTCCAGCCAGGGTGACAGAGCAAAACCCTTCTCTCTAAAAAATAAAGAGGCCAGATGCAGTGGCTCATGCCCGTAATCCTAGCACTTTGGGAGGCCAAGGTGGGTGGATCACCTCAGGTCAGGAGTTTGAGACCAGCCTGGCCAACATGGTGAAACCCCGCTTCTACTAAAAATACAAAATTGGCAGGGTGTGGAGGTGCACGCCTGTAATCCCAGATACTCAGGAGGCTGAGGCAGGAGAACCACTTGAACCTGGAAGGCGGAGGTTGCAGTGAGTTGAGATCATGCCACTGCACTCCAGCCTGGCTGACAGAGTGAGACTCCATCTCGGTGGGGGGGGAAAAATATATATATATATATATAATGTTTTGACATATGTACCTGTGAAACCATTACCACAATCAAGATAGTGACTATACCTATCACATCCAAAAGTTTTCTCGTGTCCCCTTTGTGGTTCCCGCATTCCTGCCCCTACCTCTACACCCAGGCAACCACTGATCTGCTTTCTGTCATTTCTATTTCCTAGAATTTTATCCAAATGGAATCATGCAGTCTGGTGCTCATATTTTGTCTGGCTTCTTTCACTTGGCACAGTTATTTTGAGATTCACCATGTTGTGTCTCAGCAATTTATTCCCTTTATTGCTGAGTAATATTCCATTGTTGAGTGAGACCATTGTTTCACCTGGTGATGAAGATTTGTTTCCACTTGTTGCCTAATACAAATAAAGCTGTTATGGACATTTGTGCACAAATGTTTGCACAGACATATGCTGTTGTTTCGTTTGGATAAATTCCTAAAAGTAGAAGAGCTGAATTATAGTAGGCGTATGTTTAACTTAAGAACTGCCAAACTTTTCCAAAGTGGTTGTACCATTTTACACTGCTGTCTGAAGTTTATGAGAGTTCCAGTTGCTCCACATGGTAGCCGACACCTAGTGTGGTCTTTTTATTTCAACCACTCTATAATAGGTGTGCAGTGGTATCTCACTGGGTTTCAATTTGCATTTCCCTGAAGACCAACAACGCTGAGTATCTTTTCATGGTCTACTTCCTTGGTGAAGCACTCAGATCTTTTGCCTATTTTAAAAATTGTGTTTTCTTATTATGGAGTTTTGAGGGTTCTAGATACAAATCCTTTATCAAATGTATGATACGCAAACATTTTCTCCCGGTCTATGGCTTGTCTTTTCATCTTCTGAACAATGTTGTTCAAGGAGCCGAGTTTTAATCAGTCTATTAATATGTTCTCTTACGGATTTTGCTTTCACCTAAGAAATCTTTGCCTAACTCAAGGTCACAAAGGTTTTTTCCTGTTTTCTTCCATAATGTTTATAGTTTTTGCTTTTACATTTACATCTATGAGCCATTTTGAATTAAGTTTTCTATATACAGCAAGACATGGATTGATCTTTAGTTTTCTCGACAACCCTATTATTACCACTTTGCAGATAAGAATTAAGACATGTAATTATTGGCCCCAAAGCAGCAGTTAAGATGTAAATCTAGGTTTTTAGGCCTCTGAAGTTTGTGGTTTTTTTTTTTTTTTTTTTTTTTTTTTTTTTTTTTTTTTTTTTTTTTTTTGAGATGGAGTTTCACTCTGTCCCCCAGACTAGAATGCAGTGGCACGATCTCAGCTCACTGTAGGCGTGAGCCACCAGCCGAAGTTTGTGCTTTTAACCTAATGGTTTTTTAATGTAATGTGCATCTGAATGGCCCTCCCCCGGCATTCTGTGCAGTGGGGCTAGGCTGTGCCCTGGAGGCTGCATTTCACAGGCTTCCTGGTGGTCGCTGGACTGCACTGGGAGAAACACAGTGACAGCTGTGCTCCACCACTTTGCACTGGACTTTAAGGGCCTTTCCAAACGTTTTCAATCAAGAAGTGCTACCATTCTTTGCCAGAATAAACACACCTCCACTTTCAATTAGGTAGAGTCTGATTTAAAAGGTAACTGGAATTGCGAACCAGCTGGGCACAATGATTTATTTTCACTGGGAACAGAGAAACTCCAGAACAGGTCACTTCCTCCTTGGCCGTGGGTTTTCAACCTAGCCAGAAACAGGCATATTTTAACATCGAACTCCCCAGAAGATACTTGGCTTTTCTGAAGCATCAGGACATTGCATTGCGCTATCAGGAGGTGGGGAGGGTGGGAGAAGCATTCTGGAGACCCACAGGAAAAGCCCTCCGTGGGCTGAACTTCCCTTCCACGGCTGTGTGGTGACTTCCCACCCTGCGGGAAGCAGACAGGATCGGGACTGTTGTCTATTGTTCCACCAAGGCCTTACCACGGTCTGTGTGTGCTTTCTAGAAAGGCACGTTTGCATGGGGAGATGGGGGGGAGGGGACAACACCTGCAAACCCTGCTTGAAGCCTCTAAGTTTAGAAACCTGGAAACTTGCTTCTCCAATGCGCACATCTCTATAAATACACTGGGGAGGAGCTCAGTCCTGTGTGTCCCAAATAAGGTCAAGCAATGTGATGAAGGGACATCCTTCAGGTCATAATTTCTATACTCTGGGTAGGGCAGGTAATAAAAAGGGTCAGCATGGACACAGTCCCTGAATAGTGGCTGGTTGTCCCTGTAGGGGAAGGACTCGAAAGCCCCCAGGGTCCACACCTTCTGCTGACAGAGCTGTGCCAGCTCTGGGTTGTGGACTTCCCACCTTTGGCCTGTTGCTGAATCTACAAGGAAGCACCACTGGAGACTGCTCAGCAATGCATCTACCAAGAATAAAGACACAGAGAAACCTCTGACTGTTCTCTGTCCCTTAGTGTCCTTAAATTTTAGTTTCATTGCAATAAAAAGAACAAAGCAGTAAGATAATGAAAAGACAATCCACAAACTGGGAGAAAATTCTATATTTGCAAATCACATATCTAATAAAAGACTAGCATCCAAAGTATACAAAGAATTCTTAACACTCAACAATAAGAAAATGACCCAATAAAAAATCAGCAAAAGATCTGGACAGCTCACCGAAGATGGCAAATAAGCATATGAAAAGATGTCTAACATCATAGGTCATTAGAATTGCCAACTAAGAGAATAATGTGATTACACACCTATCAGAAAGGTTAAAATGCAAACTACTGACACCACCAAATGCTGGTGAGGATGTGGAGCAACAGGAACTGTCCTTCATTGCTGGTGGTAATGCTACAAAGGTAAACAGACACTTTGGAAGACAGTTTGGTAGTTTCTTAACAAAACTAAAGATACTCTCACTATATGATCCAGCAATCACATTTCTTGGTGTTTACCCAAATGAGATGAAAACATGTCCATGTAAATGTTTACAGCAGCTTTAGTCATAATGGCTAGAATGTCAAAGCAACCAGGATGTCCTTCAGTAGGTGAATGGATAAGGTGTGGGACATCCATATAACATTCTATTGCTCAGCAAGACCAGAAACGAGCAATCCAACCTCGAAAAGGCATGGAGGAACCTGAAATGCATCCTGCCGAGCGGCAGCAGCCAACCTGAAAAGGCTCCAGACAGCATGATCCCAACTACATGACATTCTGGAAAAGGCAAAACTAGGTAGACAATAAAACGTAAGTGGGCCGGAGGCGGTGGCTCACGTCTGTAATCCCAGCACTTTGGGAGGCCGAGGTGGGTGGATCACCTGAAGTCAGGAGTTCAAGACCAGCCTGACCGAGATGGTGAAACCCTATTTCTACTAAAAATACAAAAATTAGCCAGGCATGGTGGCGGGCGCCTGTAGTCCCAGCTACTCGGGAGGCTGAGGCAGGAGAATTGCTTGAACCTGGGCGGCAGAGGTTGCAGTGAGCTGAGATCACACCACTGCACTCCAGCCTAGGCGACAGAGTGAGACCCCGTCTTGAAAAAAAAAATTGGTTGCCAGGGATTCAGGGGAGCGAGGATGAACAGGAGGAGCACAGAGGACGTTGGGGGCAGTGAAACTATCCTGTATGACCCTGCAATGGCAGATGCATGTCCTCACACCTTTGTCAAAACTCACAGAACTGAACAAGAGTGAACCCTAGGCTGGGTGCAATGGCTCACGCCTCAGCACTTTGGGAGGCCGAGGTGGGTGGATCATGAGGTCAGGAGATCGAGACCATCTTGGCTAACACAGTGAAACCCCGTCTCTACTAAAAATACAAAAAATTAGCTGGGTGTAGTGGCGGGCACCTGTAGTCCCAGTTACTCGGGAGGCTGGGGCAGGAAAATAGCGTGAACCCGGGAGGCGGAGCTTGCAGTGAACCCAGATGGCGCCACTGCACTCCAGCCTGGGCAACAGAGCAAGACTTTGTCCAAAAAAAAAAAAAAAAAAAAAAAACAGAGGAGTGAACCCTAACATAACTACAGGCTGGTTAGCAACAAAGTACCAGTGTTGGCTCATCCCTCGTATTAATAAAAAACAAGATACAGAATGATTGGATAGGATGATGATGAGTATGTAAAATAAAAACAGCTAACACGAGAGAGCAAGGCACAGTCCAACCCAAGAAGGGAGGCATTTCTAACTTCGATAAGCCCTAAAATAGGAAGGCAGGCTTTGAATAAGTAAACATTTTAAGGGAAAATAGAAGACCGTGTTAGCGCTCCCTGTATGCTAGACACCACGTTTAGATGATCTAACCCTTGCACACACCTGTGGGGTGGACACTACTGTGATTTTTATTTACAGGTAAAAGAGCTGAGGCTGAGAGGGAAAGGAAATTGCTCTGTGGCCCCAGCATGTAAATGGTGGTCTTAGGATTCAAACGGAGTCTATGCCGATAACCTCTACACTTCTGTTCAGAAAGGTAGCAATTAGACGGAGGTTAACTAGAGTAGAATTGTAATATTACTTATCTGTTATTTCATAGATCCTTGTGAAATGCTTGGAAGTCACTTGTCCTAGCAGTTTGCTTCTTAAGACAGGGTCTCGCTGTGGCTGTGGAATGCAGTGGTGTGATCATAGTTCAGAGCAGCCTCGAACTCCTGGGTGCAATCAATCCTCCGGTGTCAGCCTCCTGAATCGCTGGGACCACAAGCATGCACAACCACACCTGGCTGATTTTCATGTTTTGGTAGAGATGGGTGTCTTGTGATGTTGCCTGGGTTGGTCTTAAACTCCTGGCCTCAAGCTGTCCGTCCCCTGACCCCAACCGCCCAGAGTGATTATAGGCATGAGCCCTGTCCTAACGGTTTAAACATTTCCCCAGAAATCATGTTCCTATGTTTAGCAAACTGCTCTCCCTCCTCTCACCCCTACCATTAGTAAAAGGCACATTTCAGTCACTCACCTTTTCATATTTGCCCAATCTAAATTAAGTCCAAATGGAGTTTTCTGGTACGCCTTTGCTGCTGGTGTGTAACTTCAGCTTGCTGTCTGATGCGCACACACTGTCTAGGTAGAAAAACCACTGCCTTGACCTGCCTAGGGAACTCTTTTCTGTCTCTGGTTTGATTGATGTGAGTTACCAGAGACTTATCAGTGTCTTGTGGACAAGATTTGGGACTCCTGGGGCAAGTCCCTTCCCCACTTAAGTCTGGGAACAGTGACCTAGAAGTTGGGACCAAAACAAGAGATTGGAAAAAGTGAAGACCCAAGAGGCCTGGAGGCAGCAAGACCCTTGGGATGGGCCCAATGTGGCTGCAGGGAACAGGGATGCAGGGTGCAGACTTGCAACCCTGGGAGCTGGAGGCAGCACCCCTAACAAGGCATTCGACTTGTAGCAGAGATAGAAATGGGTTTGCGGGGAGAGTGATAGGAGAAGTGAAAGCCCAAAAAGGGTAGTTGAATTAGCAAGGGCAGTGAACTCAACACAAAATCTTTGCAGGGAACCCACACATCTCCATCCCAAATCAACCTAACCCTTCTCTTGCCTTGGCTTTCTACATCATTAGAAAAAAATGATTTCTAAGCTGTGTTTTGTCATTGGCCACACCTCAAATCCATGGTTTCAACCTCAGTGGACCCTCAGGGATGCTGGGAGTTTTATTCAGTGCCCCTCGGCTCCCTGATCCAAGCAGCAGTTCCAGACCTTGGTCCCTCTCCTCAGTGCCTGCCTCCCCCCATGTCACCACGATAAAGGACACCATCAGGCCATCCCCCGTCGCCCCAAGTACAACAGACAACTCTGCCTTCATAGCTCCCATCTGCCTAGGCATCTTCCTCCAACCCTGTCCTCATCCCCTCCCCCCTGCTGCCCCCATCCCCTAACACCCGTATTCTTAGCTTCAGTGACCCCGTGGCATAATTCTTTATCTCTAATGCATGTGACCACAACAGCCATTTCATTCTCGAAATCTTTTATTGATTTTTTTTTTTTTTGCACATTCTCTTGATCTTCTCCAGTGTCTCTAATTCTCACTTTCAACATTCTCTGATGGCTCTGTTTTCTCTGGAAACTTCCACTCTGTAGGAATGTGTTTGGGAAGAGGGAGAGTCAAGGAGTCTGTCTTTTCACTGAAGCCCATTAGGGGACTGCTGCAAGTGACCCAACCACCACTCTCCGAGAACCGCGGTCTTCCAGATGCCCTCAGGCACCACCAATGCAGCCTGTGTACAGGGGAGGTTTCCCTCAGATCCACTTCTCCTGGCTCCCTCCTGCCGTTAAGGGGGGGCCTGCAGCCCCTGCCTGTCCCCACCTGTCTCTGGCCACCCCGCCTCCCAGCTCCCGCAGCAGGACCTGGAGTCTTTCATTCCCCCACCCAGTGCGCTCTCCATTAGTTACTCTTCCCAGAAGCACCTTGGGCGATGCTGTTTCCTTTGCCATCTCTCACCTCTTCACTAAGGAAAATCTCACTTCTTCCTTCGTCTCAACTAAAACACGCCCTTTGAAAGTCCTTCCCCCATTCCGCTCCCCATTCTTTCTGATCCTTGGTGCTAGGATGCCTCTCGCTAGGCTGAGCTCCCAGCCAAGGCTTGCTGAATGACTGTGCACAAGAGCCAGCAACTTCCTAAGCGCTCAGTGCTGCACACTGCCTGGGCTCACTTCACCCACTCTTAGCCTCTGTGCCTTCTTAAGCGCCAGACACTACTGACTGTGCCAAGAAAGCAGAGCCCAAAAAGGAGGGCACGAGCACCTCCTCCCAGAAAATCAGGACCTTCAAGATAATGCAAAGTGCATCTTTCTTCAGATAAGGCTGATTATGGCAAGCTTTTTCTGTAAGGAACAGACAGCAAATATTTTAGGCTTCGAGGGCCATAGCGCCTCCGTCCCAGTTATTCCACTTTGCTGGGATAAGACAAAGCACCCACAGACAACATGTAGAGAAGCAAGAGGACCGTGTGCTAATGCACTTTATTTGCAGACATTGAAATTTGAATTTCATGTAATTTTCACGTGTCATTAAACATTCTTTTTCCTTTTTCAACCATTTAAAGATGCAAAAACCATTCTTAGCTTGTGGGTGCTAGGTTGATGCCCCTTGGTTTATGCTGGCAACCTAAGAGCTACGCCTAACTCATATCCTTCGGCACTAAGTCATACAGCTTTATTTTTTTGCCTAAAAAGCCCCTGAAAATGAAAACTTTACACATGCAAGCAGAGAGGAGTCAGACTTTCTGACGGGGCAGGAGAGGCAGAAACTGCTCCCTAAGGCCAAGGACAGCCAGCCCCGTGCGATGCTGCCCCCTAGTGACCGGCCGGCCTAACGTCGGTCTCCCATCCCACCACCACGCTGTGACGGGTTGCGCTCCCCAACACACAGAGTAAGAACTTCAAATCACTTCAATCAGAAAGCATAAAGAACTGGAAACCCAATAATCATTTAAAGTGAAAAAGTAGGCTTCAATTCACAGAATTTTAGAACTGAACGGAACTTCTGAGATTAAGACTTAGTTCCATTTTTACACCAATTTACCAACCATTCAAGGAGCTTTCAGGTAAAAAAAAAAAAAAAAAAAAAAGGAAAGCTCCAGAAAGGGCGGGTGGCCCATGAGTGTTCGCAGAAGAGCCTGCCCAGGAGTCCCGCCTGCCGAATGCCAGTGCAGGGCTGCCTGCACCTCACACCGACATACCCACGCAACAGACAGAGGCGGTCTGGGGCAGCAACCTTGTCGCCACACTGCCTGGGCTCACCATCACCCGATCGTTCTGTGTCCTTAAATACCAACTCTTAGCCTTTGTGCCTCAATTTCCCTAACTGTAAAATGGGGCGGAGTTCCTCCCTCACAGGGCTGTGGGGGTTGAAATGAGCTGACGATGTCTGGCCCTTACTGGGCATTCAAGTGTCACCTGCATGACAAACTTCTTGAGAGCCCACTATGTGTCAGACATTGAGTGCTTTATGTCTGTTTGCCAGGTTCAATCCGTGCAACTACTCTACAAAGCGAGTGTCACCATCCCCACTATGTAAATCAGACTGAGAAAGGTCACATGGACTGTGGTGGGTGCCTTCTCTTGTACAATTGATTTTGTGAAGGCATGGAAGGTACAATTAAGTTACCATGTAACAAATACGATGTGACTCCAGCAGGCTAGCAGGAATAAGCACTCAGTAACTGCCAGGCAGCCTGGTGGCATTCTTCACTTTCAGCAGGGCTTGTTGGGGTGGGGGGTGACTGTTCTTGTTTCTGTGTGAAGGTTAATCTGTCACCATCCATCTTTGCCTTTGGAGTGTCTTGGGGGCAGCAGGGCAGAAGCGGTACTTGGGACAATCTATACGTGACTGTCAGAGTTTAAAAACATCAGTAGTCACCTCTCCTTTCTGCTTGCCCCACTGCTTCATTAGATCTAATGGAATACTCCGTGCACAAAACTTGTGTGAAGCACAACTCAGTGTGTGAGTGGGGGTATCTGTACACATTTAAAATCTGCATTGATGCCACCTGAATTTATCTGACAGGCAAATGCTTTTGAAAGCCTAGTTCTAAAAGTCCTGAATATTTCTCTCGGAAACTTTTCACCCTCCCGTGTCCTCAAATCCTTCGAGAGCCACATGGAAGAGGCCTCGTTATGGTATAGGACGTGGCGTGTGTTCCACGTGTGCCCACGACCTGGTCCAGCCCTCCTTAGACCAGAAACCACACGGCCATTCCGCCTGTGGGTTCCTATCATCTTACACAGTTCCATAAAGCCACTGCCCTGGGTTCTGCCAGAAGCACCTGTGGGGGCAGGAAGTGGTGCCGGGAAGTGAGCACTAACTTCAAGCGGAGGCCTGAGCGTCATCATGGGCCTGTCTGCAGCACTTCGTCTCACTGAACCCAAAATTCCTCTCCCATAAAACGAGGGGAAAAATTCCCACCCCACTTCACAGCTGTGATGACCAAATGAACACAGGAAAAGTGCAGAGGAAACTTTAAAGTGTTTACACACGAACTGACATTTCGACGGCTGAATGAGGGCATTGCTCAAGTTGCTTTTATGGCCAGCTGCCTGCATTCTTTAAGGTTTTAGGCACAGGCTTACAACCCCGAATGTTCTCTCTCTTACGTTTAATGTTCTCTAAATTAGGTCAGTAGGAAGTAACACCTGCTTGCTCGCACTGTCCTCGTCCCCCACCAGGTGGCATTGCGTTCCAATGAGCAATCTCTTCTGGTGAGAGGCTGGTGGAGGCCTTTTTCACAGCGGCTCAAATTGGAACTGCAAGAGGAAAAAGAGAAACAATGAAGAACCACCCAACCCCCCACCTCACCACAACTCCCACCGCCACATTTCAAAGAGCAAAACAGGATCATGGGATTGAGAGCTTCTGGTGACCACGGCCCGCATTCTCTGCAGGTGGAGGTGACTGCGTGAAGGTAGGGTCTCTGGTCCCCACACGTGTGATGTGCCCCCCATTACAGAACAGACAAGAGGAAGCCCCAAAGCCCCCAAATTCCAAAGCTCCCACAATTGATAAACATTTGCACACACACACACAGAGCTCAGGTGATGTGCACCCATGTTCCAATTCAGGGGGTTTACAACAGAAGACAGCATTTAGGAATTAGGTAAATTTTGCATGGACAGGCACAATAGCTGTAAGCAGCAGTAATAGACTGACCTTAGGAATCCACCCTGTGCAAAGCGAGTATGTCAACGAGCATCCAGGGAAAGACAAGGTTGCCAGCCCTGGCCTGTCCTCTCTCTGCACAGGGTCATCTGAAGGGGTGAGGGCACTCCAGTTCCCTCTGCCCCGAGCTGACACCTGCCTCTCAGCCCTGGGACCCCAGAGTCCCTCATCCTTTAACAGCTGGTCTTGCCCCTTAAGGAGAGGAAGGCATAGAGATGTCGTGACCACATTTCCAGACAGGGACCCCATTTCTTCATGTCTCACACCTCAAAACTCACTGCTCTGGAAATCAGTGAGCCCTCTTGGTGGGGTGGGGTGGGGTGGGGTTGGGTGGAGGGGGGTCAGTATTTTTTCTTTATTCTTTTAAGATTACGGGAGCGTCATGGGGTGGAACTATTGTCACAGCTTGCCTCCATACGGTTTCACTGCCTTAACCTTAGAACGCTTTTGTAATCAGTATGGAGAACTGAAAAAGGTGTCTTCCAAACTCAAATGGATGGTGCTGCTGAGTACTAGGTGCTACCTGTTAAGAAAACAGGTATTTTACACCGTGCTTTGTCATCTCTTTGGAGCCTTCTGAGAAAAATTTGATTCTTAGTGCTTACATAAAAAATTAAATGTAGATTTGCCTTGCTATGAACTTTTGCTTTGGTACTCAATAACCACGGCTGTACGACTCGGCATGTCTGTACGGTCCATACGTACAATTAACTGGCAAGCTCTCCAACTAGGTTTAATCTGTGAGGGTAAGGAATAGCTTCTATATCCTTTATCAGTGCATAGAGCAAAATTAACTAATCTTAGTCTAATGAAGAGCTATGTTTGCTAGGTTCCTCACCACCCAAAGAATCACTGCCATCACTCCTACCCAAACCTGTTCTCCTCCACATTTTCCCTTTTATTAAGAAAAAAAAAGACACGGTCTCAACTCCATCACCCAGGCTGGAGTGCAGTGGCATGATCTTGGTTCACTGCAGCCTCTGCCTGCTGGGCTCCAGCGAACCTCCTGCCTCCGCCTCCCAAGTAGCTGGGACTACAGGCGTAGACCACTACAACCAGCTAATTTTTGTATCTTTTTGTAGAGATGGGGGTTCGTCATGTTGCTCAGGCTGGTCTTGAATTCTTGGGCTCAAGCGATCTGCCTGAGGTCTTGGCCTCCTGAAGTGTTGGGATTACAGGTGTGAGCCACTGTGCCTGGCTGGCCCTGTCTCTTAAAATAGTATTGAAATCTCCCTGTTCATCAAAATTGAATTCAACTAGAATTTGAGTGGCTTCTCAGTGCTAATTCATTATGTCAGACCTTTCCCATAGATTATTTAACCTTCGGAGCCATTATTTATTTGAGATGAAGTCTGTCACCTAGGCTGGAGTGCAGTGGTGTGATCTCGGCTCACTGCAACCTCTGCCTCCCGGGTTCAAGTGATTCTCCTACCTCAGCCTCCTGAGTAGCTGGGACTACAGGCACCCACCGCCATGCCCAGCTAAGTTTTTGTGTTTTTAGTAGAGATGGGGTTTCAACATACTGGTCAGGCTGGTCTCAAACTCCTGACTTCAAGTGATCCACCCACCTCGGCCTCCCAAAGTGTTGGGATTACAGGAGTGAGCCACTGTGCCCAGCCACTGAACCATAATTTAAAAGAGACATTCTCATTTTACATCTAGGGAAAATAAAGTTCAGAGCATCAAGGCTGCTTCTACCTGTCTCTTCCACCCCTTTCTAAACGGGCCTTCCCATGGCCAACACCTTAGTCTCGGGCCCTCCTGGCCATGCCTAACCCGTCTTTCAGCCTCCCGGCTCTCTTTCCTTAACCACCTGAGGATTTCCTCAAATACCATTGTCAATGTGTTTTCCCTCTATTCAAAACTTGGAAACTTCCCATTTTTCATTCAACCAACTCCAGATTCTCCAGTCTGATCCCATTTAACCTACTGTACTCACAAAGCTTGAAACTCCTTTATGATTTTCCCTCTACTATGGCTGTATCTCCTTCCCCCACATCCCCAGTCACACACTGCTGTCATTTTGTTCCTGCCCAGCCAAGGTGACTCTCCACCCTGACCCCACCCTGGGGCTCTTTCTAGATGCAGACCTAGGCTGCACATGCATCCCCCACCCCGCCTTCCACAGCGCTGTGACACCATCTCGGGAGGGTCCACCCCCGCGCTTACACAGCCACTGCTGACACCACGTCGGGAGGGGTCCACCCCGCCTTCGCATCAGACTGTGACACACATCTCAGGAGGGGTCCACCCCGACCTTCCACAGTCACTTGTGATCACCATCTTGGGAGCGGTCACCCTCGCCTTCCACAGCCCCAACTACAACCCCCAACCTCGTGACACCATCTCGGGCGAGGGGGTCCACCTCCGCCCTTTCCACAGCGCCTTGTGATAACCATCTCGGGAGGCTCCACCCCCGCGCTTCCCCAGCGCTGTAACACCATCTCGCGGGAGGGGTCCCCCCGCCCTCCACAGCCTGTGACACCATCTCGGTGAGGGTCCCCCCCCTCTCCACAGCGCTGTGACACCATCTCGGAGAGGTCCATTCCACCTTCCACAGCCTGTGACCACCATCTTCGGGGAGGGGCCACCCCGCCTCGACTCCCATTCCACAGCACTGTGTACACCATCTCAGAGGTCCACCACCCCACCTTCCACAGCACTGTGACACCATCTCGGGAGGGGGCCTGGATACCCATTCGGGGGTCCCTACTACATTGCTGGTGCAAGTGTAAATCACTTGGAAAACAATACTGCAAATCTTGGCAAACCGAATACCTGCATGTCCTAAAACCCAGCCGCTGCACTCCCAGCTTGATGCCCTAGAGGACTCGTGTACACACGAACCAGGGACAACAATGTTCCCAGCAGCCTTGTTTGTAACAAAAAAAATTAAAACCACCCAAATGTCCATTGACAGAATGGAGAAATTATATTCTTCCTCAAAATGAGACTATCATAACATAGGGAAAATGAATAAATATAAGAACATAACATCACAATCACAAAATCAGATAAACAGAGACAGGCAGAGAAGACTAGGCACAAAAGGATATCCTTATAAAGCTCAAGAAAAGCAAAAAGAAACTATATTTAGGAGCAGTGTGCGGGGAAACAAAAAAGTAAAAGACTAACACAAGGCCAGGTACAGTGGCTCACGCCTGTAATCCCAGCACTTTGGGAGGCCGAGGTGTGTGGATCACCTGAGGTCAGGAGTTCGAGACCAGCCTGGCCAACACAGTGAAACCGCTTCTCTACTAAAAATACAAAAAAAAAATTGGCTGGGCGTGGTGGTGGACGCCTGTAATCTTGGCTATTTGGGAGGCTGAGGCAGGAGAATCGCTTGAACCCAGGAGGTGGAGGTTGCAGTGAGTCGAGATCACGCCATTGCACTCCAGCCTGGGTGACAAGAGCGAAACTTTGTCTCTCTCTCTCTCTCTCTCACACACACACACACAGCCCAACACAATCTAGAGCAGTGGTTACCTTAGTGCAGTGGGGGAAGGAGAGGGAGGGATAGCTAAGGATATGGGACATGCTAGTTAATGTGAATCTGGGTTCATGATTTACACATTACCTATAGGTGCATTATTTGTTGGCTGAAAAGGAAAGTCGGTGCCCTGCAAACAATCAGGGAATTTATAATCATTTCAAACTCACTGCCCACCCAATTGGATCCAGAGTGCACAGTCATTAGTGGGCTCCTGACAAACAGCTGAGGCCCAGGACGGTGCTGGCCACTGGGACTACTGCAAGGGCAGTGTGGAGCAACATACACAGGCCCCCAACCATCTCTTATAAATTACCGACCGCTTAAAAAACTTTGAGCCTGGATTATAGCCGAGATAAGCAATGAAATAAAAAATAGTACATATTATACTAGAGAGGGGCCTGGCTAATAAAATCACACTAACAAAGTTGATAAAGTAATGAGTCCTTTACACTTTTGGTGGGTAAAGGCCTAAACCGGAAACACGAGCTCAAGGTTGACAAGGACTCTGCCTCATTGCTACCACAGCCTTTGGCACGCAGCCGAGTACTCAATTCACGGAGTGCAGTCCCCCTTTCTCTAGTGGTCACGCAGATGACCTCTATATAAAGTTACATGGGAGGCTGGGCATAGTGGCTCATGCCTGTAATCCCATCACTTTGGGAGGCAGAGGCAGGCAGATCACTTGAAGTCAGGAGTTCAAGACTAGCCTGGCCAACATGGTGAAACCCCGTTTCTACTAAAAATACAAAAATTAGCTGGGCATGGTGGTGCACACCTGTAATCTCAGCTACGCAGGAGGCTGAGGCAGGAGAATTGCTTGAACCCGGGGAGGTGGAGTTTGCAGTGAGCTGAGATTGTACCACTGCACTCCAACCTGGGCGACAGAGCAAGACCCTGTCTCAGAAACAAAGGAGTTATCTGGGGGAAGAACTGAGGAACATCCAGATGGTAAGTAACTTTGGGATTCACTGCCCACCCTGCAGGGAAATGGGTTGATTCTGACCCCAAGATAATTACATACATAAATAAAATTAAAAAAAAAAAAATACCATGTATGATGTCCTATCTCCACTTTTACAAAATTTACAATGAGGCACAATTCTTAAGCTGTTTTTCATTTTTTTATTGCTGTTAATTCAAGGAAAAAAGGTTGCATAAAATCCAATCTGTTCTAGAAATATAAGTGGCCTTTCCAGTACATAACATTTCAAATATCAAAGTATATGGTAAACATACAAATAAGGAGAAGGTAACATACCTCCTATGTACAGTACAGTATTTTAAATCATAAAATAAGCTCCATAAAGTACAACTGGCAAGTGATTCACAATGCGGCCCATACGTGGCTTATCAAAACTCTCACTTGAACAACTCAACTGCAGCTTAACAATTAATTTAATAATGTGGTCCAAAAATACCCAGATCAAATAAAATATATTTAATCAAAATAATTTCCTTTACTCCAACTTTCTTTCTAAATTAAAGCTTTCATCTACCCCTTCACACCCACCCCTTCCCCATAACTCCCACCCCTGAAAGAAAGTTTCAAAATGTACATTGGTGCTATAAATATAAATGCTACTTATGAAGCATGAAATTAAGCTTCTTTTTTCTTCAAGTTTTTTCTCTTGTCTAGCAATCTGTTAGGCTTCTGAAACAAGACCAAATGTTTACGTTCCTCTGCTGCATACCAACGTGACTCCACACAACAAAAATCTATCATTTCTGCTCTGTGCTGAGGAATGGAAAATGAAACCCCCAACCCCTTACCCCAGGACTATACAGTGGAAGCTGTTCATTGCTGATGAATGCAGCAGTCACCAAAAAATACACCCAATCTTCCAGATAACCTCAGTGCACTTTAGGAAATCAAAAATTACCTGGAAGCAATTTAGTACATAGATTGGCTTTTTAAAAAAACTTTTCTTTTTTAAAAACAGCAGCATTAAACTTAGTGACATGACACCGACATGATTAATACCATCTTAACACACTCAGAATTCAGTCTTTCACATTATAATCAAGCATAGTGGTAAACTGTTATAAAAGTGACTTTGCTACGAGAGACAGGGAACAAATAACCTGACATGGTAGAAACCCATAGCTCTGTTCAGATTGCAATAAACCATACACATTTTAAACACAACGTAACACTGTAACAGTTGGTATAGGGAAAGAAGAAATCTTTACTCAAGTAGTGTCTCTTTGAGCACAACACGGTGGTAGACAAGTAAAACTGGCTGTACTTTCATTACAAACACAAGCACACAGAGAGCGACATTCACACCAGTGTGTTCACTTTGTGTCTCTCTGAAGCAACAGGCTAAAAAAGGATGATGGAAGTAAAAAGTTGGTTTCAGAAAAGCTTTTTGTCCATTTCGTACGTCATATTTTTTCACTTTCATATGGTTTGACTTCTTCCTCTCTCTTCCACTTATTTTCATTTTTATTTGGACAACAAGCACTGCATATATGTATTTACGTGACACTGTTTATTACATATATACACACTATTTTGGGAGTTTGATTCCTCCCATAAGATTAGGGTGAAACATTCTGCCCTTGGTTGATATGCAGAGCAGTTTACAAAAGTGGGGCGAATGCACTGCTGGCTGTTCCTGCTGCGGGCCAGGGACAGAGTGAGGCTGGCTGGGGAGGAAAGTGTCGTTTAGGGTGAAAGTGAGAAAAGCTGGGAAGAAGCAAAATTCCTTTTTTTTCAAAACCATATGACTGTCACCAGTGTTGTAAAAAAGGGTCAAATACACAGTTTTAAAGATTCAGTAAACATTGCACACAGCAAGTATTCAGTGTAAAAAAAAAAAAAAGCACGCACCAACATTTTCCTTTTGATAGTTTGTCTGAAGGTTTAAATTACATGTATCATACATATAAGCCTGTTGTTGAACCAGGAGACCAGAGGCTCAAAAGCATTGCATTCTTTCTTGTTTTGGACATTGGTACAAGAGAAATGAAAAATCCCAACTGCATAGAAATCTAGGAAATGTATAGACAAAGAAACAAAATACCTTTCCTTTCCTCCCCTCCACACCCCATGACTCCCCACACTTGAGTGTATTAAGTAGGCAAGCTTTACTCGTTTCAGTCTGCAGAATCCAACGTATCATTAGAAGGGGGGAGGGGAGGTGCGTATCTCAGTCTGTAAGTGCCTAAAATGGGAAAGACAGAACTAAGTCACCGCTTACAAGGAAACGTCATCACAAACCACTATGTACAAGCTATCACATGGACATGCTCTCCACAAGGCACCTTCGTCAGCTCTAGTGCCACTCCAAATGGCCAATCCGCTCACTTTAAGAAGCAATGTAAAGTTTGTGCTTTGAATTCAATCTAAAAGCTATCAAACTTGATCTTTCTTTAAGAATGCCAAGTAAATACATTCCCAATTTAAGACTTTGTTTCTGGGTAAGATTTGGCAACATGACAAAGGCCAAATGCACGTGAAAATAACAGTTTGAAGTCGACACAAAATTTGGTATCTTATTCAAACATAGGTATGACTATTTTCTTCTTTCTGGTGGTAGTAATATTAAACTTTGTTCAAATTCCTTTACTCTCAAATCAAAATAGTGCTGAACTATTTTGTTCCTGTAAAATGCAACAGAATCTTGGACCTTGTTTTTTTTTTTTTTTTT
>NW_016804196.1:3031184-3075971 GCF_001698545.2 Rhinopithecus bieti | reverse complement strand
TTTTTTTTTTTTTTTTTTTTTTTTTTTTTTTTTTTTTTTTTTAAACTTTTGCTGGGAAGGAAAAGGGCAGCACGGGGAGATAGGCCCGAGGCATCTGGTTATGCAGATATACTAAATAGTTACTCAAAACCTAACGTCAGATGACTAGATTACTTCCTAGGTTTTCAATATTTAAAAATTTTGCTTACTCTATGTAACAGGATTGTAGCTTAAAAAAAAAAAGGTGCTGCAAGCAAGAGATTTAACATTACAGAATGCAAATTCCCATCACACTCCTTCAAAAGGGCCTTGAGAGTTTATTCCTTAATTGGAAACTGAATTCCTCTGAACTTCCTTGTGCTCTGTGTGACCTGGGTCTACACTAGGTTTTTCCAGTTGCATTTTATGATCTGTCACTGAAAACACAATATCCATAAATGAAAACACAAACAGATCTTTCTGCTACAACAGAATCCCATGATCAATAAGGAAAGGAAGGAGAAACGGGTCAACTCAAAAGCAAGTCCTCTGGGAGTTACTGTGATTACCTTGTTGATTGGCCTCCATGGACGACTGCTTACAGTCCTGTGCATAGTGTCCGCTTACACCACAATTGTAACATGAGACATTCCCGTTCTTCTTGGGCCCCGAACCACTGGTGTTGGCAACTACATTAGGTGCTGGATATACAGGATAGAATCTCCCAAATCCTGCCATCTGCTGCATGCCATAGTTGGCTTGGCTCCCCATGACTGGGTCATGTACCAGTCCATTTGCATATGGAGTCTGAGGCAGAAAAAAAGGAAGTTGGTTTCCATTGCTCTGATGTGCTTGGTTGAGGTAGCTGCCATTGCAAATGGATGGCAGAGTAAAGAATGAAGGGACTCGGTACATTGGTCCAGGCATTGGATTAGGATAATAATAACTATTTAGCTGAAGGTTTCCATTGGTCCCACAGCTGCACCTTCGCCCACAAGAACCACAAGGACCCGAGCCCATCTGCTGTGGTGGCCCTACTGTCCCGTTAGCGTTCGTGTTCCCCACAGCACTGATGTAAGACGTGCTGTCACTCTGCGCGGTACTGTGTGTCAAGGCAGGGCTCGGGCTCGGGGCAGGGCCTGGGGTGTGGGTAGGAACCGCGGGAGGTACAGTTGCCTGGGCCTGGCTGATGCCTGCGCTCGCTGGCTGGGGAGAAGTTGCTGCTGTGCTGAGCACACTGGAGTTCTGGCTGGGTAACACGCCGGCAGCAAGGGGAGAGCCTGGTAAGGGGTAGGAAGCTGGTGGCTGAGCAGCTGAGAGGCCAGCTGCTGGAAGAACTACCTTCACATTGGTAGGCTGAGGGACTGTCCCTGTGTTTCCCTCAATTTGAGGCACCATTTGATTGAGTCCTACCACTTGGGATGCAGATTTTGTGATGGGGTCCGTGGTAGCAACAGGAGAGCCTGGGAAACTACCTGGGTTATGGATAGGAATAAAGGCAGTGTTTGGTGATCCGATGCTCAGACTTCCGGGTGGCTGTTGTGGGATGTTAACTGTGCAGCTCTCAGAAGATCCCTGTGGTGGTGGCAACTTCAGCCTCTGAACTGTCAGATGCAAAGCGGGAGTACTGCTATGTGGAAGGAAGGTTGATGGAATAGGTAAAGGGGAAGCCAGTAACTCAAGGTGCTTTTCTGATTCTGCAGTGGAAGCTGCTGGCCCTAGTATTCCAACGGGGGTTGAATTTGCGGACTCCCTTATTGCAGAAATAGCAACAGGACTAGGAACAAGCATCCCTATGGTTTTGCCATCAGCGGGTTTGGGTGCAGGAACGACGACGTCAGACTTCTGGGCACCATTGTGCATGACACAGTGTAAAGTTGGCATAAAAGAAATATGCTGATACTTGGGCGAGTTTAAGGGATCTTCTAAAAGGTTTCCATTCTCATTTCCTAGTGAAGCAATCTGAACAGGTGGCTTGACAGTGACGGTCTGGTTGACGGAACCATAACCTGTAAACCTAGTTGTTGATGGATTCCCAGAATCCTCAGAATTGCTGTCTGTGTCTAAAGAAAACAAACATAAAGAGATATTAACACGAGCGTAACTCCCATCTTTCTTGCTAGAAATAAGCATTAAATATATCTCAAAGTCACTCAAGTTTGGAAAGTGTCCCTCTGTGATGTCTCCTGACTGTCTGAGCTGACCTCCCTTTAACTTTTGGCTTCCTATGGGTCATCATTAGATCAATGCTTTATTTTAAAAATACGGGGATATAAACAGAAAACCAAAAGGTTAGTTGGAGACTGAATGACACAGTGTAAAGCACAGAGATTTATGCACCACCACCTCTGTTCTGAGGGCAGCATCGGACACGCTTAGCCTTAATAAACTTCAGGCAATCCACTTGGTCTTTATTCTGCACTGCCAGACCAAGTCCTTCAACTTGTCTCAGATAAATGATATAATTTCAAGGAGCTCAGTCAAGACAATATTTAACTCAAATATCTAGAGGTAGGGAACAGAAAAGATTTTGTTTCTTTAGAATGGAGTCAATATTCTTAATACTAAATATTTCAATGGGGGAAGAAAATTTAAAGCTATTATTAATCATAAAACAAATATGCTAGAACACAAGAAACAGAGGAATAGGAGAGTGTGGCAATTTCTCCAAAATCAAAACAGCAAATACAAACAACACTGCATCAGCTACTCCTGCATCAGCTTACACCTGTGTACAGAAATAGTGTTGACCGAGCCTTCAGGGGATGTCCTGACTTTTGGTATAAAGGGGACAAGGATAAAATCTGATTCACAATGTTTAAACATCATAGACCCAGATACTGTGTCGATGTATACATAGACCATTCCATTAGAATGTAGTGCCTATTTAAAAATCTTTCTGCTTGTATGGATATGCTGAATTGCACTAGGTACTTAAAATATTTGTATTCATTAAGGTATGAACTGGCTATATTCAGCTTAAGATGTTAAAAAGTTTTCAAACAGAACACTAAAAACAAATTCATCTTCATGAACAAAGATTAAATGAAAGCTACTTACTGACACAAGCACATCAAGTGTTACTAATTCAATTATTTTAATTTATATTAGAAGAAACTCAAAGAGTGAATGGTTCTAGCATAAACTTCCCTTAATAGATTAATAATTGGGGTATTTCTTGCTAAACTTTGCAAAATAAAAACTATCCCAAAATCCTAACTTATTGAAGGCATTTTATCTGTATCATCACACCAGTGCAGAATCAAAGATAAAAATGTTAAGTCTAAAAGAAGCAGAAACATTTTTAAAGAAGTCAGTTAAATTTCTATGTGTTTAACAGCAAATGACCTCATTATTTTTAATGTTCCCAATCAGTTTTCTAAGCATCCTGAGACTCCTCTAGACATGTTGGGACACATCTCGCCCTTTTGTGCACTGATTTTGGTAAGTGTAAAGCCTCAAACAGAATACCATCACTACCCAGGAGAGCAACACCAGAGCCACCCACGCCCTTTTCAAAGTAGCCTTTTCATCCACTGAGAATTCTAAAAATGATCAAAGCTCTCTACCATAATGGATATTTTCCTTGGGTGAAGACAGCCCTAAGCCATTCTTTCATATTCAATAACAGCCTATTTGAAAAAAGCCAAGTTCCTCAACACAGGCCTCCAACTTATGCTATCTGATGGCAGAAGAGGGATGCTGCCATTACCCAAGTGTACAGATGTAAACTAACACTTCAGACAACAAGGCAAAATCCGCAGTGCGAACCACTGACTCACCTGCACATCCTAGAGATTCAAGCATAAATGTACAATGAAACATACTGAAAAAGTTTGTCTGTTCTAGGTAAGGCATAAAAATCCTCTCCTTTAATGCTGGGCACAGTGGCTCATGCTTATAATCTCAACGTTTTGAGAGGCCAAGGTAGGAGGATCACTTGCGCCCAGGAGTTGAAGACCAGCCTGGGCAACACTGCAAGACCCTGTCTCATAAATTTAAAAAAAAAAAAAAGAAGAACAACAACAACAACAAAAAAATCCTCTCATTTAAGCTTCACAATAGCTCGGTGAAAGGTTTTCATTTTTTTTTCTTTCACAAGGAAACTGCAGATCAGAAGTACAGTGTTGCCTCAGGTTAAAAGAACTGGTAGTAAAGTAACTATGCTACATTTGGTATGACTACAAAGTAACTGCAAAGTAAAGACTGACTTTAATTGTATGTGATGTAGCAACACCATAGCATAGCTCCCTAAGACATAGCCTGATACCACAACACAGAAAGAAGCTAAGGTCCCAGAGAGCTGCAGACTGTCCAGGAAGAAACCACACTTGGCTGAAACAATATGTGGTAAGGATCTTAATCTGTAGGTGGATCACGAGAAGTAACCTGACACTGCCCACCAGCACGGGTCCACCTTGTAACCAAGGTGTGTTGTCATCATGCATTCAACATACACATTTTAAAGGAGACCTCACCTCCAGACCAGAATGGTAGAATAAGACCTCTAATAATCCACTCTTTCATAAACGCAATGAAAACCCTAGCAAAACCTGTCCAATAACCAACTTTTTCAAAATTCTGGAAATTAAAGGCTTACAACACTCTGAGGAGTGTTTATTCAAGAAAAATAGCTCAATCTGTAAGAACAGAAAACCTCAAGGCGTTTTCCCCTTGTCTTACTTCCACTCCCCCTTTCTCTAGCTCTAAAACAGCCCTGTAAATGACTTGTCCCTCAATTTCTGAAATCAGTACAAACACTATCTCTCTTGCAGTAGTAGCTACAAAACCCAGCAGCCATTAGGAGTATGGGTCTGGAGTTCCCCAAAAGCCCCACCACCAAACTGTCACCATTTGACTGTCTGGCAGCTAGTGCTCACTCTGCGTTATAGCCTCTTACCTGCAGGACGTTTGTCATAATCAGTCAGAAGCAACTGTTTCACAATGTATACTAGCTGGGGCTGACAAGAGCTAACCAGAAAACTTAAAATGAAAAACTGGGGAATAAGATGGCTACAGGAGGCTTCGAAAAGCTTTAATATATTCTTGGGAACCTAAAAGGTTTTGCTCACGCCTATAGTTATATGCCCTTCCAAGGCAGACCTGAGAAGGCCCTAAGCAACCACTGCTGGCTGATTTTAAGCCTCTGTGCAAGGAGTAACTGAAGACATAGTACCCAGAGAAAACAACAAAATGGCAGATGTAAAACCTACCTTATTAGTAATTACATTAAATGTAAATGGACAAATAGCAGAGATCGGCAGAATGAATAAAAAACCATAATCTAACTATATGTTGTCTACAAGAGACAAATTTTGTATTTAAAGACACAACAAATAGGCTTAAAGTAAAAGGATAGAAAACGAAATACTGTGCAAGCAGTACCTAGAAAAATGCTGGATTGACTATACTATTATCAGACAAAATAGACTTTAAGACAAAAATTGTTACTAGAGACAAAGGAGGATATCCTAAAATGGTAAAAGGGTCAATCAAGAGGATGTAAAGAGCATAAACATATGTATGCACCTAACAACACACACATTTTCCTTCTTTCTGCACTAACTCTACCTCATTATGATCCTGTCTTCATCCTATTTAACTTCATATGCAGTGAAATATGTTTATCAAATCAACATAGCTAGGAATTTCTAAGGCAATTATCTATAAAATGCCCTTTATATCAATTTTACATTTAAAATCAGTTAATGGCATTTATAGGACCATAAAATTCCTTGTTTGACTTTGACATGAAGAAAAAACACACATTTCCCTCCACTCCCCCACCCTTGCCATGCCAACAACACTCCCATTTCAAAGAGCAAACCTCTGTCTTTCTCTTCTTCACTTTCGAAACTTTCTCTTCCATCGTGTCGGGGACTAGATGGAGAACTGTAACTCTCTGAAGATGTTTCTCCACATGTGTCATGTCCAGAGCCAATGTCCAAATTCACATCTAAAAATAACAACACTATTAAAAAAATCATATTAAGTCATTTTAAATTAATTTCTAAGTTGAATCATTAGAAATTAATTTTAGCTATAAATATTTTCTTCAGTTTCCCCACAATCATCTAAAAAAGCTTGTCCTTGATATAAACTGATTAAATTATAATTTTAATAGATAATGCTTGATAAATATATTTTTAAAACAATGCACAGAATAAGTCATTCTCTTACTGACTTCAAAGAAAGAGTTAAGGTTGGCTGCAGGGTCTGTCCAATATCACTTTGAGCTACTTTCTAAGTCTAGATATTTTAACTCCTCAGAGCTTGCTGGAATATTCATTCTTTAAAATAACTCAAGAAAAGGGCTGCCAAAATGCCTACTCAATGAAAATTACTTGGAGTATTTAAAGTAATAAAATGCTTCCCATCTAGTAGACTGAGTAATCTCTTGAATTCCGCCAAGTTCAAGCTTATACTGAGGTAGTATGAGGTGGTGACAGGACCTGCCATGACCAACTAGCCGCATCTGTTTTGAGCACATAAGGAGGGACTATTGTTGTATCTAGTATTGGACAAGAGATACAAACTGTGGATTTTTTTTTCCTATAGTGGCCCTAACTTAGGGAAACATTATCTTTGTAAACCCAGTAGCTAGCATAATTCTGCCTTACAGCAAGCATTCAACTTATGCTTGGTATATAAATCCCCAAATAAGGGATTCCAGAGGGTTCTTAAGAACTGTAGATTACTGAATCATTTCTGTGGCAACCGGTAGAACCAGTAAAAGATAATGGATATTAATTGCCTGGGCAAAATATGTGTCAGAGAAAAGGCACAATTTGTATAATGAGCAATCCAGGCGACTAACCTGTGGCTTTTGGCTGAGATAAACTTGTAACAGCATTAAAACTGTTAAACATGAGCTAGATTAGCTCAGCCACTGAAATGTTAGATGAATATTGGAGAAAAATAAAGTCATTAGGAATGCTGATGTTGCTAAATTCTTCCTGAGTAATAAATGTCAAACTGCCAAGGGAAAACTGCACAAAATCTTATGAGGCTACAAGGAAAGTGGCAGAGGAGTTCATAGGCAAGTAATAATTTCACAGAAAAGTAACATGGAGGATACCTACACAGTAATAGGCCCTGAATGACCCATCGTAAGGTGACTTAAGGGATGCAGGTCAACACCAATGGCTGCTTGAAGACAGACTAATGGGCCATAGTGGCCAAACAAGTTGTCATTAAGTTGGACTAATGATGAAACCTATAGAACTTGCATGGAAGTCTTGCATATAAATATTTCAACTAGCATATAACAAAATGAACAATCCAAGATCAAGAGAATCAAAGATTCGGGGATATTCTCAAACTAGAAATGGACTGGAAAGGAACCTCAGGGGTAGCGTTCATCAAAACACAGACAGTGAAACTACAGTAGTTCAAAGAGCAAATTTCAGAATATGTTTTTTAAAAAAGCAGCTACCTCTCCAAATGGTATAATTTACAAAACTATTTTTATTTACACTGTGCAAGCTGGTGAATATTCTAATCACCAATTGCCACATACAAAACTGCAGCTTCCAAAGAACTGAATACATAAATCTAAATCTATACTAAACAATCTTTCTTTGATAATTCAGAAGGTACTTCAGAATTGTGTAGTACCTCAAGAACTTTAATAATCAGCAATTATGTGATCCTCTAGAGATTCAGGGGATGTGGAAAGTGAAGCCAGACCAATTATGAAAAAGGATACTCCACAAATTGCCCTTTTAAAAAGACACACAAACTTTGAATTTGTCATGTCTCAATGATAAAGGGTCTTGTATATAATAAAGATGACAAAAACAAAATTTAAAACAGAAACCACTATTCTAACACTAAAAATACTGGTTACTGGTAATTATAAACAACAGAAGTCTGTTACAGAGTTAAGACCCACTGAGATAAATCATAGGCGATAGAACCACATATTTCATCTGGGATATTAAAGGAAGCTAGAGATCTTCTAAATCTTTTACAAGAAACTGAGAGATCAACCATCTCATTTCCCTCTAGGCTTTTTGGTGCCACAATTGGCAACAGAAGAGTGGGGTGGAGGAAACACTGGGCAATAAACTACAATGATGGGAATTTTTTTTTTTTTTGGAGACGGAGTCTCATTCTGTTGCCCCGGCTGAAGTGCAGTGGCACAATCTCGGCTCACTGCAACCTCCACCTCCCGAGTTCAAGTGATTCTCCTGCCTCAGTCTCCCAAGTAGCTGGGACTACAAGTGTGCGCCACCACACCTGGCTAATTTTTATATTTTTAGTAGAGACAGGGTTTCACCATGGTGGCCGGGCTGGTCTCAAACTCCTGACCTCAAGTGATCCAGTGGCCCTGGCCTCCAAAGTGCTGGGATTACAGGCGTGAGCCACCGTGCCCGGCCATGGTGAGCATTCTTAACGCTCTATACGCGCCTCTTCAGAAGACAGAAAACTTGGGTTTTAACAGAAAAGACACTCCAACAACACAGACAACTGATGGCACTGACTGCATCCTGGCAGGAGTCAGCACAGAGGAGGGCTGGGCGCCATCTTTGTTTCCTTTTGAAATTCTAAGCTACATAACTGTATTATTACTCAAAACAGAAGTTAAAATTTACATTTAATAATAAATTTTTAGGCGGGGCGCAGTGGCTCACACCTGTAATCCCAGCACTTTGGGAGGCTGAGGCGGGTGGATCACGAGATCAAGAGATAGAGATCAACTTGGCTAACACAGTGAAATCCTGTCTCTATTTATGTTATATAAAAACATACAAAAAAATTAGCCGGGCATGGTGGTGGGAGCCTGTAGTCCCAGCTACTCCGGAGGCTGAGGCAGGAGAATGGCGTGAACCCGGGAGGCGGAGCTTGCAGTGAGCTGAGATCGCGCCACTGCACTCCAGCCTGGGGGACACAGCGAGACTCCATCTCAAAAATAAATAAAATAATAAACTTTTAAGAAGTAAAATACAAATCTTAAGCTAAAACGTATTATTATTTAAAGATCCAAACAACCTGAAAGACTCAGTATTTTCAGCTTCAAGACAATGTCTCTCCAATTTATGACATGAGCTGTTGTTCCACAAAAAACATCCTTACGCGTGTACTGAGTTTACTGAATGCTTACAGACAATTCTTCCTCGGTGCCTTAATATATCAAAGAAAAATTAATACACCAAAGGGTTTTTTAAAAGTTGGAATTGGCATACATCTGTGCTGCATTTGACATCAATGAGACAAGCTGTTCACAGTCATTCTATAAATGTAAATACATACAAATCGGGGACAGATACAGAGGAGAAAATAGATAAAACTGAACTTAAATATGCTGAGGTTATTTTCGTAATATTTGAAAATTAAGGAAAAAAATGAATGAGAGTTTGTGATGCTGTTACAAAGTTCTTAACCTATACAATGCATGTTTCCCTCTAATTTATTACAACAAGGAAAAGGAACTAAATTGCTGCATTGAACACCTAGGTACTTGGAACTAGGAAAATGCTCTTCACGTTTTTACATGTAATTCTTACAATCTGCTGTAGCAAGCATTACTCCTGTTTTACAAATGAACAAACAAAGGTGTCAGAGAGGTCGCATGCTTAAAAAACTGGGGGAGCAGAACACTCAAACCCATAGCTGTCTCTGACCAAAGTCCATGTGCTTCTCCTCTGGAAATGGGCTAACAGGGAAAAAACAGTTGCAAACTTCTTTAGTGAGCAGTAGTTCCCAAACACTGTGAGACGAGAGAGAGTGATCTTATGGAGGGCAGAAATTTCATTCAGAAAATGGTATTTTAGAAAACAAACATGGCAGCAGTATGGAAAATGAACTAGAAAGAGAAGGAACAGAGAGGGAGGGCCGTCAGAATCGATCTGCAAATGTCCACCGACAGACTTCTGTCTTCCGCATTTAGTGTTTTCCTCCTCCGTTATGCTGCCATCACCACCAGAGGGAATCTCAGCGACAGTAAAGTGTTACACGATCCTTCTACAGACAAGATGGGTTTTGTCCATGTTATTTTACCCTCACTTCCAGTGATTCAATGAGTTGGCCAGATGATGTTATTTTTTAATTTATTATTATTTTTTGAGATGGAGTTTTACTCTTGTTGCCCAGGCTGGAGTGCAATGGCGCAGTCTTGGCTCACTGCAACCTCCACCTCCCAGGTTCAGGCAACTCTCCTGCCTTAGCCTCCCCAGTAGCTGGGATTACAGGCGCCCACCACCATGCCCAGTTAATTTTTTTTNCTCCTCCGTTATGCTGCCATCACCACCAGAGGGAATCTCAGCGACAGTAAAGTGTTACACGATCCTTCTACAGACAAGATGGGTTTTGTCCATGTTATTTTACCCTCACTTCCAGTGATTCAATGAGTTGGCCAGATGATGTTATTTTTTAATTTATTATTATTTTTTGAGATGGAGTTTTACTCTTGTTGCCCAGGCTGGAGTGCAATGGCGCAGTCTTGGCTCACTGCAACCTCCACCTCCCAGGTTCAGGCAACTCTCCTGCCTTAGCCTCCCCAGTAGCTGGGATTACAGGCGCCCACCACCATGCCCAGTTAATTTTTTTTTTTTTTTTTTTTTGAGGCAGAGTCTCACTGTGTCCCCAGGCTGGAGTGCAGTGGCCGGATCTCAGCTCACTGCAAGCTCCGCCTCCCGGGTTTACGCCATTCTCCTGCCTCAGCCTCCCGAGTAGCTGGGACTACAGGCGCCGCCACCTCGCCCGGCTAGTTTTTTGTATTTTTTTTTTAGTAGAGACGGGGTTTCACCGTGTTAGCCAGGATGGTCTCGATCTCCTGACCTCGTGATCCGCCCGTCTCGGCCTCCCAAAGTGCTGGGATTACAGACCCAGTTAATTTTTGTATTTTTAGTAGAGACAGGGTTTCATCATGTTGGCCAGGCTGGTCTCGAGCTCCTGACCTCAGGTGATTTGCTCACCTTGGCCTCTCAAAGTGCTGGGACTATAGGTGTGAGCCACCGTGTCTGGCCCAGATGATTTTAGATTTGAAAGCTAACCATTTTTCTTTCATCACTATTCAGTCTTTCTATACAAATATACAGTTTAAAAACATACTCAAAACTTTTAAGAAATAGATTCTGGTTATTCATATTACATCACAACTGAATGTACTAATATTAGAATAACATTTAAATTAAAATATCACATTTGTGGGATCACTACATAAATATGTCAGGGGCATCCAGGGATAAAACATTTTCCTAGAGGTCTGCGTGCTCTTATTCTTTTTTAATCGTTATAATTAATAGTAAAGATAAACAAAATCAATGAAGCTACAGAAGGGCACTTCTCAAGTCAAATGAACCTTGAACCTAAAAATAAAGGAACCTTAAAATAATGATGGGTAAATGGAAGCCATATAAATCTAGCATAACAAAAATTTGAGGGTTGACATTCCCTTAAAGCCTCATAAAACTTCGTAAAGGATGGTTATTAAATCATGAAGAAGTCAACAGTATTCTAAAAAATGACTTTACATAAAAACACTCTCATGAATGACTGGCAAAGCCACAGGAGAGATCCCCCATGGCCTTGGGAAATGTCTCCTGAGTCGGGACTGGCTGGAAAAGGACAACCTGGGAGACTCCTACTGCCAGAAGGGAGAAGCAGGTGAGAATAACTGAGGCAAAGGCAATCTTCACCCCCATGGCTGGTTTGTATTCCCTAAATTAACTCTACTGATTTCGGAACTGTTTAATTTGGAAATTGCTGTACATATCAACACAAGGTAAAATTATAGTATTAGGATTTGACACAGCTCAGTATCTATTAATACAGAAAGTATCATGCTAAATATATTTAGGTGAGGGGTATTTGAAAGAAAAATAATCTTCTTACCTTTCACAGCACCACCATGGGCATGCTGAGGAGTGGACAGTCTAATACCATTTATTCTACTATTCAATCTGCTGTCAGTTTTCTTAATTTTCTCCCTAAACCAAATAAACATATTGCCAACATTTTTATAAGGTTATCTACCAAACACATTCAGTACAGTATTGATAAAATTCCCTTCAAGACTCTTTAGAGTTAAATTTTTTTAGTAAGGAATAATCTAAATACAATTAAGATTCGCCCTTCAGTAAAGTTCTGAGAGTTTTACCCCTCCAAACTGAACGCAATGTTTGACAGTAGCTTTATGTTTATCACCTGTATATATTAATATTTTGAATCAAAAGAGTAAAACCCAGAATTAAAAATATAAAGAAAACTAACTAAAAGAATACTATGTTGCATACTATCATAAACTAAACAGGCCTATTATCAAAGGCTATATGCTGTCTTTCCTTAAATTGAACCTACTTTTCTGTTTGTGGCTTTCCTTTCTTCTTATTTATTGAAGATAAACTCCGTTTTTCAGCAGAATGCTAGCAGAAAGAAAAAAAGACAAATCAGACAAAAGTTAAATCATACTGACATTTTTACTGATAATAAACATTAAAGTGATAAATTCTCAGTTGTATATTCTAACAAGTGTTAATTTCCAACCTATTTTTGAAGTTTCCCACCTGAACCACTAACATTTACATAATCTGTGACAATTACTTATATATTTTTCTCATGATTAATACAATATTGTTTTCTATTTTTCTTTTAAAATGGGCCTACTTTTTTTTTCTGACTATAAAATGAAACACAATCAAGTGACTGGCACTTGCTGTAGGTTTACTTCTATTCTCTTAAAGTACAATTCGATAAAACTGCCAACACTTAATTATGTCAACTCTAAGAAGAGAGGGTGCAGTTACTGGAGTGGGGGAGGGAAAGTAAACTCAGAGAAGCTTTGAAAATAGGTCCTTAATTATGATTGAAACTATTTATAATTTCTCAGAATATGCATTAATGCATAAAAACACATTCCAAGAAGAGTTAACATTTCGATCTGAGTGTTGGTCAGAAACAACATCAGGTTAATGAATCAATTTTCTAGAGAGAAGTTTCATTCCATACTTGTAACATATACAGAAGGATCTCCCCCCATATCTGTGAGGCCATACGACACTAAACACACTTAAGAGCATTCTGCTCTCTGATCACACCCAAATCTTAAGAAAGCAAACATCTCCTAATGCATTCTGAAGTGTCGGTAAACTGACCCAGATATTCACAAAGAAAGGTCAGTTGGAAAATTTACATCAAAATAGCAAGGCAGTGATTGAAATGTGAATCCTTCTTTCAATTCTTTCAAGACCAAAAAATTTTGGCATAACAATCTAATGTACACCTTGTTAAACAGTGAAGGTATTATTTTTAAAAATTTTTATTTTGTTTTAAATTTATTTTTTAGAGACAGGGTCTTACTCTGTTGCCCAGGCAGAAGTGCAGTGGTGTGATCATGGCTCACAGCAGCCTTGAACTCCTCGGCTCAGGTGATCCCCCTGCCTCAGCCTCCCAAGTAGCTGAGATTACAGGTGTGCACCGCCACACTCAGCTAATTTTTAAATTTTTTATACAGATAGGGTTTCACCATGTTGCCGAGGCTGGTCAAATGTGTGGCCTCAAGCAATCCTCCTGCCTTAGTCTCCCAAAGTGCTGGGATTAGAAGCGTGACCCATGGCGCCTGGCAAGGTGTCATATTAAAGTGTACTAATCTTACACAAGCAATAAAAGTTATCTAAATACACATTTTTAGGTCTCAGAAGAGCTTAGATCATATATAAGTATAGTCTAAAACTTAAACATTCCTTCATTTCTTCTTACCAGATTACTATCTGACTGAAAGCTTACAGAACTTAAATTTTTTTCTTGTAGAGTAGCAATGCCTTAACTACACAGGTCCAAAACAAACTCCCCACACACCTGGTCAGCTGAGGTCACACAGTGCTCTGGGTGCTGAATGGTGGTACAGCTTTGCTTCCTCCAATCCACAATTCCATTCTGTTCAGAATATTGCATGGTAAGCCCATCCAATGGAGAACAACTTGTACCAATATTGCTGCCAAAGAAAAGTTTATGAAAGCGTGAAAATCTGCCGTCAATAGTAACCTGCTATTTCATTTCAATGAAGAAGTTACAGTAACCCTCTTTTCAATACATTGGTTTCTTCACAGAATGCCTAATGATAGGTCTAAGAAAAAAAAAGTATACTATGAGAAGTAAACCACTACACATCTATTTATCATTAATACCTGTCTCTAAAAAGAGTAGTAACAGCTGCACACTCTGCTTTTAGACACTGCGTGATGGTGATCATCATACACTGCTTATTACAGTTGGGACAGAGAGGCTTATACAACCTGCATCTTGAAAGCACTGCTGTCATGAGTACTTAAGTAACTGAGTACATGAAGGGACAGGATAATGAGAACAAAAAAACAAAAGAAACAGACAAGAGAAATAGGCCCCAGCAGAATTCAGATGATAAACTTATTGGACATGGACTTTCAGATAACAGTGCTTAACATGGTCGACAAATATAATACTGAGGATTTTGGAACAGAAATTTGGAAAAGAAAAAAATGTAAATTATAGAACTATAAAATAAACTAATATTACAAACTCAACAAATGGGAAATAGATGGAGAAAATCAGTGAAGGGGAAACAGATGAAGAAAACCAATGAAGAAAAAAATTGGTCAGAAGAAAACGGATTAAAGCACTGAGAGTGAAAAAAATGTGAAAAACAAAAAAGGCTTAAAAGACATGAGACAGCAAGGCACGGTGGCTCACGCCTAGAATCCCAGCACTTTGGGAGGCTGAGGCGGGTGGATCACCTGAGGTCAGCAGTTCGAGACCATCCTGGCCAACATAGTGAAACTCCGTCTCTACTAAAAATACAAAAAAATTTAGCCAGGTGTGGTGACGGGCACCTGTAGTCCCAGCTACTTGGGAGGCTGAGGCAGGAGAATCGCTTGAACTCGGGAGGCAGAGGGTTGCAGTGAGCTGAGACCATGCCACTTCACTCCAGCCTGGATGACAGAGCAAGACTCCATCTCAAAGAACAAAAAAAATGGGACATGGTGAAAAATCTAACATACAAGGATATAAAGTCTTGGAAGAGGGAACAAGAGAAAAGCGGAGAAGAAATATTTGAAGAAGTAAAAGCTAGTTTTCTAAAATCAAAAGACATCAAGCTACAGATTCAAGAATTCATGCAAAGGAAGCTAGGAAAACTGCTGAAAACCAGACAACAACAAAACCTTAAAAGCAATCAGAGAGAAATGCATATTATCTTCAAAAGAGCAGCAGTAAGACCGATTGAAACTCTGGATGTCAGATGACTTAAGTGTGAGTTCCTCTCAAATGAAGAGTCCAGAATAACAGAGTTTATCTGTGAAGAGATCCCAAAAAGCAGGAGCAAGGGAGTGGAGAGAATGAAATGGGGAAGGACTGCAATGAAGAGTCCACAGTGGAGGCTGGAAGCATCAGAAGCCCCGAGCCTTTGGGCCCTCCCAGAATGACAGACCCAAAAAGGATGGAGGCAGCCTCCTCTGTGAGCGGCAAAGGCCCTGAGGCGGAACATGGAGAGTCACGGCTCCTCCTTGAGGAGCAGAGCGCTAACGTGGTATGAGTCAGAAATCACAGATGGCTTTATGTGATCTGCAGGAGAAACTGGAGGTGAGCGGAGAGAATAAGATGCAAGGAAATAAAGGGAGAACCAGAAGACGAGGAAGCTATACTTTCAAAAAGCTCATAGAAAATAATTGCCCAATTAGAATCCCACATGTGGCAAGAGTATCTTTTAAAAATGAAGGCAAAATAAACATTTTTTTCCAGATAAAAATTTAAGTACATTCATCACTGGCAGATGTGACTATAGGAAATACTCAAGTGTTCTTCAGCTGGAAGGAAAATGATCATAGGTGGATGCTCAGAGACACAGGAAAGAAGGAGTACACAAACACTACAAAAAGGTTTCATGGGGTTTAAAATTATACAGAGAATTAAAATGTATGACAGCCATGGCTTACAAGTTAGGGGGAAATAAATGATGTTACAGTAATCTAAGGTCCTCAAATTGTTTGGGACCAGTATAAGTAAAAATATCCAACTTTAATAAGTCAAAGATACATAATATAATCTCTAGGGTAACCACTAGAAGAATTTAAAAACATTGTAAAACTATCAAGGCTAATAGGGGAAAAAAAAAAAGCAGAGAAGAAAACAACTCAAAAGGAGGCAAAAAAAAAAAAAAAAAAAAGTGAGAAAAGGAAACAGAAAAGTGGAGAAATAAAAAGCAAATAGCAAAATGACAGAATTATTGCCAAATACATCAGAAATTTAATTAAAATGTACCACAGCACCTTTTGTTTTAGAAAGAGGATACTTACTTCACAATGGGACTTTTCCCAGTATGCTTCTTGTGGATTATGGCGTGCTGCAATACATCTAGAAGAGAGGAAAAAGTAACTTATTACATTAAATGCTGCAGCAAAAACCAACAGTAGGATGCTACCAGTCTGTATGATCATAACCACTGGTGACAGACTGTATGAAGCACTTCTAAGCATTTCTCAACAAAGAAGATATCTTAAGCAAATTTTTCAAAAACACAGTAAACTCTGAATTACCTTTTATATCCTCTCAAATGTTTTCCACCTAAGAGCAAATCAATCTTGTTCAAAACTATGAAAGTCTATTATGAGCATGTCCCTAAGAAACTACAACATTCAATTTCAGATAGAACTTTTTAACCATTAAAAACTGAAGAGTTTCAAACATTCAAACCCGTATTTATTAATATAACAAATGCCCAGGTACACCACCCTCCAGACTGCTCCATATTTGCCTCTTTTAAGAAACAGAGTATCACAGGAATGACTGAAGGTCTTCCTCCATTCCATTCCCCCTCATCTCTCTGGAGACTAACTAGTACCTTACTTGTTGAAACATTCTAGTTCAAGTTTTAACTATCCATATATGTGTGCTCACAAACACATTAGCTGTTACATGTTTCAATACACAACTGTCCTTCAGTATTCGCATGTAATCTATGCACATCCTCCTGTTTACTTTAAATCATCTCTAGATTATTTATACTACCTAATACAATGTAAATGCTATGCAAATAGTTGCTACCCTATATGGTTTAGAGAATAATGACAAGAAAAAGAATTTTTTACCCCAAATACTTTCAGCTCACAGTTGGTTAAACTCACCAATGCAGAGATGGAGAGCCAACTGTACTATAAATATCCTTTATTTTAATTGCTACCTAGTACAAAGACATTATTTATTTATAACTTTACTAACATTTGAAATGTTCATGCAATTTCCTGGTATTTGCCCTTGCAAACAATGCTGCCTCAAGGACCCGTGCCCATGTCCTCTTTTGCAGGTGTGTAACAATTTTCATAGATGCAGTATTGCTGGACAGCAGCATATAATTATCTCCAACTTCACTACACAGCACCAAATTTCTGTTCAAAATAGTTGTGTCAATTTATAACCCCATCAGCAGTGCCTGAGAGTTCCCACTGCTTCATATGCTTGATGTCAGACTCCAAAATGTTTTGTCAATCTGCTGAGCGTGAGATGACACCTGTTTCCATCTGCATTTTCCTGATACCAGTGAGGCTGCACGCTAAGTAATAGCTGTTTAGGTTTCCTCATCTCAGAATCATCTGTTTATGTCTTTCACCTATATTTCTGTTGGGGTGATTGTCTTACTGACTTTTTAGGAAGATCCTTCCATAGTCTGGATACAGTCTTATCTGTAAATATCTTGCAAACATCTCCCAATCTATGGATTGTCTCCTGGCTGTATGGTTCCTTTCGTCACATGCAAGCTCTAATTTAGTAAGATCTCTACTGTGGTCATGCTTTACTTTGTTCAAGAAAGGATTCTCCTCCCAAATTAACATTTAAAAATTTAAATTTTACATATAAGTTGTTATTCACTTGAATGTCTTCTGCATGATGTAATTGGGAATCTAATTATACCTATTTTTTCATATGGAAAATCAACTCTGCCAACACCATTTACTGAACGGTCTATTCTTCCTCCACTTATTTGTAATGCAACCTCTGTCACATTCCAATTCCCATATGTCAATTTCTCCACTCCTTAACTGTTCTATCCATGTGCTGTATCAGCAGGCAGAATGATTTACTCTAGTGAAGCTACATTTACCTTCTTCTTGACTTGAAGCTTCAGAGCTGTCTTCTTTTAAGTGTTCTAATATCTTAGAAGTCTTCAGAGAGGATTGTAAGTTATCTGCAGGAAGTATTCAATACTATTAACTTTTCAGAAAAATTAAAATAAAGAAAACAAACATAATATTTTTTTTTTAACCTAAGGAAAATGAATGGAGGGTGAGTGGTGAAGAAAACATGGCTACTAGTGAGAAGGCAAGCTGACACAGCCCAAAGCACTAGATTGTGAGTGGGAACCGTGATCAAGGAGCCAGCTGTTCCCTGAAGAGCGACTGACCGGGGCAAGTCGTTTCATATCTGTCAGCCCCAGTGTGCTCATGAGAAAATGAGCAAATAAAGTAGAAATGTGCCTCTTAAACCTCTGTGGTGTGGTAAAGATTCAGTTTTTATTTTTTTAAATCTTCAGTTTGCTGTGGATAGTTACTTTTGTAAAATACAATAAAATAATGTGGCACTGTCAAATTGTTAATCTCTCAGTGTCTGCTCTCAATTTCTGCTCTTGTGTTACAGAACAGTAACCAGCAATTTATGGACCAGCACTGGCCCATGCACCACATTTTAGATTACTTCCCCATTGAAACACAGGCCAGAAGGACTCCACAGTTCAACATCTTAACTCATTCAGGACTTTAGCATTGTTTTGTTTTCAGCGCTAGTTTTCAGGATATGGAGTGATGCTCTCCGTTCCAGAGAATAAAAAGGTAAAGCTATCAATTAAAAAAAAAAAAAACAAACCCAACAGTGTATGCAAATGAGCCTTGAAAACAGTGTATTCACTAGGGAAACAACTCAGATATGCATGAACGTTAGGCTGACAAGATTTCCCACAATCTCAAGTTCTGTACTTTCATACAGTGTTTTAATTTTACAAACTTGAAACAAAATCCACCAACCTCTTTAGCACTGCTCATGTAATTTAAACAGCACCACGCCCTCAAGATGAGTTTATTACTTATATATGAACTCACTTGAGTGAGTTTTCCTGAGCAGCCTGTTCATCTGAACTAAAAGTTTAACTTTGTGCTCAATTCAATGCCTTTTTGAAATTAAACTGATGTTACTGATACATGTTCAAAACAAAGCACTCACATTTGGCTCAGGAAAAAGCACTGATGGTTAAATCTACATAGCTCCAGAATGATCAGGATTCTCTTTAATAAATGCTATTGCTATCATTCAGACATAAATTTAACCCTGAAGTTGTGCATTGTGTCTTGGTCAACTAGTCATAAAGAGTCACATTTTTCATTCTGATTGATAATTATGTTAGCATTTAACACACTTACAGAAACTTTAAAGGTTAGCCTATATAACACTCAATCATACTATTCTTTAACCTCTTTTTCTCCCACTTCGAATTGAGGAAATACGTGTTTTTCTTTCCCCTTTAAATACAGGAAAACCTGACTCTGTTGAAAGCAGAGGGACAGTTTTAAAAAAGAAAAATGTTCCTCGCTATAGTAGCTATGCCTGAAGAAATTCTGCTAAATGACACGCCAATGTTACTGACAAAATATTTGTAAAAGGCAGGCTGAGGTAGATGTGTAGAAAATTAAACACAAGGCAGACACTGGTGAAAGCTGAAACAAGAGAGCAAAACTCAACATACGGAACGTTAAGAAAAACTAGCAAAGCTTCATGGAAGAGGTGATGTTTCAGCTGGGCCTTAAAACAGGTGTGATTTTAACAGGCTATGACAAAAGGATGGATGTTTAAGTAAAGGTACAAATGAGCAAAGACACAGGACAGGCAATGGCTGGGCGTGCTGGCAGACAGAGCACAGGGAGCAGAAGGAAGCTCCTGGAAGGTCACAGTGGGGCCTGAATTTCAGACCAACCAGGAATTTAACACATTTATCCTTGTGATAGATAACCCAGGGATACATCCGAGTGGGAAACTAGAATCTGAGAAAAGAGTGAGGGTTTACCTTTAATAGTCCCCGCATGAAAGAAAGGCCTAACTATAAACAAGGGGATGGTAAGGAAGGGACATAAAGGAAAACATCCTTTGTCTGGCATGCGTTGTCCTTTCCGTGATGAAAACAAAGAGGCAGAGTGAGAAGAATAGGGCTGATGTTTTCTGTCTGATCGGCTGGAAAGGTCAATTGGAAACAGGTGACAGGAGGAAGACAGACTAGATCATACACCAGCACGTGGCACTGTAAGGTCTCCAGCCGGTGACGGGACAGTTCCTACCCAGGAAATGAAGGACTGGCCACACCCCAAAGTCTAGAGTGGAATCAGACCTTACCTTGGAATCAGTCTGCTCTGTTATATTAGCTTTTATACATGACTTTCTTTAAAACTGCAGTGTAAAACTCATTAAAAATGACAAATAATTGTATGCCACTATTCCTTAACTTTAACTAAAGTGACAAACCTACACAAAATGACATGGTAAAGCAATAAAATCCAACAAAGAAAAAAGACCTCCACAGAGGGACAGAGGATGCTTACTGAGACTGTGTAGGGAGTCTGATGATATGGACTGAAAGAAGCTGTGTACTTTCTGACTCTGTAGAAAAGCTTGTGATGAACTTGAAAATAGCTGCCTGCATATAAAAAGAGAGATTTGTTAATTTCAGGTAATGTTAATCCACAAGGAGCTCAGTTTCAATTATAAAGCAGACTTAAGTGGCAGTTTAATTCAGGTATGGAAAAAATATTTTTCCTGTAGAAAAGAGTATTATTTTGTAATGTATTTCCTATGGGAAGAAGTCAGTAACATTTAACAAAACTCATTTGCAAGAATTGACCAAAATAGGTGCATTTTTAATTTTGTATAATCTAATGGTATGTTTTCAATTCTGGCCCAAAAATGTATTATTCCAGCCTTTGCCCAAGTGATCCAACAGCCACCCTTCTGTTCAGAAAAACAACTGTAATTTCTTTACTCTTCTTCACAGGGGTTCTTCTCCTTATTTGGCTGTACTATTTTTTTTTTTTTTTTTTGAGACTGAGTTTTGCTCTTTTTGCCCAGGATGGAGTGCAATGGCACAAACTCAGCTCACTGCAACCTCCGCTTCTCCGGGTTCAAGCAATTCTCCTGTCTCATCATCCAGAATAGCTGGGATTACAGGTATGTGCCACCATGCCTGGCTAATTTTGTATTCAGTAGAGACGGGGTTTCACCATGTCTGTCAGGTTAGTCTCAAACTCCTGACTTCTGGCGATCTGCCCACCTTAGTCTCCCAAAGTGCTGGGGTTACAGGCGTGAGCAACCGAGCCTGGTCTTTGGCTGCACAATTAAGGGACATTCCCACACTCTCCAAGTGGGAAGTTGGGAAGTTTGGGATGCTAAGAGTCGTGGAAAATATGGAACAGTCAATTATGTAGTTATCATATATTATACATAACATTCTGTAACCTAAGGCATGACTGATGATTCATGTTGAATGTGTAACATGCCATGAGTCAAAGTTATCTTTGAAACCCAGCTTTCCTCATATTCTATTAATGTAATTAAAAGACTCCAGCTGGAGGTCTTTCTGACAGTGGTGCCTGTAAAAGGGTTCTTGGACATACAATTAGAGCAGAATCTACTAGAAAGTTTACTTTGGATTTGAATACCAGTTCAATCACTTATAAGCTGAAGCACCCTAAACAGCCTTTCAACTTCCAATTTCTTATGGTTACGAGAATCAAATAGTACACACAGATAAACAGTCAGCCTACCTACTACGTAGGTGCTTAACGTACAAATCCCATTCTATTAGTTTTGAACACTTTTAAATGCTCATTTTAAATTTTAATTCTTAATTTCTCCCCCAAGGTTTTTGACCTATTATTCAGATTAATTATAAAATCAGATACCAACAGATGACCTTTATGGGCCAAAGTTGCCTCGTATATCATGCAAAATTGCTTCTTCGTATTCTAATGTGAAAGTAAACATTCAATAGGAAGACACGGGTGAAATTAAGAGATGGAAGAACTGAGATCTGAATTCAGGAGCAAATCTAGATTTCCAGGTCTGAACATATTACCTAAGGCTGACTTTAAAATCCAAAGGCAGTGGTGGAACCCACACCCAGTCATGTTAGAAACCAACTGGTCAAAAGCACAGGCACACCTTCAATTCAAGGCCTGAGTTCCAAGGAACAGCTCAGATACAACTCCAAATCCTATGTACACATCCACTACAGGAACACTGAGTATTGCATTCAAACCACAAATGAGATAAAGGCAGGGGACTGAAATCAGCATACAAACTAAAGTCAAGGCTCATTAATGAATAACCACAAGATGGCAATTATACTGATATTAAAAATCAAAGTGGCCATAAACTACTTGATAAATCAAATCAGTAAGAAAAAAAAGGTGACATTTTGACACGACAGAAATCATCCAACCCCAAATGCACATTTCAGGCCATATTTTCTTTCTTTTTTTTTTTTTTTGAGACGGAGTCTCGCTCTGTCGCCCAGGCTGGAGTGCAGTGGCCGGATCTCAGCTCACTGCAAGCTCCGCCTCCCGGGTTTACGCCATTCTCCTGCCTCAGCCTCCAGAGTAGCTGGGACTACAGGCGCCCGCCACCTCGCCCGGCTAGTTTTTTGTATTTTTTAGTAGAGACGGGGTTTCACAGTGTTAGCCAGGATGGTCTCGATCTCCTGACCTCGTGATCCGCCCGTCTTGGCCTCCCAAAGTGCTGGGATTACAGGCTTGAGCCACCGCACCCAGCCAGGCCATATTTTCATTTTCCTAACCTATAACATATTTGAGACTAAATGCAGTGTGTCCTGTACCAACCAAGATCTGTATCACTTACAAACATTTCCTATTTCTCAGTTTCCTTTCTTCCCCCTCCTTTATAATTGCTACACTTCTGAGACACAAAGGATGACCTACTAATTTAAAACCCACAAACTGAGAAGGAAGTGTCCTGACATCCTATTAATGGTGTTGAGGCCACAGGCGAGCCATTTGGGAAAAGATACGAATCCCCACCATACTCCTTACATCAAAAAAATTACAAATGAATCCAAGATTTTTTTTTTAAAAGGAAGTATCAGAAGAAAACATTTTATAAGTATTTTTTGAAACATATCTCAGATGTGTTTTCAAACATATCTTTGAAAAGGTCTTTCTAGGCATGACACAAAACCCTGAAACCACAAGAGAAAAGATCAATAAATCTGACTACATAAAAATTTAAAACACCTGTATGGTCATGAAGTAATCGCAAGCAGAGCTCTTTCCTTTATCTAACAAGTAACTCTTCCAATCAGTGACATCAATAAAGCATGGAAAGGACTGAAAAGGCCGTTCACAGGGAGGCGGCAAAGGCTACTCAAACACAAATTGCAATCAGACTGTCTTTCTCTCTGAGATGGGCGAAGAAGAGCAATTGAGAATGTTTTGAGTCTGCTCAGGCGGGAGATACAAGCATGAGGCCTCAGAGGATATAAAGTGCTGCTACCTTTTTAGAAATAGTTTGAAAATATTACATATTAAAAATACATCACTTTTGACCAATTAAAATATTTCTATAAATTGATCTTACAGATAAATGTATCCATATGTGTTAACAATATATACCTGGAGAGGACTGCTTGAGCCTAGGAGTTTGAGATAAGCCTGGGCAACAGAGCGAGGTCCTGTCTCAAAAAAAAAAAAATTAATAAAAATAAAAAGCAAAAAATTAATCATACACCTGTACACTGTAGTAGTTTAAAAATATTTAGAAACAACTAAAATGGACGTAAAATATGCTGATTAATTACAGTTCAGCTAAAAAGGAATATTACGTAGCAAATAAAACAGCCATCTTTTTATATGTATTGATGTGTTACCATGTCCCAATATATTTAAAGAAAAAAGTGGCAGAAAAGTATTAATATGTATAAAATACTTCCGTTTGGATAGTAAAGGAAATATATATATACACACACACACACACACACACACACACACATAAATCTAAGGGCATTTATGTGCACACAAAATTTTGGAAAAGTTACACTACTTTAGCTGTTAGAGCTGGAGAATGGGAAACCGGGAAATTTTCTCAGTACACACCTCTGCATTCTTCAAAATTAGCTTTAATAACATCTTTACAGTAAAAACGCTTAAAACACACAGACACAACATGCACAAGAGGCCAAGTATGATCAAAGCTGAGGAGAATCCTAAAAGCTTTAACAAGAAGTCACACACATACTTTTTTTTTTTTTTTTTTAAGAGACAGGGTCTCACTCTGTTGCCCAGGCTGGAGTCCAGTGGTGCAATCATAGCTCACTGTGGCCTCAAGCTCCTGGGCTCAGGTGATCATCCCACCTCAGCCTCTGGAGTAGCTGGGACTACAGGTGTGCACCACCACACCCGGCTAATTTTTACATTTTTTTTGTAGAGATGGGGTTTCACTATGTTGCCCAGGCTGTTGGCCTCAAACGATCCTCCTGTCTTGGCCTCCCAAAGGGCTGTGACTACAGGCATGAACCACTGTGCCCAGCCACTTACTTTTTAATTGGGGTCCTAGCTGACAGCCATTTTTTGAAAATGGCTCCTTCCAGAAATAGTTAATTTCTTCCTTCTGAAAATCTCAAACTTACAAATACAGTACAAAGGCTTCTTTCCTAAACCATAAATACCTAATGTAATGGCTAACTCCTGGAAAGACATCAGTATTTCCTATGTTCTCCTACAATCAAAATCAGGAAATTAACACTGACCAATTTTTACCTTCTATTCCTCAGATCCCATTTAAGTTTTGCCAATTGATCTGTTTCATATGAAAGATCCAGTTCAGCATCCGGCACCACACTGAGCTGTAGCACCTAAGAGGACAGGCTAGGTATACTCTGGAATGCTGTTTGTCTGAGGCTTCCCCACAATCAGATTCCTGGCAAGAACAGAGCAGTGGGGCTGTGTGCTTCTGCTGCAGCCTGTCTCGTGGAGGAGATGCTGACTGCCCACCATTGATAAGTTCACTTCAGCTGATTACAATGGTGCACGACAAGGCTTCTCCACTCTAAAGTTACTCCTTCTCCCTTTACAATTAATAAGCATTATTCTGTGAAAAAAATTCTGGGAAAGGACTTCGATACTGTAAATATCCTATTCCTCAAACACTCAATCTATTCACTTATTATTTCAACATGGACTCAAGGTTTTCTATTTTATGCAATGTACTATTATTATTTGTCCTGATGTTTCTATTTACCCCAGATGTGACACTAGAAGCCCCATCAAGCTGGCTCTGTCCTTTTGACAAAACTGGATCATTCTTTGAGCACACCCGTGTTTTCTGGCACCACAGGCTCATCTTGTACTTTTCCTGCCCCAGCCCTGAAATCAGCTTTTCAAAACTTCAAGGAACTCTAGTTCCTTTTAGAGGAGCTCTAGTTCCTTTTAATGGAGAATCACATAGAGAAGTCAAGGTCTGGGCACAGGTATGCCCACTGTTACTGGGATGTTGCTACTTCCAGACCCGTTCAATGAATCACACATATGCACCCATATCTATTTCTGTATCTGCATATACTAGATACCATGAGTTCACACCAATGACTTCAATTCCAATCAGACACTCTAGGGATCAGGGTTCAACCTGGTTTTGTTGTTTTTCATAGGATAACGCCCTTTTCCAAAAGAAAGAAACCTGGTTCTCACTGTCCTGAATATATTTACACAGTTGCTCTAATCCCCTAGAGCAAGCTCTCTCCTCTGTCGCTGCTGCTCCCTTCCAACCCCTGGACGGGTGCCCTCCTGGCCCTGCCTAGGCTTCAATGGCCTGCTAGGCCATCACTCCACACATCTGCCCTCCTCACTCTCTTTGAGCTCTGTGACATGGGCCAGGCCTCCCACCACCCATGAGAGAATGGCTTCCTCACCCCACACAGGTCCCCTTCTCCAGTCCATCAGGGCACATCCTCCTATCCTGATGCTGCTGTCTACCTTGCTCTGCCCCACTGAGTGGCTTTAGGACTTAACTGGTCAGAAGGGACAGGAAAAAGAGAACGGGAGCCAGCAATGACTTTTGAAACATGATAGTCGTACAAAGAATGCAGTCAATGGTATTACTAAGACCTGAACCACATAGTTCAGCATATCTCCTAGAACACACAGGCATCAAGGGTTTTTCTGAGACAGGGTCTGGCTCTGTCATCCAGTATGGAGTACAGTGGCACTAACAGTTCACTGCAGCCTCAAACTCCTGGGCTCAAGTGGTCCTCTCGTCTCAGTCTCCTGAGTAGTTGGACCTACATATGCCACTACACCTGGCTAATTTGTAAAATTTTTTGTAGACACGGAGTCTCATTATGATGCCCAGGCTGGTCTCAAACTCCTGGCCTCAAATGATCCTCCTGCCTCAGCCTCCCAAAGTGCTGGGATTACAGATGTGAGCTACTGTGCCTGGCCCTCTCCCTCTCTTTCTCTAAATCTTTCCTCTGTGCCCTTTGAGATTCCCCAAATATGCAGACTCTGTGCATGCAGCCTGTATCTCCTTATTTCTGATACAATCTGCCCAGCCCCTGGGCTCCAACTGTGCTCACCGCTACTCACATGGAAGGTGATCCTCTCCCCACAACCTCCTGGCATGCATGCACCTGGACTCCCTTGACTCAACCTGCCACTCAGCCGCTCTGCGTCAACTGGACCTAGTCTAAGTCATGCACCAACCTTTAGGTCACTCTTCCATGTTTTTATTCAATTTTGGCCCTGGCCTGTCTCCTCCATTCCAAATCTTGTGTCATGTTGGGAGCCTACACGACCACATGGGTGTCTGCACGTGTGACCCACCTGACACTAGACTCTTTGGCCGCCTTTTCCCTAGTAATTTCCTCACATTCCTATCTTCTTCTAGTATTTCACTTCCACTGTCACACCCCGGATCTTGCCATACAATGAAAATACTCTCCCACTCCCAGATTTCTGCTTGTCTCCACTGGGGAGCAAACACTCGTCCCCTTCTCAGGCCCGCACATCCTGAGAATACTCACTGGTCCCAATTCCCTGCTCAGGAGCGGGGCTGCAACAGTCAGTGACACACACCTCTGCTCTCCCTTGGGAAGTCGGCTTCCCAAACTGGGCCACCTCAAGTTTAGAAGGCAGATGATAGGCTGTCTTACTTAAGCCCTGAACCTAAGCCATATAGGCTCCAGCACTGCTTTTATGTAATGTATTTATTAATAACTGCAAGTTTCCAGTAAAACAGCATGTTTCCTTGGCCATTATTCCTGAATTTACGTCCCTCCTACAGGGAAGCCCTCAGAGAGGTGAGCGCCACGACTGCCAAAACCATCCGCTGACCTCCACCGTCACCTCTAGATCCACTCACCCAGATGCCTCACTCTCATCCCAATGAGACCCTCACTGCTTAATTACCCGATTACTCCCATGGCACCTGTTTTCCAAGCACAGTTCATTCCACTCTAGCAGACTCACCTACTTTCACTTCCTAGTCCAGCCTAGATCTCGTAACTGTCCATCATTTGTTAAAAACTGAACATTTTTCCCCAAATTTCCTTGCCTCATTGTCTTTCTGTCTCATCCAAGAAAGCCCTATCCAGGACACATACAACCACTTGCTTTCCTGACACTTGGACCTGAGCTGCTGGGAAACATTTAAAAAACAGCTCACACAACAGGACAGACCAATACCACGATAACGTATTGATCTTCAATCTCAAATGGACTCCACACCTTGCCCGGCTCACTTGACTTCCTTCAGCAGGTTGTCCTCCAGATCTCCACACAACAATTTACATCCCCTCTACTCTCAAGCATGTGATCCCACACCCCCAATCTACCCATTCTTAAGCAAACCTCTTACTTTAGAGAAGCCATTAATTGGGCAAGAGATCCCTCAACTTCCCATCATGAAACAAGTACATTTCCCTACATCCACACTCATCCCACCTCCACAGGGCCCTTGTGCCGCCAACGACACGCCTTGCCTGTGTCTTCAATTTCTTCCTTTGTGAGCACATGGGAGGCTCCGGGAATTAATCCAAGCTCATCTCATCTAAGCGGGTCTTTCCCAACAAGCCCAACAACCTCATGTGGGCAAAACCTTGATCCCTGGCAGCACCATGGCTCCAACAGAGCAACGGCCAGGAAGAGCAGGTGCTCGAAAGCAGGGCTGCCTTTCACTCTCCCACCCACCAGCCCAGGCACTTGACAACTTAAATAAAACATCTCTTCAAAGTGGAGCTCCTGGACAAAGGCCTCTTTCAATAAGTGTTTTATAAAGAATATAAGAGGCTTTATTCAATATCTGCATATTTCAGAAGCAACTAAATTTTATGACATCAGAGAACTAAAGAGTACAATGATAAAACTAGTTTGGTATCTTTTACAATGAGCCTAAATAGCACAAGGATAACATGTCCATTTTAAGAAGTACACCAGAGAAAGATCTCTATGATTCCCCCACCTGAAGACCCCATTTGGAGTGGCGCTGTGTCCTGTCTGTATGCTGCTGTGATAGGCGGTAGGTCAATCATTACCTTAGGATGGGTTCTAGGTCAGGATGTCGCCGTTCTTCCCTTTTCAAGGAACCCTGATTCAGGGCTCCTAAGATGGTCTTGTCAAAAGTCTCTGAAGACAGTTCCTTTGGAAGCTAGAAAAGAAAAACCACAATATCCAATGTTAAGCTTCTCACTTACTGGTAAATGTTACAAGTCAGATGAATAAAATGAAGATTAATACCTTCTGCTCATTATTTTCCCAAAAGCAGTTTGTTTCCCAAATCTTCACAACACCTGACCCCATAATGAAGCAGCACAGACCTTTCCTACTGGGAAATGCACCATCTTCTCATCGTACCTCAGGGCTCCCCCAAATGCAGGGCAACCCACAGCATTCAACATGTTCCTGGGACAGGAGGACGCCTGCATGGACCTCACACTCTGGCTCCACATGCCACACTGAAATGACACCCATGCTAAGGTTCTCGAGTTAAGGTGAAGATTCTGTTCAGCATAGCTAGTACTATTTTTACCCTGGAATAGTATTCCAAGGAGTGTTATCTGCGCCTTTGCCCTTAGCACTTTTGTGCCTCCTGTTTTACGTTTTACTCTCGGGCAATGTCAGATCACCAGTGCTATGCAGTAAATAAAGAACTGAATATGAGAGACGGGTGAGAAACCCTCAATATTACTCATTTATATAAAAACCACGCACTGGAGGTGCCTCATGTGATTGAGGCAATCAGATCAGAGCAATGTGCTAGAAACCACAAAAAAATCAACACTTGGCCAAGAAAAATTTTAGATTTTAAACAAAATGTAATCAGTTTACTTTTAAAATTCCTAGTAAATTGATTATTCATAAGCCAACTTTCCAAGTCTTTGAAAAATTCAAAGTTTTAAATTTGACTTTTCGTAACTAATCTGTGCTATTACTGGCACTTTCACTAAAATTCAGAGTAGAACCATTAACAGTATCTGAGAAGCCACAGGAATACAAAAATATATACCGATTGTTGATTTACATATTGAGCTCTGAGAAGTCCAAAGCAAATTTTCTTATGAAAAGTAAATATTTTTAGTCAATTCAGAAATGAGAAATTTAGCAAAGGTAGCATAAAGCACCCCTCAGTGTGGGCACAGGAGACTGCAAAGATCAAGATGCTCGGTCAGAATGAAGTCCCTTCTGGTCAGATGGAAGGCTCTGTCGGCATTCTACACACCCACTGTGGAAATCATGCCCTCTGACCACCAACAGGAGAAACAACGTCTGCATCTATCCATTTTCTTTTCTTTTTTTTGAGATAAGAGTTTTGCTCTGTCACCAAGACTGCAGTGCAGTGGCATGATCTCAGCTCACTGCAGCCTCCACCTTCTGGGTTCAAGTGATTCTCCTGCCTCGGCCTCCTGAGTACCTGGGATTACAGAGGTGCACCACCACGCCTGGCTAATTGTTTTTGTATTTTTAGTAGAGAATGGGGTTTCCATGTTGGTTAGGCTGGTCTCGAACTCCTGACCTCAGATGATCCACCAGCCGGGGCCTCCCAAAGTGCTGGGATTACAGGCATGAGCCGCCACACCTGGCCTCCATTTTCCAAACAAAGAAATCACTCATTTCAATATTTGTATTTTGATATTAGCATTTTAATACAGACTTAACAGCACCAGGCATATATCCTACTACCCATTTTAAACACAATTTATACTGAGTATCTATACACAGCCAAAGAAAACTAGTGTCAGTGAAAAGTCTATTTCAACCACCAAATCACTGATGGTTGTACTGAACACTGAAGGCAACAGTGTATAAATATTCACAGTTCAGTGACACTGTTCACGTTGCTGGGCAGACTGCAGGTATGCGGTCATCAGCATGTGCAAACTGATTTATTTTCAAGTGATTTTTATGTTCAACTTCCAGGGCCTACTTGCAGTCTTAAAGGCTCATTTGCTTAAAAAAAAAAAAAAAAAAATATACACACACACACACACACACACACACACAGTTTTAAATCATGTCTTTTATATTCTAGTCACGTGTTTTGAATTTTCTCACCTTTCAATCCTAGTTCTAGCAAACCCAGCCTCCCACCTCCAGAGCTCCAGCTCGGCCTCAGAACAAGTTCAGAGGAATGAAAGGTTTTTGCACTGAGCTATTACAAATGTTGCTCTCTAAATACGCTGAGACCAATGGATAATCTAATGTTTGTAGCAGTCCTTGTTCATTCAATCATTCAGCAAACTTTCAAACTCCCACCGTGCCCCAGGCACTGTTTTAGGAACCCTGATACTGCAGTGAAGGAAGAAACAAAAACCCTGGCTGCATAAGAGTAGACATTCTGATCATGAGAAACGACAGCTGTAACTGCTAAGAAGAAAAACAAAAAAGGGGACCAGACATGGTGGCTCACACCTGTAATCCCAGCACATTTGGCCAAGGTGGGTGGACTGCTTGAGCTCAGGAGTTCAAGATCAGCCTGGGCAACATGGCAAAACTCAATCTCTACTAAAAATACAAAAATTATCTGGGTGTGGTGGTGCATGCCTGCAATCCCAGCTAATTGGAAGGCTGAGGCATGAGAACAGCTTGAACTGGGGAAGCAGAGGTTGCAGTGAGCCTCTCGAGATGGTGTCACTACACTTACACTCCAGCCTGGGTGATGGAGCAAGACTCTGTCTCAAAAGAAAAGAAATTAAAAAAAAAAAAAAAAAAAACCCACAAAAACAGGTGAAGGAGGCCAGGATGCAAAGGACAGAGGCTGCTATTTGTATGGGAAAAAAGGACTTGAAATATTGACCTCCAAATCACATTTCCACACTACGGCAAGCTAGAAGTACAGGTCAACAGGGTCTATAGAATAAAAAGGGTGTTCATTTGGACATGTTGTCAAAGGGACAGATTTTGCTCCTGAACTTTTTTTTTTTAAGGCAGAGTTTTGCTCTTGTCGCTCAGGCTTGAGTGCAATGGCACAATCTCAGCTCACTGCAACCTCCACCTTCTGGGTTCAAGTGATTCTCCTGCCTCAGCCTCCAGAGTAGCTGGGATTACAGGTGCCCACCACCACACCTGGCTAATTTTTTGTATTTTTAGTAGAGATGGGGTTTCATCATGTTGGTCAGGCTGGTCTTGATTGAACTGCTGACCTCAGATGATCCACCTGCCTCAGCCTCCCAAAGCATTGGGATTACAGGCAAGAGCCACCGAACCCGGCCGCTCCTGAACTTGTGTAGATGATGTTAAAAGGAAGGTAAAACAGAAAAAAGGATAAGGTAAACTTGGAAAAGTATCATACAGTAGGCACTATGTTTACAGAAGTACACAATGTTGCAGATTATTTCATGTAGTTGAGAGGCATTTATACTATTTGAGAAAAACATTATATCCAAATACTGGCTAAGCAGGGTGTTCATTAATTGCTATGATTCTGAAGAGTGAATTACTTATTTGGAGTTGTATTTGTTTTAAAGCATCTAAGCTTTTAGAAAAAATGGGCGACTGAAGCAATGAAATCTGTCAAAGCACAAACAGCTGAAGCTTCCAGAGGGAAAGCCAGTAGAAGGCAGACTCCATGTGCTAGGCCCCAGCTGGGGGTCAGCTGCATGCTCTCTCAGCATGAGGGACAGGGAAACAGGACCTCACACATACACTGGCACCAAGTCACTCGGTCCGGACACCCCCTTTTCAAGACTCTTCAGCCTCAGCTCTGTACTCCCGCAACTCGCCCACAATTCTGTTGTGGGAAGGACAGAAGAAGGGAAATGAAAACAGGCTGCTCCTTAACCCAAATGAAGCCTGTTTGTGATCACCTGTCTAAATTTTGATAAATTTCTTCTGTTCAGAGGAAAGTCAGAAATAACTAGAAGAGATTGTAAAAGTATGTGGAGGTGGGGTGAGGCAGCCCTGCTTAGCCGCCTCTGTCATTAGAACCTCATCCAGGCACTCATTTTCTCCAGCGGGGTGCACTGCCTGGCAGATGGAGCCTGCCCCAGCCTGAGCAACTCTTCCCTGGCATCCTCACGACTGTTACCATGACTGAGCACAGCAGCCAGAAGCTCACAGACCCATGCCATCTCCCTCGCCAAGGTGTCCAGAGCTGACATGTCACAGGCGGTGGCCTCTGGCATCTGCAAATGAGTAAAACTCATCCCCCAACCTTACCCAAGGCAGGTCACTAATGAGTGGGAGAAGGAGTCCTCAACCCTTAACTGACAGAGCCTAGTTTATAATAAACCAGAGGAAAATGGAGCTATTTAAGTTATCCCTGGGTGCTACTTCATTCACAGGGACTAATAAGAAATTCAGCAGAATTCACGTTTCGACAGTCTTCCTCAAAGAACCAGCATCTAATGTGGTATTCAAAGCTCTACAAGTTGATGAATAAAACGGTCTCTCATAGATTTAAGAATGATCTGAAAAGAATATACTTATCACCGGTGACAGACAACCTAAAACTAGCACTAGCCTCAAAATATCATATATGTTTAATACTATACTTGTACCCAAAACTTAGTAACTGAGTTGGGAATGTTTCTGGACTTTCTGCTTTATCTCTCTAGTAACAACAAATTTTAAAATATTTGCTTACTGAAAAAGAATAACTTATCAACCATTTACACTTATTCTCTTTTAGATATTTATTTCTATCCACTTTTCAATCAAATCATATTAGTATAAAAGAAACAGGTGATGGTTTGAACAAAATGATCTAAGATACCTTTCACCTCTGGCAAGTCTGTAATAAAATGCTTCTATTATCTTCTTATTCCCAGTAGTTTGGAGATTCTATCATATGGGGGGTGAGGTGGGGAGGAGCTGGAACTCAAAGAAGGAAGAAATGGAGAAATATTTCAGGGAAGTGCATAGCTGAAGAGTCGTGAAATCTGAGAACTCCCACCAAGCGGAAGCAAGCCTCATTTGGTTCTGCATACACATTCTCTACTAAGAAGTCCCTTTGCAAGCAGCCACCAATGATGCACATCTCTGCAGGAAACTAGGAACAGGGCTCCTTTTTTTTTTTTTTTTTTTTTTCCAAGTAGAGGCAGGGTCTCACTAAGTTGCCCAGTCTGGTCTTGGAACTCCTGGCCTCAAACAATCCTCCAGCTTCGGCCTCCCAAAGTGCTGGGATCACAGGTGCATGCCATTGTACCCGGCCTGCATTTTTTTTTTAAATGTAGAAATCCCTTCATCATTTCCTTATGTTGGTAATGTCAGGTAAGAAAACATGTTTAGAATAAGATGACGTTTTCCACAGCTAATGTTCATTTAGAGTTCTGAGCCAACCTTTATTTATGTTTTAATTTTCCTGTTTTTTTTTTTTTTGACGTTGAGTTTCTGGATTCTATATATTATATAAAAATCATTTTAACAACAAAATCTATACTTTTACCTTCAGTAGAAATTCCTGTAGTTCTTGGTGGGTTTTTGTTACTGTTGTGACTGAAAGATCAGACCAATTTACCTGATTTAAAAAAAACACACATATTATATGGTTATTCCTTAGGCAGGAACCGGCTAGAAAAAAGCCATGTGCAAAAACAAAGGGCCTTACTTAAATTTTACTAAGATTAACAATTAGAAATATAAAGTTAATCTGGCATTGTCATAATTTCAAAATTAGTAAAATTAACTGCACGTTGACATATGCTACTCAAAAACGTTCTAATAAACTCTTCAAAATGACACTTTTTAAAACCTATCTGAAAATATGATGTTTAGTAATTTTTCAGAAAGGGATATATTTATTTTCTATGAACTTATAGAACTCTAAAACAACACTTTTGACAGTACAAATCTTTGCCACTTAAAAGGTAAAATTCTATCTCCTGAAACTTATTAGGTATACACCTTTATTAAGTATACACCCTAGAGCTGACTGCCCTCTTTGGTAGTACCATTTCATATTTTTATGGAATTTATGGTTAGAAGAGACTTCATCTTTATCTCAATCTTTAAAATCCTATTAAGATGCTAGGGACAGGTATGATTACTTCCATTTTGAGATGGAGAAACAAGTTCAAACAAGTTAGGTTACTGAGGTGTGACCCTAAGTAGGTGCAAGAGTCAGAATTGACATCTCTTGTGCTACCCCACCCACCATCTCCTGGAATGCTTTTCATCCAGCAGACTCAACTGTGGTCCCCTAATAATTTCTACCCTATAACTATTTGAGCTAAATAAATACTTGCCCTATGCTACTGTCTAGACCTTACCAACTTGTAAGTAATCAGATACTTTAAAATAGATAAAAATTTTTATCTACGTGTATAAAATTAATATCTTTATTAACTGGCACATTTCTTAAGTGATTTTTAAGTATTCAAATGTTTGCAGGGCAGCTACTTGTATTGGGCATTATTCTGACTCTTGTGTCAGGGGATGCAGAAATGGACAAGACAGTTAGGTCTCCACTGACTAAGTTCACAGGCTAGTGCAGGAGACAGATCAAAGCCAAGTGAATATATAAGAATTTCCATCAGTGCTTTGAAGAAAACGCATAGGGCATGGTACAAGAACGGGGAGATGCACATGAGCTGGGTTGTCAAGAAGGATCTCTGAGGAGGGAGCTTTAGAGCCAGAAGGTGGCCTGTCCTCGGTCTGGGGAATGGGGGAAGAGCATTTCAGGCAAGAGGACAGTGAAGCCTTCAAGAAGGCAAGCTGTGAGCTCCAGCAGCAAAAGTGGCCAGCCTGAGCGTGGAGAGCAAAGAGCGAGAGGCATGCCACGGTAAGACACCAGGAGATTAGGGCTGAAATCTTGCAAACTGAGGATCTTTCTCCCTCAAAGCAAAGCTGGAGTTTTGAAATTCATTCAACGAGCAAGTCAGACATGGTGGGATGGCTGAAGATGAAGATTCCTGCTCTCCATGAGAATATTTACTGGAAAGATCTGTGAAAGATACAAGGGCAGAGTACCATGGATGAAGGAGAAAACTCCATGAGAGAGGGACAGCCAAAATTTGGCAAGCAATGCCTTTGGAGAAGAACTGAAGTGAAGATGCACAAAAATGTGGCATGGTTCCACCTGGCTTCAGGGTGTGTGCCGTCCAACCTGAAGAGAAAGGGCTGTAGCTCAAGCAGGGAGAAGTAAGGAAGATGTGAACAAGGAATTCCCAATACAGCTGACGGGCAGAAAGAAGACATGGAAAGTCTTCGCCTGGGATCCCGCACAGAATCAGAGCTGGGCTCTACAGCTAATCCCAGTTGTGGAAAGGACAGGCAACAAAACCAATCATGGGTAAGAAGACAGGGCAATGAAGTGGGAATAAAAGCGTCACAGAGAACAAAGAGGAGGAGAAAAATGCCAGGGAAAACAATGCCAGGAAAGACAATGCCTGTGATCTTGACTTAAAAAACAATGGCATTTTTAAAGATATATCCTACATCTTAATTGTGTCCTTAAATCTTTTACTTCTTTTAACAAAAGAGCCAGGGTTATTTTAATGTGATATAACTTCAAAAAAACTTGGCAAACCATTCAGTAGTATATGACAAAAAACAGTACATTCTCTTAATTAAAAACAAACACATATACCTTTTCCCTTAAATTAGCAAACCTGCCCCAAGTTTTCCCAAAGATCACTGAGCACAGCATGTGAGGTATCTTTTGTGGGGAAACAGCTTACTTTGAAAGTGTACTCCCAGTATTTGTCAGCTCTTTTTCTCTGGACTCCTTTCAATATTATCTTCTCAATGTGTACAGCTGAAAGAAAAAAACACACGCTGACTTGTGCTACAAAAAGACTACAGACACATTTCACTTACCTAAAGTAACCCTAAAAGTTGACAAGTGCTTAACAATTAAGCTACTCACTTTCATCTTTATGACTGGTCTTAAATCATGAACTTAAAAAGACAAAAAAACTAGAAGCACAGCGATGTGCCATCCACCCATGAAAAAAATTTTTTTCTATAGCTATACAACATGCTGAGTGTTTAATTTCAAACACTCAGCTAACACCAAAGATATTAAGGATAAAAATAAAAGGTACCTGCAATTAAGATATTTTTCCAAATGATAATCTTCCAAATTGTTATACAGATTACCACAAATATGGCATTTTAATATCAACTAAATATGGTTCTTTCAATTATTAATACATAGTAGGTATATATTAGAAAATACCTAGTTTTATATTTAATTTGTTAAAAAACTATTCAAAAGTAATATACCAAGCTGATAAAATTTCTAACTGGGAATTTAAAATTATTTTCTCAAATGTAACCTTTAGTATCATATAATGGTAAATATAAACTGAACATTATAATAAAGGTTCATTGTGGCAAAGATTTTTCACATTACAGAGATGAAACAGTAAGCATAAATTATATTAAACTTTAAAACACTCTGAATTGAACTAGATAATCAGTTTATTTATGAAGTAAGCAAACATGTAAATCCCCCAACTATCCATTTTACAACCCCTTTAACAAAAGTACCACCTTAGGAAACAAATCAATTTCAAAAGAGCCAATCTACTAAGTGTACTCTACTCTAAGGACTTGAAGACACTGCTGTTCAGGGTATAAACAGAAGAAACCAAACTTTCAGGATAATGAGGGAGATAATATCAGGCTGATAATGAATATGCTAAAGATTGCAAAGAAGAGGTTAGAAAAGTAACTCAACAGAATGGGGGGGTACACTGTTGGATTCAGGAGAGCAGGAGATGGAGGAAAGGGGGGGCATTCATTCATTTTGCCTTAGAGGAAGAAGTTAAAATAGACAAAGTGGAATACACAGTGACAAAAGCATAGAGGAGGAGTAAGACTATTAAAAGACCATGGAAGGTGGGCAATGTGAAGGCATGAAGCGTAAGATACAGAAATACACAGGTGAAAAGACATTTATAATAAACAAAAGATATAACATTGCCAGTATTTTGTGTCAGCTTCCCAAATATATATTATTTGGTGGCCTGCTTGTGGGCCAGTTTCCCCTTTGTGGGCCAGAAATGTTGAGGATAGAAACAACAGAAAATCTCAAAAAGCCAGGCAAGAGCCAGTAACTCCTTAGAACTGTACAACAGTATGAGAGCCAAAGTGGTGATGGGAGGGTATGCTGTTTCCAAAAGCTATTATATTAAGTTAAAGGATGACACCATTAAATAAAAATCTTCTGAACTAATCTTATATTCAGAAATAAAGCAGCTCTACTTCTTCAAATCATTGGGCTCAAGGGTAGGGGATCTTGGGTTTTATCTGGTCAGAATCCAATTTCACTTCACAGAAAAAGCCACTATGACACTACGGGATATGGGAACACAGCTTCAGCAATGATTTCAAGTTCTGTCTGGTGTTGGGTACCAGAATCAAGGTAAGAGAAGACAAGAGTATGTGGTGAGGAATGGCCATAGTGAAAGTACCCCCAGCCCTCATAAATTAAAACTAAAAATCATGTATTACACTTTTAAGAAGTAGGAATACAAGAAAAATCATCTACGGTGCCACCTTTACAGTTAATTGTCGGCATTTTGATATAATCACTATGTTCTTCTAAAATATTTTTATTAAAAAAAAGGACCTTCATTGTAAAACCAACTCCACTTTAGGTTATTTGTATGTTCAACGAGCTTAACTGAGGTAGTCTGATTAAAGTAGTTAATTTGGAAAGATAGGAGTACCGTGATAGTCTTGAATAGAAGTGGTCATTATGTAAACACTTATGTTCAACATCAAACATTCAGACCTATTTTTCCTGTGAGGAAAAATGTATTACACAAAACGGATTATTACTGGGAAAAAAGGAGACATAATGACATAAATTCAAAATTTTTATAACTGAGTGTGAAGCTTATCATATATCCTTGGCTCTTTTAAAGCCCAGATGGCAGTCTACATTTTCCATCTCGGTTTCTTTCCCAGAACAGGTTAGTGGCTCCCCAAATGCAAAGACAAAAGAATATTTGAATTCATTCCTGTTCAGATGGCAATGTTCTTCCATCCATTCATTCCAGCCCTCTTAAAAACTGCATTATTGCAGGAAGAATGGATTTATAAGTAACTTGTTCACTCTTACAGAGAACTTGTATAAAATTCACTTTTTCAGTAGACACTGAGCTCAATTCTACAAATAAAGCACTATACTAAATACTCTGGGGGTCTCTGCCCCCCAGAAGCATGCAACCAGGTTTAAGATCCAGCCAAGACAACGGACTAGAGTAGAATGACTACGTGCATGCTAGGACAAGCAGGGCTGTGGCGCAGGAGACACCCAGCATGCAGATGGCAGAACCAGGAGGACTGGCTCTTGAGCGAAGCCTAGGACCAGTAGGACTTCTCCACTTCAAAAAGGAGAGTAAAAAGTTTAGAGTTAATCAGCGTAAAGAGCACCCTGTAATTTTTTGATATATTAATGCTTTAAGTTTACAAAAAAACAGAGCATACCTTCTCGCTGAGCTCTGTGAGGTGCCACGCTAAGTCCGTCCTGAGGTATTGGAGCTTGCTCTATTAAACTGCTCTCATTTTGCATGTAATCACCATGAGCAGAGTTGTTCTAGATGAGAAAGAAGGAGATATGTTAACTTACACCATGGACTAAGAGTAATGATCACAGATTTAGGTCTTCCCGTTTTACCAACAACCATTTCAGTGGCAATTTTTAGAGATCCAATAGGCGACTGCACACTATGGGCACAAAGGCACAGTGTCAGAGCCGCAAGTAGAAGACGAGCACTCTATTAAAGTATCGACTGTCCTAGCTTTCTTGGGACACAGAAAATTGCTTAATACTACACAGAGTTGCCAATGTCAATTCTGCACCAGAATCAAAGGAACACATAACAGCAAATGGTGTCCTTTACACTAATCCCCCATAGGGAATGGCATGTGTACTTTTTACAAGAATCACCACACCATTTTATTCATTGTTTGGGTTTAATAACAGTCTAAAAAGATGCTTTGTTAGGAAAAAGTCTTAAGAAAGGTATTATCAATATACGCCAAGGATTTCTGAACAAGAATATGTATGGACAGGGAGTTTACCATTAAGGTTCAGTCATCTAACAGCAACTGGGTGCTCTAAATCTAACTGAGTTTGCTCAGCCAGTCACTAGTGAACTGGAGTAACCTTGACTCCTAGATCTGCTGCTTGGAGTAATAAAGGGGATGTCAAACTTACACACAGCTCGCCAGAAATCAAGCACTGTCAGGTACAAACTGTTACAACATCATATTGATTAAGTAAAAATAAATAAATAGCCTTATGACAGTTTTTTATTACAACTGGCACCTTATTCCCTCCCGTTATGTATGTGCAGAATCTCAAAACACTACTCATATCAAAATCACCTCAGTTTTAAGAATTATGATTTTACAAATCTGTAGTAAATATACATTAATATTTTTTTCTGTAAAAAAATTAGGCAAATAGAAGGCCTAGGCTCCCCACAAATCTCAATGTAAAAATATTTTGTTCTGCTATATAATCATGCATCCTGACCCGACAGTAAGTATGAATTGCTCTATTTATGAGAATAGAGCACATTATATACTTTTGGGAGCTAAACTTCTGCCTTCTTGTCTCTCTTTACCTAAAAACCCAAGGAAACAAAGACTGTCTACCTAGAACCATTTAATAAGGAGAGTATAGACCTCTTAAGTCAACATCCAACTTCTGAAACACTTAGCGCCTGATGGCCTTTACCAATTTTCAAGGTGACTCGTTTTTTAAAATGCAGATATGAATTCTTTTAATAACAAAACCACGCATATCCTAACCCAGACCATATATTTTATTACAAAGTGTAAAACCACATTTACCTACAAGAGATTCTGCTTCTCAAAAATTTTAATATTGCTGTAAATACTTTAAAAAACGAAGAAAATAAAGTGCTATATAATCTTCTCAAACAGCTGTGTTAACTGGAAGAAGCTTGGGTGAATAGGTTAACCTTTTTTTTTTTTTTTTGAGACAGGGTCTCTCTCCGTTGCTCAGGCTGAAGTACACTGGCATGATCATAGCTCACTGCAGCCTCAAATTCCCGGCTTCAAGTGATCCTCTCAACTTGGCATCCCAAAGTGCTGGGATTACAGGTGTGAGTCATTGTACCTGGCTGGTCAACCATTTCTTAAAGCGAAATATTTCTCTACATTGTTCATATGTAGTTCACAAATTTAAAGCAATACTTTCAAATGTAAACTAATGCAAAATAAGCAAAAAATGTTTTCATTAGTGAGATGCACAATAAGATACCCCTTTATACCCATTAGGATGACTATTATTTAAAAAGAGTGTTGGCAAGAATGTGAAGAAAATGGAACCCTTACACATTGATGGTGGAAACGAAAATAATATAGCTACTGCTGAAGACAGTTCCTCAAAATATTAAACACAGAATTATTTTATGATCCAGCAATTCCACTTCTAAGATATACCCAAAGGAACTGAAAGCAGAAATGCAAACATAATCTGTACACCAGTGTTCACAGCAGTTATTCACAATAGCCACAAGGTGGAAACAACTCCAAATCCATCAACAGATGAACAGATAAAATATGGTGTACACATACAATTACCTATGATTCAGTCTTAAAAAGGAATGCAATTCTGATACATAACAGAATTTGGATGAATCCTGAAGAGAGTACGCTAGGTGAAAAAAGTCAGACACAAGAGAACAAATACAGCATGATTCTACTTATATGAGATACCTAGAATAGTCAAGTTCATAAAGAAAGTAGAATATTGGCTAGGTGTGGTAGCTCACACCTGTAATCCCAGCACTTTGGGAGGCTAAGGTGGGAGGATCACATAAGGCAAGTAGTTCAAGACCAGACTGGGCAACATTGCAAGATCCTATCTCTACAAAATAAATTTTTTTTTTTTTTTAATTAGCCAGAAGTGGTGGTATGTGCCTGTAGTCTTCTGTACTCTCAGTTACTTGGGAGGCTGAGATGGGAGGAATGCTTGGGCCCAGGAGTTCGAGGCTGCAGTGACCCATGATCGCGACACTGCACTTCAGCCTGAGCAATAGGGCAAGACCCTGTCTCTAAAGCAAAAGTAGAATAGTAGTTACGAGGCACTGGAGGGAATAGGGTGTTATTTTTTGAATGGGTATAGAATTTCTGTTTGTGATGATAGAATGTTTGGAGACGGTGATGACTCATGACAATGGGAATGTACTTAATGCTGCTGAACTGTACGCTCAAAAGGAGATAAAACAAGAATTTTATGCTATGTATTTTACATCACAATAAAAACTAAAAACAGAAATGATCACACTGCCTCCACAAACATTAAATTGAAGCAACTGTATGAAAGTAGTTTGCTTCACAATCAAAATCTCATTTTTGAGTTCTGAAGTTAACTTTATGAACCCAATGTAACAACCAAGAAGTAGCCTCCTGTTTAATAACCTAGGGAGAAAAATGAAGTTTGAGTTTCTATCCAAAGTCCTAAGTTCATCATCCCATGGAATATCTACTAATTAAATGTTTCTTTTCTCCTCCAAGTCTCAGCATGTATCAATGCTATAAAATCATGTAGACTAAGTTTAGAAGCTATTACTAAACTCACTCATGTAACGCTGCATGAGCTGGAGATGAGAATTAGGCCGTTCGGCAGCCGCAGTGGTGGGTGGCTGCTCGGCGACGCTGTCTGCCCTGCACTCCCTCTTTACTTTCCTTAGGGGGAAGGGTAGCATAAAATCTGAGAACTCCTACTTTAATGGAATCTTATAAAGATGAATAGAACCCACTTTATCTGTTAAGTTCAGATTCCCACGAAAATGCAGAACAGGTGAAATGCCAGAATCAGCATTTTACGAAGACTAGTTGGAGGAAAGTGTCAAGGCCAAGAGAAAAGTGGAGACTTTTTCTCTGCTTGAATCAAGAAAACAGGGTTTAAAGATTCTAAGCCTGCAAAAATACACACAAGCATACAAGGAACTTCAGTACCAGTGCATTCTCCTTTCTTAATTTGCCTGAGGCAAAGCTTCTTCTGTCCTATTGCTTGCCTTAAGAGCTACTGATTAGCGCAAACCTACATGGCACGTAGTTCAGGTGATCTAGATGGTTTTGCCACAGATCCCACGTAGACCCATCACAATTACATACTTCAGATTTCTTAACTGTGGGGACCTTGTGAAACAGCCAAGTAGCTGGACATCCTAAAAAACTCTTCTCTGAAAACATACCATTAGAACAAAGGTCATATTTGCCTTTTGTTGCTGTTAACCAATGTCAAACCACAGATGGAGTTTTAGTTCACCTAACAATATTCTACATGGTTCTTCTAGTCCCTTGACATAGACTATAAATTTAAAAATCCAAGATATTCCGAACATAATAACAGAGCAGTAAGAGTTTATTTTTTAAAACCAAATTCACTAACTTCTTAAGTTTTCCCAATTGTCAAATGAGACTTAGAAAATTAACAGTAGTATCTAATAACATTCTATTAAGCTTCCACGGCAGATTAAAGGTAGTTAAAAATTATTGAATACTCCTCCCGCTGAAAAGTGGAACAAACTCCCCACTCAGTGGATCTAGGCTGGCTTTAGAATGTGCTGGTGGTGATGCTCTTCTAAAGTTAGGTCCTGGGAAGCCTCAGCCTGGGCCTCCTGGACACTTGGGCTTGGAGTACTGAGTCACCACGAGACATGCACTTCTAGCAGCCGCACTTGATGGAAAACATGGAGAGAGGAGAGGGGTCTAGAGATGCCATCTGGGCCCCAGCTGCATTCCAGACACCCTAGAAGAGAGACAAACTCTTCACTATAGTTATCTGTCTAAATCCCTCACCCACAAAACTGTGAGAGATGGTAATAAAATGGTCATTGTTTTCAGTCACTAAGTTTGGGGGTAATTCTGTTCTTTAAATAGCCAGATTCATAGGTCTCCTCCTTCAGCACCAGCATCTGTACTTCCTTTGCCGACATGCTCTCACTACAGAAGGAAAACATCTTTTAACCCTACAACTAGGAAGATGATTCAGAAATTGCTATATCCCTGGGCCAGCAGCCGCCACATCTTTAAATCCCCACACCAGGGTGTTTTGGGGTGAGGTGAAAAGAATGCATGCATGAGTGCACAAGAATCTAGAGAAGTGCACATCTCCTCCCCAGCCCACATCTGACTCTGCCTTCGCTGTCAAAGCCTTGCCCCACGAGAGATGAGGGAGGGAGGCCAAGAGGTCCTCAGGAAGGATGTGAGCCTGGGCTCAGAAGCTGGAAGGAACTTCCATGCCTTCTAGCACCTGCAGCAGAGCCACTGCTTCACCCCAGTGCAAAACATTCTTAGAACCGTGTAGAAATGTAAGCTTATAGAGCATAAGAAGGATCTACGGCCATAAGTGATTTACTACAGTATTGCCAAACACTGCATTAGGACTTGTGTTTCATGCCACTAGTTATTACAGAATGGGCAATTTCCCCAAACTAATAAAACTACTCAACACTCAATGCCACAACCTCTTTGTATGAGGGATGACCTCTTTCTCAAGCAAATACTCCCAAACATTACAGTATTTGGTTCACATGTGACCATGCCATCTCCCATTTAGGACCACCAGTGAATTTCAATCATTTGATACCCAAGACAAAAATCAACTGTACTACGGGAAACTTCCCAATTGAGACACTTCTAACCAGAAACATAAAAATTCCCCAACATTTATGTTATCGAGTGTTCACTTCAGTGACCAAAGTTTAGTTATTCTCTTTCCAATCATAAGCAAGGCACTACCCCAATTCTACATCTGACTCACACCACCCCTCAAGTAGATCATAAACTGGAGATCAAATACTGCAGGCTACCTACCAACAACTATGCAGGCAATAAGAAAATAGGTTAATACATGACTTTTCCATCCTATCAAAATGTCACTGCTAGATCTGCACCAATTTATGCACTCCACACACAAAAGCTCAATTAACACAGGGAGTAGAAATAATCTGATTTTTTTTTTTAAGCCAGGATTTCCCTCTGTCTCCCAGGCTGGATTGTACAGTAATGCAATCACGGCTCACTTCAGCCTTGACTTCTCTGCTCAAGCAATCTTCCCACCTCACTCTCTTGAGTAGCTGGGACTATAGGCATGTACCACCATACCAGGCTAATTTTTTTTTAGAGATGGGGTCTTGCTATGTTGCCCAGGCTGCAAATAGACTGATTTGGAAGGCATATTAAATAAGCACAGCCAGTCAGCAACCACCCACTGAAGATTCAATTCAAATCTACACTTGTTCCATGCTTTTTATATAAAGAAACAATTCCTCTTATTTCCAAAATAATTGTGCCTATCCTGTATAACTGCGAATATTTTTTAAAAAAGTAAATACTGGTAAGTACAATTCAAAATAAGACAAAAATCACTACATGATATACT
>NW_016804196.1:3020033-3030843 GCF_001698545.2 Rhinopithecus bieti | reverse complement strand
TTTTGAGGCAGAGTTTTGCTCTTGTTGCCCAGGCTGGAGTGCAATGACACCATCTCGGCTCACTGCAACCTCTGCCTCCTGGGTTCAAGCAATACTCCTGCCTCGGCCTCTGGAGTAACTGGAATTATAGGCATGCGCCACCACGCCCGGCTAATTTTTGTATTTTTTAAAATCAGAGACAGGGTTTCACCACGTTGGTCAGGCTGGTCTCGAACTCCTGACCTCAGGTGATCCACCCGCCTCGCCCTCCCAAAGTGCGGGGTTTATAGGCTTTAGCCACTGTGTCCAGCCTCAATATACTTAACCTTAAAGCAGTGTATCATATTGGTATTTTTCTTCATCTCGCTGTATCACCCTGGCTGGAGTGTAGTGGCACAATCTCAGCTCACTGCAATGTCTGCCTCCCGGATTCAAACGATTCTGCTGCCTCAGCCTCAGGAGTAACTGGGATTACAGGCGCCCACTACATGCCCGGCTAATTTTTGTATTTTTAGTGGAGACGGGTTTCACTATATTTGCCAGGCTGGTCTCGAACTCCTGACCTCAAGTGATCCACCCGCCTCGGCCTCTCAAAGTGCTGGGATTACAGGCATGAGCCACCGCACCCAGCCTAGTATTTTGCAAAGCTATGTATTTTCCAAGTCCAAACACAGGAAATTATGACTGAGCAATTATAACATACACAATGCTGACCAAAAAAAAAAAAAAAAGAGGCACAATGCCTGAGCCTTTGGGGAACTTAAAATTCTAGTGTGAAAGGTCAAATTTATTTTATTTATTTACTGATTTTTAAGACAGGGTCTCACTCTAGTACCCAGGCTGGAGTGCAGTGGCATGATCTCAGCTCACTGCAGCCTCTGCCTCCAGGGCTCAAGCAATCCTCCTGGGCTCAAGTGATCCTCCTGTCTCAGCCTCCTGAGTAGCTGGGACTACAGACATGCACCACGACACCTGGCTAATTTTTGTTATTTTTCTGTAGAGATGCCCAGGCTGGTCTTGAACTCCTGGGCTCAAGCGATTCACCCACCTCAGCCTCCCACAGTGCTGGGATTACAGGTATGAGCCACCACACCTGGCCTGAGAGGTCAATCTTAAATGTTAAAAAGACAAAGAATCACAGAAGTACCAAAATTACAATGATATATGTGCATCTAAAATTCAGCGGCAGCAAATAATCTTTTAAAACTGCCATAGGGACAATTTCAGAAAACACCATACAAGAGACAATGGCATGAGCCCAGCCTGGAATGAAAGGGAGGATATATGAAAAAAGAGTGGGAAGAGGAGATTTTGAGTCTGAAGATTTATTAGAGGTCAGGGTCTATCAGTCACTGAAAGAAAACGTAGTATGATTAAGTATTGCCTTAGAAAAGTGTATCTGGCAGTAGTATCCAAAAGATTAGAGGTGGGAAGGCTAAAAAGCAGGGGAATCAGGAGGCTACTATAAAAGTCTCGGCATATGTTCTCACTCATAGGTAGGAACTGAACAATGAGAACACTTGGACACAGGAAGGTGAACATCACACACTGGGGCCTGTCATGGGGTGGGAAGACAGGGGAGGGATAGCATTAGGAGATACACTTAATGTAAATGACAAGTTAATGGGTGCAACACACCAACATGGCACATGTATACATATGTAACAAACCTGCACGTCATGCACATGTACCCTAGAACTTAAAGTATTTAAAAAAAAAAAAAAAAAAAGTCTCGGCATAAAGTCCCAAGAGAGAATGGTGTCAGGCAAGGATGAGGAAAGTGTCCATTCAGGATGTGATGGGAGAAGACGATTAAGGTCATCAAACAGTTCAGAGTGACTAGAAACATAATGGTACCATTGAGAGAACTGACTGAGTCTCGAAGATTTTTAAAAAATCAATCATGTGTTCTTTTCATACAGATTCACGTTAGAGTGACAGTTGACATTCAATGAGATATACACCAAAGGGCACGCACGGGTATGCACGTGCACGCGCGCGCACACACACACACACACCCCTTCAACTGGCTCCCACTGCAACCCACTGACAACCTATTCTTTTAACACGACCTTCGAGGCCCTCTATAACCTAACCCTACTATCTCTTCAAATGTCTTTCTTTTCCACTTTCTTCTCTCCTTCTTCTTGAGACAGCGTCTGACTCTGTTGCTCAGGCTAAAGTGCAGTGGAACCACCACAGCTCACTGCAGCCTTGACCTCCTAGGCTCAAGTGATCCTCCCACCTCAGCCTCCTGAGTAGTTGGAGCCTCCTGAGTAGTTGGGACTACAGGTACACAACACCACACCCAACTAATTTTTTTTTTCTTTTTACTTTTTGTAGAGATGGGGGTCTCACTAAGTTGTCAGGGTTGGCTTCAAACTCTTGGGCTCAAGCGATCCCTCTGCCTCGGCCTCCCAAAGTGTTGAGATTACAGGCGTGAGCCACCACACCTCACCTAATGTCTTATTTTTCTACTCATCCACTGCAACCAAATTGTGCTAATCACTCTATGAATAATACATATATCTCACTCCTGTTTACCAAGCATTTTCATTTACATTAACACATTCATCCTCACAACAATTATATGAAACAGGTAACAATGATATCCCTACTTTGTACTGGACAATCTGGAGTCTGGGAAGACTAAATAATTTGCCAAAATTAACTTTTCAAAATATAAATCTGACCTCAAATAAACGACTTCTTGAATGAGCACAGAACACTTCTAATGAGCATTTAGAAAGGAACTAAAGGTCAAATGTTCCCGAGAGCATAGGAAGAACAGAAGGAAGCCAAGTGCCCCCGGCCCAGCCAGGCTACACCTGTAACATAAACACCCGATCAGGCCCTTCCCTTCTAGATTGACTGTTTACAGAGAAAAGAACCCCAAAATGTCAGTGGATGAATGAGGCTTTTGTGACAAATAATTCTTTGTAAGTAAAAGAAGTACTGTTACACACAGTCCTCCATAACGAAAAACAGTCAATGAAGTAAGTCCAGTCTGCCTTGAGAGAGTACAGGCCTTTTTGCTTCCCTTTAAAAAAATAAATAAATAAAATTAGCTTAACATTTCTCAAGAGAAAATACTATATAAGTTAAAATTGGCCAATTTAACAGCTTTTATAAAAAAGGTAAAAAAAAAGTTATTAATTATTCCATGGATTCTAGTCTGTGCTCCGAACAAAGAATCATGTAACTTAACAAAACTGTAAAACAGCTTTAAGTTATAGAATAGTTTTCTAGCTAAATATGAAAACAGGATAAGGATTTAAGTAGATTACAGCTGCATAAGAATCATCATCTGAATCTAAAACATGCATTTTCTCCATCCCCATCCCCAAATCCAATACAAGGAAAGTATCTATTTTAACGTTCTGTGATGCACGGAATTCCTTCCTTTGGGTTTATCTGTAGAATACTACATCGTTACAAGTACTAACAAAAATAAAACAACTGCTCCAAATAAATGTGTCTCAAATACCACCTTTCCAATTGCCCGGCCTTCGCTAACATCAATCTATTCACAGGGATGGTAATAGAGAATATATAAAATACTCCACTATAAGGATTTTTATTAGGTTAAAAAAAAAAGAAAACATATTCCTGAAAACACTGCAGGTTGTGTTAGTGGAAAATATGCACTGAGCGCTAATCTCAAGAAAGGATGCATGTTCAAGACAGCATGCGAATTATTTTGCGAATTAATACAATCACCAAAACCTCAAAAGTTATTATCCCCATTTTACAGATAACATTGTAAATTATCCCCATTTTACAGGTAAGACTCGGGATTTAAGTGGCCTGGCTGACAACTATTACAGAGCTGGTGGCAGAGTTGAAACATAAGCCTCCAAGTCTTGGGCTCTACTAAACATGGCTATCATTCTTCAAGGTCTTCTAATAGCCTCTACGACACTCTTCCTGACCCCCTCGCCACACAAAAAAAATTAAGGCAACATGTATGTACAGTACATGTACAGTTATCCCCCAATACCCATGAGGAATTGGTACCAGAACCTCCCAATACCAAAATTCAAAAGTGCTCCAGTCTGGAAATAAAATGGCCTAGTATTTGCATATAACCTATGTACATCTTTCTGTATACTCTAAATAGCTCCGGATTACTTATATCTAACACAACATAAATGCTGTGTGAATAGCTGTTATACTGTATTGTTTTGGATTACACGAAAAAAAGTCTGTACGTGTTCAGTACACATGTAATTTTTTCCCTAATATTTTTGATCCATAGTTGGTTGAATCCCCGGATGTAGACACCATGGGTATGTATAAATAAATCACACAGACATATTTTAGTCCACTTGAGAAAAAGAATGTACTTCCTCTCCACATCCAGCACCCGCTCCCGCCTCCCACCATGGTATACATGAGACTTTTTCTGAGTTCTCCTTACCTGGAAAATGACTGTATAGAAAAATGTAACTGGGAAGGAACTCAGGATTTTAATAATTATTTCCTACTAAAATAATCACTATTTAACTCTAATATATTCTAAAAAGCCTCTTCCAAATGACTTTTATAACTGAACTGCTTTTATTCTTTGCTGTAGCCAAACCAACCTAAAATTTCCCATGAAAGACACAGCTGTTTCTGGCCCCCACTCTCAGTATGTGAGACGCTGTGCCCACTTCTCTACCACCACCATCTACACAAGGCTGAGCTTTCACCTGCAACTGCTAACATTTATTGAAGACCATGAACCAGATACTACTCTACAAGTAAGGAGGATGCCTTCACTGAATCCTAACACTCCCAGAGTGGCGGGAGGGGAGACTCAGGCAGCACCCCTTCCCCACAACACTATTCACTTTAAAATATCAAATAACCCAGCAGCAGGGGCCAGTGAGTTAAGTAAAGGTATTTAGTAATATTACCAATAAACATTAGAACTGGTCATTTTAAAAGAGCATTTCTTTTCTTTTTTTTTTTTTTTTTTTTTGGAGACGGAGTTCTCGACTCTGTTGCCCCCCTGGGCTGGAGTGCAGTGGCAGATCTCAGCCACTGCAAGCTCCGCTCTCCCGGGTTTACCGCCATCTCCTGCCTCAGCCTTCTGAGTAGCTGGGGACTACCGGCGGCCCGCCACCTCGCCCGGCTAGTTTTTTGTATTTTTTAGTAAGAGATGGGGTTACCGTGTTAGCCAGGATGGTTTCCTCGATCTCTGACCTCATGATCCGCCCGTCTCAGCCTCCCAAAGTGCTGGGATTACAGGCTTGAGCCACTGCGCCCGGCCCTTTTTTCTTTTTTTTTGAGACAAGAATCTCACTCTGTCACCCAGGCTGGAGTGCACTGGCATGATCTCGGCTCACTACAACCTCCGCTTCCCAGGTTCAAGCAGTTCTCCTGTCTCAGCCTCCCGTGTAGCTGGCACTACAGGCACCTGCCACCACGCCCAGCTAATTTTTATATTTTTAGTAGAGATAGGGTTTCACCTTGTTGGTCAGGATGGTCTCGAACTCCTGACCTCAGGCTATCCACCCGCCTCGGCCTTCCAAAGTGCTGGAATTACAGGTGTGAGCCACTGTGCCTGGCCAAAAAATCATCTTTTTTAGTGCCTCCTATAATAACTGAAATTCTGACAATCAACCTTTTCCCTCTCATTTTCAGTTACTCTCTCACTAGGATTCTGGCGGCCACATCCACATTCAAGTTATCTTTAAGTAGCATCGATTACGTTAAAATTCTTTTAAGAGTTTTCTTCCAATATGTTTCCTATATTGCAAAGTTAATCAAAGCACTTGCTCTATCAAGTACAATTTAGCTAACTAAACTACTCAATGAAAAAGTAACAATTTTGCAAGGTTTTCTTTCTTTCTTTTTTTTTTTTTTTTGAGACAAAGTCTCACTCTGTCGCCCAGGCTGGAGTGCAGTGGCGCCATCTCGGCTCACTGCAACCTCCGCCTCTCGGGTTCAAGCGGGTTCAAGCGTTTCTCCTGCCTCAGCATCCCAAGTAGCTGAGACTACAGGCACATGCCACCACGGCCGGCTAATATTTTTTGTATTTTTCTTAGTAGAGACGGGGTTTCACCATATTGGCCAGGATGGTCTCAAACTCCTGAACTTGTGATCCGCCCGCCTCGCCCTCCCAAAGTGCTAGAATTACAGGAGTCAGCCACCGCGCCCGGCCACAAGGTTTTCTTTTTAACTAAATGCACCACTTTTAGTAAGTGAAAGACCCATGGCTACTTAATTTTTGTGGATTCAAATGATGAACTCAAATATGTTTTGTGAGTTCAAATAACGTGAAAACACAGGATGATTTTGTGCCTTAGTATCGAAAGTTTACATTTTTATCTTTCATTCAAATATTAGTACTATTAGCCAAGCAATTAAGCTCTGAAGATCTTGATGACACCATCTCCAGAGAATCGCCATACCGTATTAATCAATAACCACTACTATGATCGTCTACACGTTTTATGCTTCTTATACCTTTGTGTCGCTAGTTGGGGGCTAAACCTCCAAAATAAGAATACCCATTTTCCTCAACAGTTAAAGAATGTCTTTAAGTATGCAAACATTGCTTGCCTGTCTTGCTTCCTGTCTTTTCAATGAAACAGCAACAAAACTAGTACCTTTTAAAATACGTATGCTTTTTTTGTTGCTAACACACAATTTATAGTTTGGCTTCCTAATAACAGGAACACACCCATTTTAAAAACCAAGCGTTTTCAGCTATGCTATATAATCAGTCTGTAACTTCGTAACACAGGATTGTAGCAATCACACAGAGTTCCTAGGACACTATTAATGAGTGTGACTTCACTACTGCTCCCTGGACTATTTGTTGAATTTTGTACAAGTTACTGGCAGTCCACCACAGTTGTGTTAAGAGCGTGAGATTTATGTACAAGTCTCCTAAAAAGAATACTGACATTTAAGTTGTAATCCAATGTAACATTTACTATAAAGTAATCCAAATAACAAAGAAAAACTCTGGAAATGTTACTCTTAAAAGTAAAAACATCTTTGTTGAGTTTTCCTGTATTTCCAACGTAACCTAAAAAGTATATTCTACCGGCAACCTGTGGACCTGATACCTCAACTATTAACACTGTAACCATGGCATGTCACTAACAGTTGTTGGGTCCAGTCAACTTCAAAGCATGTAAATAAAATTGGCATTAAAGACATGTTCTATCTGTAAATGTAATTAGTTTTTAAATTTTTTAATAGACAAGCTGATTCAGTACTGGATACAAGTAAGTCTTGTGAGCCAGGGGCACTATTCTGGGCCAGTATACTATTACTTTAATAAAAAAGAATTAAAAGGACACTAACTTTATGTTAACCAATAGTAAGGCTGAAAATACGTCGTTTGGCACACCAAAGATCTTAGTAGTTAAGAAAAAGAATGACTCCCAATTAAAGTGGCATACTTGTGTCTAAAAGGTTACTTTCGGGGGGGGGGGGGAAATGCTGCCACACTAATTTCCCTTTACCAGGGTTATCGCCACGGCCCAGCACTGCCGAGCGCAGCATCCACGTGGTTCTCGACTCCCGCTGGAAGTCCTCGGCGCTAGCCCAAGACTTGGCCTCCGCGGGAAGAGGCCAAGAGGGCGCCGGGGGCGGGGCCGGTGCGCCGGTCACATGGGCTGCGCGCGGCCGCCATCTTGCAGGGCGGGGGCGGGGAGGAGTACCGCGGCCCGGGCCCCACACCGCCGTGCGCTAGCCCCGGGCGTCGCATGACCTCCGGGCCCCTCCGGCGGGCCGCGGCGTCTCCACGCGAGGGGCGCGCGAGCTTCGGGCTCCTCCCTGCCGACGGAGAGGTGCGCCCGCCCTCCCGGCGGCGGGAGGCCGAGAACAGCTGGACAGGATTGCCGCGAATGAGGGCTTAACTCAGCCCACCCGTGCATCAGCGGCCTCTGGAGTGACTGCCTGGGAGCAACATCATCAGATAAAAGGTCCTCAAGGCCTGAACAAGCCACAGCTGGGACTCGGCGGTCACTCTAAGCAGCAGAAAATGCGGGGTCGTAACAACTTAATGAGATGCGAATGATGTGTTACGGTAACCCTAAACAACTGCTGGATAAGTTCACCACACCACCAAGCGTCTAGAAATAGCCTAGTGTCACCTGTAGTACGCGGCCCCTAAGATTTATTCCCCCACTTCAGTTGATGGCCACAGCACAGGACACGTCCTGAGCAGTGATGTGCTGAGGTTAATGGCAGAATGCCCAACTTCACTTTGTCCATCCCTCCCAGCACTCACTGGGTACAGAAAAAAGGTCACGCACTGCGGTCAACATAAAATCACATTACCCTGGTCTGCACGCATCCCTCCCCTTCCTCTACTTGCCCTCCAACACGCTCATTAAAAGCAAAATTTAAAGAAAGAAAAGGGAAAGAAAAAAAGACTTCCAGCAGTTGCATCAGAAATCAGTACCCTTGTTGGAATAGTATGAATGGCATGACAGAAAAGGTTCCACTGTGGGACATTTTCTTTAGGCCTGCAATTTAAGGCCATCTTTACAATATTGTATGTTATTACAGTAACATTTGAAATGAGCATTGTTCCTGAATTCATGTTTTGGTCTCTAAATTTAATGGCTGTGCGGCATATAGGACTTTTGGGAAATTAACGAGTAGGCTGAAGGATGGAAGAGGCTTTTACCATCAGAACACGCACTGCATGCTAGTAGTAAACAGGCACTGGAAGATGACAAAATTTCAAACTCACCGAGATAACGCTGGGCACTAGCATTACATCTGAGTTTGATAAAATACGTCCCAAAACATGAGTCAGTTACCTCACACAAGTCTCGTTTTAAAAAAGAGGGGTTCAGGCTAGATTATCTCTAATTCCTTCCAGCCCCAAATCCATTGATTCCACGGGTACTGAGCCCACAAAGCCACTAGTAAAATACCATGCCCGATTTTAGTTCTAGGTACTAAATGACAGCAGATATATAGACTGAATTAACGTTCAAGCAAGGAGAGGAGAAAATCCCCTTTTCCAGTATCTCCTAGAGATCACCTAAGCTGAAAAACATGGCATCCAAATCAACACCTCTCAAAAGCCTGTGACCCCACAATCTCACTTTACAGTCTCCCACTTACTGAAACCTACTCCTCCCCCCGCTTCCCATGGAAAGGTCCTCCTCAAAGACTTTACTGGACCCTAATTATCATTAAATTGCTTTCATGGCTGTAATAAAATCTCATCTTTAATGTTTCCGACAAGTGGCTCATTTGGATTCTCGTCTACTACATTTCGGTGTTTAAGTAGTTCTTTTGGGCAACATTAACGCCTATCGTAAACGCCCAACAAATATCCCGGAACCCCAATCTGCACGCAGGAATCAAGCCCGTGAGAAAGCAAGTCTGCCGGAGGGAAAGAGCATCCCAGGCCGCGCTAAGAGATGTTTCTCCACCCGGACAACCTGCCTTACTACTCATCTCAGATCCATTTGCAGGTCTCTACGTCAGATGTCTGCTGGGAACACAAGCCCTCAGAGCAGGAGCCACAAGGACCCGTACGACCCCTTTTAACTCAGGCACACACTGGGCAAAAAAAGTCCCTCTGTGCCAAAGACAAGGGCGGCTCGCCGGGAGCGCACCTTCAGGACACCCAGCCGAGGGCCAGGCAGAGCCCCGAAACGGGAGGCGGAGCCCCGGCCAGGCAGGCGGGGAAGGACGGCGCTGCCCGGGGGGCTCACTGCGGCTGGCCCTCGCACAGGTTCCTCCAACGCCCCGCAGCTCCCGCACCGAGCGCTGAGATGCTCAGAGCCAAAAACGTCCCGACACTCTTCCTCCGAGAAGGGCCCCGGGCGGGAAGCTCCACGTCTTCCGTGGCAACACCGTGGCACGGAAGAGACTTCTAGAGCATTCTGTGATGGCGGGTGGCTGTGTCTGCCGGGGTGTGGGGTGGGGTGGGGGAGTGGAACGGAGCGGCCCAGCGAGACGAAGCCCAGCCCTCTGGCACTGGGAGCTGCCGGGTGGGGATTCCGAGCCACCTGCGCCAGGCTCTGCGCCGGGCTGGGGCTCGGGCAAGGGGCGTCCGAGAGCGAGGCCAGGCAGGCCGGCGGGGCATTGGTCGCACCGCGAGTCCAGGGAAGCTCCGTGCGCCTTACCTGGGCCCTGGGGCCGGCAAACTTGCACGGCTCCACCTCCAACTCCGCGTCCTCGGGGCCCCCGCGGAGCGCGGCGCGGAGCCTCTCCAAATGTTCCCTCAGGGTGACCCGCTGGTGAAAGGAGAAAGCCGGGTGCAGCGAGGCCATGGTGAAGAGCAGCAGCAGTTCCTCCTGGGCCCTGGAGCCGAGCCCGCCGCCGGCCCGGGGCTCCGCAATGCCGCCTTCCGGGCCCAAGCCGTCCTTCTCGGCGTCCTGCTCGCCGTCGCCGTCCTCGCCGCGCTCATCCTCCGCGCCGCCCCGCGAGCCCTCGCCCCGGGCCGCGCGCAGGCTTTTGAGCACCGAGTCCACCTGGGGTAGCAGGCGGTGCAGGCGGCCAGCGGCCTCCCGGTTCTCCGAGCCCAGCAGCGCCAGGTAGACGATGAGGCGCGAGCGCACCGCGGGCTCTCGGAAGTCGGCCAGCGGCCCCGGGTCCGAGAGGCCGTTGGCCTTGGCCTCCGAGTCGCGCAGGTAGTGGTAGTCCTTGCGCGCCAGGTCTTCCAGGCACGAGCCGAGGAAGCGCAGCTCCAGCGGGTTGCACAGGTCCAGCAGTCCGCACATGAACTCCAGGCGCTGCGCCGAGCCCAGCACCAGCCCAAACCACTCGTATACCCGCTCCTGCTCGCGCAGCGCCGCTGAGGGCCCCCCGCCGCCGCCCGGCATACCCGCCCCCGCCGCCGCCCCACCAGCAACAGGCG
>NW_016804196.1:3003054-3018405 GCF_001698545.2 Rhinopithecus bieti | reverse complement strand
AACATAGTCCAAATTTTAAAAACCCGGCTGGATCTTTTGAGGGTTAATTAAAAGGTGGGTTAAAAAAATCTTAAGGCTTTAATTTTAGAAGTCCTACTACAGCTATGTAGTAGGAGTATGCAGAAAGATAAGAATCACATTGTAACTCTTTGCCGTGGTGCTAGAACATCTGTTGGGAGAGCATATGCTGAACTCTCTTCACCTCACGAGTTGATGTCCTAAGAGGCTCATTCACAGTTCAGTAAAAGGGTGAACTGAAGCCTGAATCAGTTTCAGGGATGAAAGGGAGAGAGGGAGAACTGTTTTCAACACATTTGAGGTTGGCAGAATATGTAAAAGTCACTCTTAACTGTAATTTGCTAGTTCTTTATAGTCTTTTGATGTAATTTACAACCAAGAAAACTTTATTATGAGGACTTTTATTCACAGTCATTGCCCCTTTTTGCTGTCACCTCAACTACCCTGGAATCTTCTACTCATATCTGCTCCCACTTTTCTAAAGCTTAGGGTGAAATACTTAGGCAACTAGTAATATTAATCTTGCTAGATACTCACAGGTTCATAGTGAGCCACCTGTCTAGATCTGGATGTCTAGTGAGCAAATAAATCGTTTACCTCTGAGTTGATTTTTGTTTTATTGATCGATTTACACAGTCTTGCTGTGTCACGCAGGCTGGAGCGCAGTGGTGCTGTCTCGGCTCACTGCAACCTCTGCCTCCCAGGCTCAAGCAGATCCTCCTGCCTCAGCCTCCCAAGTAGCTGGGACCACAGGCACGCAACACCACACCTGGCTAATTGTTTGTATTTTTTTTGTAGAGACAGAGCCTCACCGTGTTGCCCAGGCTGACAAATTGAGTTTTATATGTGACCCAGTCAAAGGGGCATTTTCCTTGGCAATAACAAGCCATTTGATATGAACTCTCTGCAAGAGTTGATGCATAAATTTTACACCAGAATTCAAATTTGTAATCAATAATGATTATTTGTGTGTTTATAGCTTTGGCCAACATTAAACAATATAGTGATCAAAGCTCATACACATAAATGACATATACCATGATTTAATGATTCTGGTTATCCATCAGCTGGACAATTTGTTGTTTATCTCCCTCTCTGCACACTGCAGCTCACAAGGAGGCCTCAATGTTTTTTCTATGTCTCTCATAATGTGAGAGAACACATTCAGTAAGAGTGAAAAAAACGCTAGTGCTTTTGAGGGAGGGCCCCAGATGGAAGTCCCACTGTGACATGTGAGTTGCTAAGTTGGGAAAACTACCCTGATGATTCTAATAAGACTCCCTAGAAAGGGATTCCTTACCCAGCCTACCTGTTGAGAATACCTGCTCTAGATTCTCTGATATTTTGTATATTCCCTGCATAATCAAATCATGTGGGCCAGGTAACATTATTGTGGTAATGGTGAGTATGTGGTTTGCATCCCAATCTTTTATAAAGAAATATATCCTGTAAAAAAACCAGGACACAAAGGATTATTGTCTGTCCCCAGATGATATATATATATTTAACTTGCCACACTACACTGATGTACCTAGATGATGTTTAACGCACATTCAGTATATTGTTTTATTTGCCTCTTTAATAATGAAAGGTGGTATTATTCATATACCATGCCATACCGTAATATAGTTGGTATTATTGTCCGAGTATTTATATGTAACCAGAAAACTGATTCCAAGTGAAGGTTTGAATGAAGCCACTAGCGACAGAGGAGGCTTTGCAACTGTCCTTTTTGCAGCTGGGTTGCTGCAAGACATTTCACCAAAACCACAGATAATTGTGTGATTCAGGGCAGCCTGATATACTAAAATATATTGACTATAAAAAGGGTGCCCAGATACATCCACTTCTATTTCAGATATCCTGAAACAGGCAGTCTGATTCATATCAAGAATTTGTTCCCTATGAGACCCCTCTCCCATTACACCTCCCTGTTTCCTGCGTTAAAATATAAATATCTTAAAGTCACTGACCATGTTTTATTCAATGTTATGTTTTCTCATCTGGCACACAGTAGATGTTCATCCATATTGGTTGAATAAATGAATGAATGAGTGAGTGAACAATGCTCCCATAACCGAAAGTAAAGACCAGAAGCTCCTGGGTCACCTGAAACCTTGTTCCTACCTAGCAAGGAAAAGAAAACATGTCTCAGCATTGTCAGACTAGCCCTGAGATTCACTCCAGCTGAAATGGCTGAGGTTCTGTGCCCATTCTTGATCAGTCACTGGGGCCAAAGCAGTGAATCAACTTCTTCAGAACCATATGGGTCCCCTTCAAGGAAACCCAGGGCTGTTGGAGAGGGGAAAGAAAAATATGGATGCAGGGAGGCACCAACATATGTCCGATATCATTGTACTTGAATTTGTAGTTTGATCATTTAAATTGCCATGGGTATAAGGTGCCTCAAAAATAAATTTTTGTTGAGTTAGATCACATACAGCATTTATTTTAAAAGAGGTGTTAAATATTAAACTGTCTTTAAAGATTACACTTACAAAGCTGATTTAAAACACCAGTAAGTTATCTGCTGATATACAACTTAAGGAAAAAATTAATTGCATATTAAAATTAAAAATGCAAGTTTTTGTAAGGTCTACAAAAATACCCTGACAGATTTGAAATAGAAATTCTTGATGTTGTCACTGTGACAAGTATTTCCGCTGGTAACCTGGGAATCCATGCCCAGCACTGTGGTATATGGCATATTTTCTGGAAGACTAGCCTTGGATTGAATTCACAGTCTCCCTGGGGTTGTGGTTCCATTTGTCAGAAAGATTCTTAGGGATTTAGACTGACCAGGCTGTCATGTTCTCACCCTCATATATTTGAAATTTTTGGAAAAACCGATAAAACCCACCAGTCTTTGGAGACTGTCCAGAAATAAACATGATTCTAACGTGTTTTGGTTTGGAAAATCCTCAGGCTACTTGTGTTAAAAATTAAAGAACTAGCTGGGCATGGCGGTGTGTGCCTGTAGTTCCAGCTATTCAGGAGGCTGTGGCAGGAGGATCACTTGAACCCAAGAGTTCGAGGCTGCAGTGTTCTATGATTGCACCTGTGGAGTACCACCGCACTTCAGTCTGGACAACATAACGAAACCTCATCTCTTAGAAATGAACTGGCTGATGTTAGGTACTTGCCAGGGTAGACAACCTTAACTAAGCCCCTGGGGTTCTGTGGGACCTCTGCAAATAAATCTTCTGCTCAACTGTTCAAAAAGGCAAGGGCTGTCCCACCCTCAAAAAACAACACTGACTTCTAGAGACCCACGGAGAGATGGAAGTTCCCAAAGAGTGGCTTGCTAGGTAGGAAAATAACCAGTGCTCCATCAGTGTTCTCTGGATTGGAATTTGCTGATTCATGTTTCTTAAAATACATGATCACATCAAATTTGCTGAGCTGTTGATTATCAACCAAGCCTAAACCCACCGGCTCTTACCCTTTAGCTTTCATAAAAGAGAAGCCTGATTTTGTTCAGGTATTTAGCTTTCTCCCAAACACCCTGTGTGACTTGAAGGATACCTTTGGTGGAGCCATAGATAGGACAAATCTTGATCAGTAAAACAATTAGGAAATTCTATACTTTTGCAATTGGTTTGGAATTATTTGTATATGACAAAGGACACGTGAGGCAATTTGGAGGGGCTCTCGGGCAAATCTGGCAAAATTTGAGTATCAAATAGATAAGATGGTACCATTGAATAGAAAGAGAATGGAACTCCATAGGGATTATCAAAGAAAAAGAGGTTGAGGAGGGTGCAGAGAAAAGCAAAACAAAAAATCTTCATAGAAGGATGCCAGCTAAAATGCAGAAAGAGAGAATGAGGAAAGTATCATTTTGCAACTACCAAATGTAATTGTTGATTAAGGCATTTTCACCATCGAGTGGGAAGTTAAGAAATGAAACACGTATTCTCAAAGTACTACTTCATTTAAAAAGGAGAAGAGGTACTTTTATGCGGATAAATCTGATGAATACGACCCCAACTGTGTGGTCATAATTAGTGTCAGCAATAATGGGAAAATCTAATATATTCTTCCTCATGTCCTGGATGCCACTGGAAGCGCACACTGCTTGTAATATTCTTGCCAAAATGTTTATGCTGAATCTAATCATGGGGAAGTAAGACAAATCTGGACTGTGGAACATTTTATTAGACAACTGGTCTGAGTCTTCAAAAATATTAATGGCGGCCAGGCATGGTGGCTCACACCTGTAATCCCAGCACTTTGATCCACCCGAGGTGGGTGGATCACCTGAGGTCAGGAGTTCAAGACTAGCCTGGCCAACATGGTGAGAATCCATCTCTACTAAAAATACATAAAATTAGCCAGGCATGGTGGCGGGTGCCTGTAATCCCAGCTACTCAGGAGGCTGAAGTAGGAGAATCACTTGAATGCAAGAGTGATTCTCCTGCGTTGCAGTGAGCCAAGATCGCACCATTGGACTCCAGCCTGGGCAACAAGAGTGAAACTGTCTCAAGAAAAAAAAAAAAAAAGGCATGGCCAGGTGTAATGATTCACACCTGTAATCCCAGCACCTTGGGAGGCCAAGGCTTGAGGATGGCTTGAGCCCAGGAGTTTGAGACCAGCCTGAGCAGCAAAACCCTATCTCTACAAAAAATAGCTGGATGGGATGGCACATGCATGTGGTCCCAGCTACTCAGGAGGCTGAGCTGGGATGATTGATTAAGCCTGGGGTTGTACCACTTGCACTTTAGTGTAGGCAACTGAGCGAGACCCTGTCTCATTTGAAAAAAAAAAAGTCATGAAAGCAAGCGCAAGCAGAAGACTGTTCAGACAGGACTACCAAATGCAATTCATATTCTGTGATTAGATATCAGATTTAAAAAAAACTCTAAAGGACATTTCAGGAATAATTAGGTAAATTAAGTAAAGTTTAATATGGATTTCGTATTACACACTGTTATTGTATCAATGTTAACTTTCTTAGATGTGAGAATAACTTGGTGGTTATCTAGGAAAATGTCTTTGTTTCCCATAAATGCATGCTGAAACACTGAAGGATGAAATGTCATGGTATCTACATTTTATTTTCAAATGACTCAGAAAAAAAATTTTATAGAGAAATAAAGCAAATGTGGCAAAATGTTAATAATGGGCAAATCTAGGTGAAGGGTGTATGTGTGAACATTGTACTCTTTTACATTTCTGTAGGTGTGATTTTATAAAAGTAGAAAAGTAAAAAAGAAATGATAAAACAGCATGAATAAAAGTAAAATTATATTAATTATATGAACGCTATTTAACATTTAAAGTTGTTTAACTGGTTTTGTAAATGGGATAAAACATTAATCAAAGTCCCTTGAGAACGATTCCTAAAATAGAATAAGATTTATGAAGGGAACTTAAAAGCTTAATGGAGAACTGGTTTTCTGAATGTGTTACCTCCATATATTGATATTTCAAAAAATTAGAGAGTGAAACTGGTTACAATCAACTTGTAATGGCTTGGAGAGTCAGTGTTCCAAGAGTTAGTGCGACAGTGTGTTCTGAAGGAAACCTGAGACAGTCATGTCCAAGCAATGTCATCCTCAGAGAGGAATGCTCCTAAAAAAGGCTGCAAAGCAGCCACAGAACTGAATGATGTGAAATCACAGTGGAGTTCCTTCTAAGTGAATTCTCTTATTTAATGAATGCTTGGAATCTTAAGTAGGGACAGTTGACAGTATACACATTTGTTAAGGTTGATGCAGCACTTTTCAATGTTAACAGCTACTGTATCTGGTGGACGTGGCCTTTCATCACCAGAAAGACCTACTCTGTCCTGGAGAAGAGTTAGTTCTTTGGGCTTTTCCCTTACCCTCAGGAAAAATCTTTAAGATCATCGAACTTTCTCTCTGTGATTCTGATTCAGAGCCAAATAACCTTTTGATTAGCAACTCACTTTCCCAGTGTCTTAATGCTGGAAAACAGAATACTCTAGGGGAATAGAGATATGTAACCCACTTGCAGGAAGATGTTCCATTTGTTAAATAAAACCATGACATTCTGTCATATCAGTCCCTTGCAAATTTAGTCAGAGGGGTCAGCCCCCCACACCCGAATTTTATCAATTTGGAATAAACAAGATTGCCTATGTATGATGACTTAAACAGCCTGTTGTTCTTATATTTTGACATCATTTTAATTTGTATGTTGTTTAAACTTAAATAACTACTTAGATCCCAAACAATACCATTTCAAGGATACTCTTCTTCCTTACTTAAAAAAAAAAAAAAAAAACTTGGAGGAATTACAGAAAAAAAATTCTAGGCCGGGTACGATGACTGACACCTATAATCCTAGCAGTTTGGGAGGCCAAGGCAGGTGGATCACTTGAGGCCAGAAGTCCGAGATAGTGAACCAACATAGTGAAACCCTGTCTCTACTAAAAATACAAAAATAGTGGCCAGCATAGTGAAACCCTGTCTCTACTAAAAATACAAAAATTAGCTGGCCATAGTGGCGCATGCCTGTAGTCCCAGCCACTTGGGAGGCTAAGGCATGAGAATCGCTTTAACCCAGGGAGGCAGAGGTTGCAGTGAGCTGAGATCACGCCACTGCACTCCAGCCCGGGCGACAAAGCAAGACTCTACAATTTTAAATATTACTTAGGAACCTTAGAGGGCTGGCTACAAACCTTATGTAAAAAAGTAAACACATATTAGAGACTCTTTCTTAAATCCCATGAACAGCCTTTTAAAAAAGGTACTTTTAATACAAAAATTATGTTTAAATTATGATCAAATAAATGGTGAATTTCTTTAGTTCATTTAAAACTATTCAACTAAAACCAATTTGTTTATAATGTAGAAATATATTTATATTCTTTTTCATTTTTTTAAACTGGTTATAATGGAGTTATGTGGATCCATGCTAAGCAAATTAAACCACACTCTTACCACATTAACCTCAGAGCTTATTCACATATCAGAACACTAGTTTTATAGTCTGACTATACTTGAAATATTCACAAACGTTTATTTTGCTATTAATCCTCAGGTCAAAGTTTATTTTTCTTGAATGCAATATTTGTATTTCAAATGTTCCATCAACATTTACAACTTTTAAAGTTTTCATCCTAAGTCTCAAACATCTTGCTGTTTTAAAACAGCAAAGTATTCCTAGTTTGCTGAGAATTTGTTTTTTTAAATCATGAATGGGTATTGAATTTTGTGCAGTGCTTTCTCTGGGTCTGTTGAGATGTTGAGATGATGCTCTTTCTGGCTCTGAGCTTTATTATATGGTGTATTACGTTAACTGATAATTCAGATGTTAAACCAACCTTGCTTTCCTGGGATAAGTTCCACATGGTAATAATATAGCATTCTTTTTGTATATTGCTAGATTCAGTTTGCTAATATTTTACTGAGAATTTTTGCATCTAACCTCATGAGGAACATTGGTCTGCAATTTTCTTTTGATGTCTTTGATTTTGGTATCAGGTTATTATTGGTCTCATAGTATAAGTTGGGAAATATTCTTTCCATCCCTGTTTTATGAGTTTATGAAGGATAGTATTAAGTATTATTTTAATGATTTATAGGATCCTCCAGTGAAAACAACGGGACCTGGGATTCTTTTCATTTGGGAAGACTTAAAATTACAAATTCAATTTCTTTACTCGGTATAGATCTATTCAGAATTTATATATCTTGTTGAATCAGTATTGGCAACTCCTATACTTCTAGGAATTTGTCCATTTCATCTAAGTTGTCTAATTGGTTAGCATAAAGTTCTTCATAGCATTCTCTTACAACTCTTTTTGTTTCTGTAAGGTCAATAGTGATGTCTCCTCTTTCATTATTTTGGTAATTTGTGTTTTCTCAGATTTTCTTCATCAGCCTAAAGTTTTGCCAATATTTTGATCATTTCAAAGAATCAACTTTTAATTAAATTGATTTTTCTTATTGCTTTTCTGTTTCCTATTTCATTGATTTCCTCTCTGATCTTTATGATTTTCTTCTTTCTGATTGCTTTGAGTTTGGTTCTTTTTTCTAGTTCATTAAGGTGGAAGTTTAGGTTATTGATTTGAGATTATTCTTTTCTATTCAAGGTGTGATTACAGGTATACATTTTTCTTATATATCCTGCTTTAGCTGCATCCCATATATTTTGATAGTTTTTTTTCTCTGTTCCATTAAAAATATTTTCCAATTTTCCTTGTGCTTTTTTCTTGCCTTATTTCATGGCTTATCTGTGCTGTTTAATTTTTAAATATTTGTAAATTCCCTAAATTTTCTAATGTTGTTGATTTCTCATTTAATTCCACTGTGGTCAGAAAATAAACTTTGTAATATTTCAGTCATCTGTTTTTAAAAATTCATTTGGACTTGCTTTATGGCCTAGCTTATGGTGTGTCCTGTAGAATGTTCCATATGTGCTTAAAAATAATTCTGCTGTTGTTGGGTGGAGTGTTCTATAGCTATCAGTTAGATCAAGTTGGTTGCTAGTGTTGCTGTAGTCTTCTGTGTCCCTGCTGTTTTCTGTCTAGTTTTTATCAAATATTGAGACTGAAATATTGAAATCTGTAACTATTTACCATTTTTGTTGCTCTTCATTTCTTCTTGTACATTAGAGTTACTCTTTGGAACATTTCCTTGTTCTATAGCTTAATTCTCGCCTTCCTTTTTTGTGTTATAGTTATCCATATCACATCTTTATAATTTATAAGCTCAACAATACAGCTTTATAATTACTTCATATGGTTTCATTTTCAATTAAGAAAAAAACCAGTCTGGGCCCAATGACTCACACGCTTAATCCTACCACTTTGGGAAGCCAAAGGAGGAGGATCACTTGAGGCCAGGAATTTGAGACCATCCTGGGCAACATGATGAGACATTGTCTCTACAGAAATTTTTTAAAAAGTTAGCTAGGTGGGTTGGTGCATGCCTAGCTACTCGGGAGATTGAAGTGGGAGGTTTGAGGCCAGGAGTTTGAGGTTGCAAGTGAGCTATGATCACACCACTGCACTACAGCCTGGGTGACAGAATGAGATCTATATCTAAAAGAAAAAGAAAAAAGAAAGAGAGATATTTATACTGTCTTTTATTGTTACATATATTTAACACTTACATAAACTACCTTTGAGACTGCCCTATTTCTTTATGTGAACTTGAGTTATCATCTGCTGTCATTTTCCTTCATCCTCAAGGACTCCTTTAGTATTTCTCATAAGGCAAGTCAGCTAGGAACACATTATCTCAGTCTTTTTTGTTTGTTTGTTTAGTTTTTTGGAATATCTTTATTTGGCCTTTATTTCCAAAGAAGAGTTTTGCTGAATATAGAATTCTAGGTTGACAGGTTTTTTTCTTTTTTCCTTTAGTTCTTACAATATGTCATCCCCCTGTCTTCTGGCCTTTACTCTGATGAAAATTCAGTTGTTAACATAATTGTGGGTTCCCTTGTATATAATGAGTTATTTTTGTCTTGATGCTTTCATGATGTTCTCTTTGTCTTTGGCAGAACCCAGTGAAGATGAAAATGTGAGGTCATTTGTTCAGAAATTAAGAGTTTCAAAGTAGTGATGGCAGAGGCAGTCCTGATCTTTGGCTTTCAACAATTTCACTATGACTTATCCATGATATGTCAGTGGTTATTCTGTTTGGAATTAGTTGAACTGCTTGAATATGTAGATTGGGTTCTTCACAAATTGATAAGTTTGGGGCATTATTTCTTCAAATATTTTCTCTGCACCTTTCTTCTCATCCTGGTACTGTCATTATATGCATGGTGTCCTTCAGGTCTGTGAAGCTCTGTTTATTTTGTTGTTCTTTTTCTTCTTTTCTTCAGATTGAATCTACTTCCAAGTTCATAGATTCTTCTTCTGCTATCTCAAACCTATTGAACCATAAATTTTTCATTCCAATTATTGTACTTTTCAACTTCAGAATTTCCATTTGGTTCTTTTTAATAATTTCTCTCTTTTCATCAGTATTCTCTATTTGCTGAAATATTGCTGTCATCCTTTCATTTAATTATTTAAACATTATTTTCTTTAGTTCTTTGAATGTATTTAGTCTTTGTCTACTAAATCTAACATCTGGCCCCCCTCAGAGATGGTCTCTATTGACTGCTTCCATCCCCTTCCACTGTGTATGAGTTATACTTACTGTTTCGTTGCATATGTCATAATTGTTGTTGAAAACTGAACATTTTAGACAATGTACTATACCAAGTTTGAATTCTGGTCCCCCTCAACTGCAGGTTGTTCTGGTTTCTGTTTTGCTTGTTTGTTTAGTGATTTGCATGAACTAATTCTGTGGAATCTGGCTCCCTCACAACATGCAGCAGCTTATGTTTCTGCTCGGTTATTATTATTATTGTTGTTACCATTGTTGTCACTTTATGCCTAATTTCCTAGGGGTTACCCTGGGCCATCATAGCTTACTGGTCAACCAGTGAGTGGTCAGAAGTTGTGCTTGAACACCTTGATCTAATAAAGCTTCTACTTTTTAACTGACATATTTTGTGTTTAGGTGAAGATCACATGCAGTGTACAGGCAGTTTACAAGTCTACCCTGCTTTTATTTATTTTTTTATTTTTTTGAGACACAGTCTCACTCTGTCACCCAGGCTGAAGTGCAGTGGCATGGTCTTGGCTCACTGCAGCCTTCACCTCCTGGATTCAAGTGATCCTCCTGCCTAAGCGTCCTGAGTAGCTGGGATTACAGGTGCATGCCACCACGCCTGAGCTATTATTATTATTTTCTTTTTGTATTTTTAGTAGAAACGGGGTGTCACCGTGTTGGCCAGGCTGGTCTCAAACTCCTGACTTCAAATGATCCTCCTGCCTTGGCCTCCCTAAACGCTGGAATTACAGGCATGAGCCACCATGCCGGGCCAAGTCTGCGCTGATTTTAGTATCTGTGTCATAAAGCCTCATATTCTGTCAGCTACATAGCTAGCTAAAGCCATCTCTGGCGTCTCCTGAGCATATGCACAATTATGCATAGGCAGGCAGTCTTCCAGACCCCCAGGGATGTGTGAGAGCTTATCAGTGCCTACTGTGGCTGTCTCAGTCTCCAGATCACACTGGTAAACTTCTGGTTGGTCTGCTGGTATGTTGTTTATCCCAAACAGTGTTGCAACCTCAGGCTAGCTGCATTACTGGACTTCCCTGATTGTTTACCACTGAGATCCATATTGTTTTTGACAATGCTCCTGGGCATAGGTTTATTTCAAGCTCTGGTCCAAAGGAGTTCAGCCCCTTCTGTCAGCTACGTCTCAGGGTCTGCTCTGCCTTGGTAGAACTACCACACTATGGAGCTATGGGAAAAGGGTGGATAGGAACAGCCCCAGGGTAAAACACCACAGACCTCCACTGAGCTCACTAAAGTTTGGTAATTTTTTTTTAAATAATTTCCTTTCAAGTTGTTGTATGACTTTGGTCAATTTACAGTGTACTGAAATGGTTGTTTTTGATAATTTTGTCGAATTTTATCATTGCTTTTTGGGGAAAGGATTTGCCGTGCTTCTTCCTCGGTCATTCTGGCAATCTTTCCCCTGTATTTTTTTTTTGTAAGTGGTTTCTACAGGGATGCAATAGACATTCTTAACTTTTCACAGCAACTTTAGTTAATGTTGTTTCCACTTTATGCAAAATGTAGAAACCTTGTAATATAATATATAGATTCATTTACCACAACTCATGGTAAACACTTTCCCTGTCTCCTGTTCTTTTCTTTTTTTGTTTTCAACTCCCAATCAGTGAATAGATCTGCTATTCTTTATGCCTTAGTTATTGTATATCTACCTGCAGGTTTCAGGATTTGGATTACGTAATGATTGGGCCCTCTTTCATTCAAAAAATACAAATGCTTTGAAGAGAGAAAAAATTATAACAAAACTCTACATGTGTTCTGCATCTTCACATGTGTTCTCATCTCTTTATATGTGTTCAATATGTATAGTATAGTACATATCTCATGGTTTAGAATTCTTGAAAGAGGAAGGAAAGCCTTTATGTTTTAGGGACTAGTTACTAAAATAAAGGCTGTAATTCTTTTACTGTATAAATGGTGCAGAGGCTCTCTTCCTGCACTCCATCATGGCACAGGATCAAGGTGAAAAGGAGAACCCCATGCAGGAACTTCGCATCCGCAAGCTCTGTCTCAACATCTGTGTTGGGAAGAGTGGAGACAGACTGACCCGAGCAGCCAAGGTTTTGGAGCAGCTCACAGGGCAGACCCCTGTGTTTTCCAAAGCTAGATACACTGTCAGATCCTTTGGCATCCGGAGAAATGAAAAGATTGCTGTCCACTGCACAGTTCGAGGGGCCAAGGCAGAAGAAATCTTGGAGAAGGGTCTAAAGGTGCGGGAGTATGAGTTAAGAAAAAACAACTCAGATACTGGAAACTTTGGTTTTGGGATCCAAGAACACATCGATCTGGGCATCAAGTATGACCCAAGCATTGGTATCTACGGCCTGGACTTCTATGTGGTGCTGGGTAGGCCAGGTTTTAGCATTGCAGACAAGAAGTGCAGGACAGGCTGCACTGGAGCCAAACACAGAATCAGCAAAGAGGAGGCGATGCGCTGGTTCCAGCAGAAGTATGATGGGATCATCCTTCCTGGCAAATAAATTCCCGTTTCTATCCAAAAGACCAATAAAAGTTTTCAGTGGAAAAAAAAATGGTGCAGAGGGTTATTTGGGGCAAAGGTATTATGTGCAGAGTGAGCGATCTGTGAACGCTTGCAATACCTTTACCGTTGTGCAATCACACAGAACTGAACTCACATACCTTTTACACAGGAGAGAATTGGCATCTACCAGTGTTTTGCTACTATTGATCCCAATCACTAAGATCTCTTAGAAATTTCAGGAAATGGTATATTTTCCATCCCTTACTATTCTAGTTTAAAGCATTAAGATTGGGGAAAATCTTTTACATCTTTCTTTATTTTTTTCTTTGGAATATAATTTATTTACTTTTCAATGCTGTCTTTTAGAATATATTTTTTGTCTTGTCCTAAAATTATCTCTTGTTGGAGGGCACTGTTAACTTTTTGCTATGTGTCTGTGTAGGCTCATGTTATGCTATGTGTATGCTATTTTATGCTATGTGCCTGGTTATAACACATTTATCTATTTTGGAAAGTTAATTTTTAGCAATCAGAGAACATGTTTATCTCACTTGCCAAGAATAGATACTTTACGTTTCTGTTGCATTTCTTGTCTGCAGTGTTTCTCATCTCTTCCCAATTCTTCTAAATCTTAACCACGCTTGAGAACCCAGCTTGAGTCACCACTGGTTCTGGGACTCTCCCCTGGCTCTTCCACCTGGAAATGGTCTTTTCCTTCTTCCTTCATTCATTTCGCAAATAAATATTGAGCGCCCACTCTTTGTAAGACACTGATTAGATAATAGAAGCTATGTAAAAGGTGTGCCAAATAATTTTGCACTGGTAGATATGTGTTTCTATGCAATCATGCACTGTATAACAATGTTTCGGTTAACGACCACTGCTTATGTGATGGTGGTCCCATAAGATTATATTACTTTGTCTCTGTTTAGATATATTTATATACACACATACTTACCACTGTGTTACAGTAGCCTACAGTATTCAGTACAGTAACATGTACTGTTATGTGTACAGGCTATATTACCTAGGTTTGTATAAGTATACTCTATGATGTTTGCACAACAGTGAAGTCATGTAATGATGCATTTCTCAGAACATATTCTCATTATGCAGAGATGCACAAGTATATCATATTTTCTCAGTTAAATTGTGATTTACTTGGGGGTACATCCTTCTTATTGTTTCTTGTATTCCTTATAAAATTTAGCAGGGTGACTTCTACATAGTAAGGGTTCAAGAAAAAGCTGAATTTATATGATTATTATATTTGTAAATTTTCTTTAAATATACTTAGATATGCAAGCCACAAACAATTCTTTTTTTTTTTCTTTTGAGACAGGGTCTCGCTCTGTTGCCCAGGCTGGAGTACAGTGGCACTATCTTGGCTCACTGGTTCAAGCAATTCTGCCCCAGCCCCCCAAGTAATTGGGATTACAGGCATGCACCACCATGCCCAACTAACTTTTGTATTTTTAGTAGATACGGGGCTTCACCATGTTGACCAGGCTGGTCTCAAACTACTGGCCACCTTGGCCTCCCAAAGTGCTGGGATTGCAGGCGTGAGCCATCACTCCCTGCCTAGGACTGACTTATTTGAATGCAAATCAGGAAATGGCACATCAGAATTTATTATTTATTTTATTATTATTTTATTATTTTCTCTATGTTGCCCAGGCTGGCCTCAACTCCTGCCTTCAAGTGACGCTCATCACATCAGAATTTAGCTTACAAATATAGTCTATAATACTTGGAAATTTTGGCCCAGTCTCATTTTCCAACGCTATGATAAACATCCTTATGAATGCTGTTCTCCAGGTCTAGAAGGCTCTTCTCAGCTATTCTGTGTATCTAAGTCCCACCATTCTTCATTGTCAGGTTCCACCACTTCCAGAAGACAAAACCTGTCTTCCCCAACCATTTCAGTCCACACGGGTGCCATCTCCCTCTGAACTATTGTAGCACTTACCGCCTAGTTCAGCAACCAGATTTCCCTAACAACTATTTCTATGTGGTATTTTACAGGATATGGACCCAAATATATATATATATATATATATATATATACACACATACATACACACACACACACACACACACATATATATATACACACACACACGTATATATACTTCTCTTTATGCCTTTGTGTCTAATAAATTACTGATTAAAGCTTGGTTTTAAAGTCCAAATGTGGTCATATTAGTGAACTGCTATAAACCTTGCAGAGGCATTGGTAAAATAAAGGACTTTTTTGGTACAAATTATATGTGTGACAGGCTGCGTTTAACAGCTTATTGGCTTCACACAACTTTAAGTCGTGATTTTACCAGAAATGTTTACATTAAACAGGCTTCTTTAGAAAGTAAACTGTTGTAACTATTTTGTAAAGTAAGCTGACAATATGCATCAAGAATCTTAAAACTTTTCGTACCTTTTAGTGCACCTATTTTGGGGAGTTTAACTTAAGGAAACAATCCTAAAGCAGAAAAAACAATGTAAAAAGCTTTGTATGCCAACATGTTAATAATAGGATATCAGTAATTTTGTTGTTCCCAAAAAATAGAATGAGCAAATACATTATATATATACACACACATACAATATTTTACATGCTGATTGTTTTCACTTATAGTTCCCTGTGTTGATACAAATTTTACCAACTACATTTTTACTAGATATATAATATTCTCATACATATATAAAATTATATATGTTTTATCATATATAACAGAATTT
>NW_016804196.1:2948246-3000718 GCF_001698545.2 Rhinopithecus bieti | reverse complement strand
ATAAATAATATATATTTTTATATATGTATGAGAGAATATTATGTATTTAGAAAAAATGTGGTTGGTAAAATTTGTATCAACGCAGGGAAATACGGTAAGTGGAAACAATCAGCATGTAAAATTGTATATAGGACATGGTCAAAAGGATACACAAAAACATGAGTAGAAAGAAGAAATGAGAGGGAATATATCAAAATGCTAAGAAGAGTTTTAGTGACTGGATTGCCATTTATATTTTTTGCTTTCTACTTTTTTTCTGTTTTCCAAATCATCAAAATTGGGCATAATTTCTGAAGAAAAAATAATATAATTTCAAATATGGAGGAGACATCAAGGATTTAAGTTTCACGTAGACATTTTTTAGAGTTGAAACATTTTAGTGATTTCGTGTCTGAAGTATGTGATTGTCCAAATTGTTGGTTCTTCCCCACCCCCGCCCCTGCCCCCCACCCACCAAGTGCTGTGAGGTCTGGTAAGTGTCTGACCACTTGGTGGCTAGTTTAAATCTTTCCCACAAATTTTCTAGTTTATGTTGTCCCATGAGCCCTGGGGCAGTTTGGATTTTTGCAGAACTGAGAATAAGCTACGAATGAAAAGAAGAAAATGGGATTATAGATTCCTTTCCTCCACTTTATGGCCAGAATACTAGTTAACTGAGGAAGTTCTGAATCAGTCCTTTTTCCAGGCAAAGGCAGAAATACTGGGCTTGGGTCCTTCAAGGTAGGCTAATCAGTGTGTCAGAGATTCTTGGTGTCCTTTTAACATCCAGGAATTACAGAGACGGTAAATCAAGCCACGAACACATAGGTACTCAGGCAGCTATTGGACAAATTTATGCTCTCCTGAAGCAGATACATTTTGCCAATGCTGGAATAAATTGGCAAGGTACTAAGTTTACCTCTTTAAAATTCCTGCTTTGGAATACCTGCCTTAGAATAACTGTTCATTTTAATCCGGTTAAAGGGCACCAAGGAACAATTCTAACAAACAGAATCAGATAATACTAGTAAAAAGGGAAAGAGAATATCCTGAGAAACAGAACTGAAACTTAGGAGGAAAATGAAACGAAACTGAAACTTAGCCAGAAAAGCTATTAAAAAAAAAAAGTCCTGATCTTAACAGAGCCCTAGCAGGTAACTGTATATGAGCCAGTATTATCAAAAGTAAAACCAATAAATGTCATACATTTTCCTACGTTGCACTTTAAAGAAACTCTTAACCAGCAGTGTGAGCTGCATGACCTTGCTGCAGCCACTGACGTTCTCTGAGTCTGTTTACTCATCTGTGAAAATAGGTGTAACAGTACATGCCAGCCTCAATTAAATATAGAACTTCAGGGCTTGAGGGGTCTTGGAGGTCATCAGATCTTGGCTCCTCCACTGGACCAGGGCCTTGGGGCTACCATGCTCACCTTGTTGGTGTAAGTAAGCTCTTGGCAGCAGCCAGACGTACTGCAGAGCCCACTGTGGGTGCAGGCAAACTAACTCCCAGGTCATGTGCAAGAGGCCGTGAGAGAAGACAGGAGGATATTCAACCGTTCTGGCTTCAGAAGGAGGCTCCTTGAGGACAGCTGAGTGGCCCAAGGTGGCTCAGACAGGGTACAAGCAATCATCATCCTCAGAATGGGACTCCATAGTGTGATAAGGCAGCCATGGAGCAGGGACAGGAGACAGGGACGGGGTACCATCAGGGCAGGGGACCCATGCAGACAGGACCCTCAGCTCGGAAGGGCCCTAAATGTTCTGCCAACACCTTTTTTTTTTTTTTTTTTTTGAGAAAAGGTTTCACTCTGATGCCCAGGCTGGAGTACAATGGCGCGAACACAGCTCACTGCCACCTCAACCTCAAGTAGTCCTCCCACCTCAGCTTCTTTAGTAGCTAGGACCACAGGTGTGCCCCACCACACCTAGCTAAGTTGTTTTTTCTCTTCTGTGTAGAGATAGGGTCTCACTATGTTGCCCAGGCTGGTCTCAAACTCCTGAGCTCAAGGGAACCTCCCACCCTGGCCTCCCAATATGCTGGGTTATAGATGTGAGCCACTGTCCTGGCCTCATGTTGAATTCTTAATTTTGTTAAGGGAGATCCCCACAACTTCATTTCATACAGGCTCTGCAAATTATGTAGCCAGTGCAGGGTACAACATCCAAGATCTGCTGAACAGAGGGCTGGAGGGAGGGGAGGAAAGGGGTCGTGACACAGGGTGATCAGGAACTGCGCTGGGATGTACGACACTTCACAAGCCTCAATAAATGGTAGAATGGGAATAGACTGCTTCCTGGCCCCTCAGGACTGGCTTAGCCCTGAAGGACTAACTTGGATGTGTTTGGGGACTGTGGTTGATTCCCATGGAGGCAGCTCCACAGAGTTCCTGGGCTCAAGCGTGGTACCTGGGAGAGGGTCAAAAGTGGTTATTGTTGTCATTTTAAAATTTATTTTATTGATGTAAAGTTCACTCAACATAAAATTAACTAAAACCCGAAGGTAGCTTTGTACAATATTTTAAATAGTTTCGTGCATGACACAAAGTTTTTGCTAAGTATTTTTGTGTGGAATTTACCACTTGTGGCATCATGTCAGCATTCCAAAAGTTTCAGATTTTGATCATGAGTTGAAAATGCATTTAATACACCTAACCTACCAAGTATCAGAGCTTAGCCTAGCCTACCTTAAACCATCCTAAGGACATTTACATTAGTCTACAGATGGACAGAATCTTCTGTAACACAGTTGATGTAGTTTGGATATTTGCCCTTTCCAAACTTCATGTTGAAATTGGCCAGGCGCAGTCACTCATGCCTGTAATCCTAGCACTTTGGGAAGCTGAGGTGGGCGGATCACGAGGTCAGGAGTTCGAGACCAGCCTGACCAACATGGTGAAACCTCGTCTCTACTAAAAATAAAAATTAGCTGGGCATGGTGGCATGCTCCTGTAATCCCAGCTACTCAGGAGGCTGAGGCAGGAGAATTGCTTGAACCTGGGAGGCGGAGGTTGCAGCACTCCAGCCTGGGAACAGAGTGAGACTCGTCTCAAAAAAAAATTATAAAAAAAAAAAAAAATTTGATCCTGTGTTGGAGGCGGGGCCTGGTGAGAGGCCTTTGGGTGGAGGTGGGGCCTGGTGAGAAGTGTTTGGGTCGGGGAGGTGGGTCCCTCCTGAATGGCTTGGTGCTGTCTTTGTCCTCACAGTAATGACTGAGTTCCTTTTCTACAGGTTCCTGCAAGGAGACGGAGTTTCACTCTTGTGCCCAGGCTGGAGTGTGGTGGGCAATCTTGGCTTACTGCAACCTCCGACTTTCGGTTTCAAGCGATTCTCCTGCCTCCGCCTCCCGAGTAGCTGGGATTACAGGCGCATGCCACCACGCCCGGCTAATTTTTGTGTTTTTAGTAGAGACGGGGTTTCACCATGTTCGCCAAGCTGGTCTTGAACTCCTGACCTCGTGTTCCGCCCGCCTCAGCCTCCCAAAGTGCTGGGATTACAGGCGTGAGCCACCACGCCTGGCCTCTTACAACATTTGACTGTTAAAAAGAGCCTGACACCTCTTTCCCTCCCTCCCTCCTCCCACTCTAGCCAAGTGATGCCTTATCTCCTTCCCCTTCCGCCATGATCATAAGCTTCCTGAGGTCCTCATCAGAAGCAGGGCACCGGGCTTCCTGTATACACTACAGAACTGTGAGCCAAATAAATCTCTTTTCTTTATAATTTTTTTTTTTAAAGGCCATATGCGGTGGCTCACGCCTGTAATCCCAGCACTTTGGGAGGCCGAGGCGGGCGAATCACAAGGTCAAGAATTTGAGACCAGCCTGGCCAACATGGTGAAACCCCGTCTCTACTAAAAATACAAAAATTAGCCGGGCGAGGTGGCGGGCGCCTGTAGTCCCAGCTACTCCGGAGGCTGAGGCAGGAGAATGGCGTGAACCCCGGAGGCGGAGCTTGCAGTGAGCCGAGATGGCGCCACTGCACTCCAGCCTGGGCGAAAAAGCGAAACTCCGTCTCAAAAAAAAGAATGGCGTCCCTGACACTGAGTAGTTTTGTGACCCTGAGTGAGTTTCTGACCCTCTCTGAAGTAGGACAAATGTGTTCACTGGATGTTGAAGATCAAACTCCTTCCCCGGGAGCACAAAGTCTTTTGTGGCTTGTACTTCTTCTTCGTTCTTCTTTCCTCTTCTTCCGTCTTCCTTCTCCCCTCTTCTTCTTCTTTTTTTTTTTTTTTTTTTTTTAACCGGAGTCTCGCTCTGTCGCCCAGGCTGGAGTGCAACAACGGCGCCATCTGGGCTCACTGCAAGCTCCGCCTCCCGGGTTCCCGCCATTCTCCAGCCTCAGCCTCCGGAGTAGCCGGGACTACAGGCGCCCGCCACCACGCCCGGCTAGTTTTTTTGTATTTTTAGTGGAGACGGGATTTCACCATTTTAGCCAGGGTGGTCTCAATCTCCTGACCTCGTGATCCACCTGCCTCGGCCTCCCAAAGTGCTGGGATTACAGGCGTGAGCCACCGCGCCCGGCCTTCCCCTCCCCACTCCCCCAACTGTAGCCATCTTCCTCATATGTATGAAGTGTATTTTATTGTGGTTTTGTTTGCGTTTCCCTAATGAATAATGGTGTTGTATCTTTTCATGTGCTTGTTGGTCATTTATATATCTCCTTTGGAGAAATGTCCATTCAAGTCCTTTGCTTAGTTTTGAATTTGATTGTTTGTGTTTTTTTATCACTGAGTTCTTTTTTTTTTTTCTTAGATGGAGTTTCACTCTTGTTGTCCAGGCTGGAGTAGTGCAATGGCGCCATCTTGGCTCACTGCAACCTCCGCCTCCCAGTTTCAAGTGATTCTCCTGCCTCAGCCTCCCGAGTAGCTGGGATTACAGGCATGCACCACCACGCCCAGCTGATTTTGTATTTTTAGTAGAGACGGGGTTCTCTATGTTGGTCAGGCTGGTCTCAAACTCCTGACCTCAGGTGATCTGCCTGCCTCGACTTCCCAAAGTGCTGGGATTACATATAGGTGTGAGCCACCACACCCGGCCTTTATCATTGAATTCTAAGAGTTCTTTATATATTCTGGTTACAAGTCCCTTATCAGATATATGATTTGCAAATATTTTCTCCCATTGTTTTAGGTCATCTTTTGTTGACAATGTCCTTTGATGCTGTTTTAAATTTTTATGAGTCCCATTTATTTTTTCTTTGTCACTTGTACCTTTGAGTTATTTCTAATAATTCATTGCCAAATCCAAGGTCATGAAGATTTACCCCTATGTTTTCTTACAAGAGTTGTATAGTTTTAGCTTCTAAATATAGGTCTTTGATCCATTCTGAGTTAACTTTTGTGTAAGCTGTAAAATAGGGGTCCACCTTCATTCTTTTGCATGTGAATATCCAGTTGTCCCAGCATAATTGTTGAATGACTATTTTTCCTGATTTTATTGTCTGGGTACCCTTGTCAACTAGCTATAGGTATATGGGTTTATTTCTGGGCTCCAAATTCTATGCCATTAATCTATATATCTTATCATTTTGAATCAGTGTGGATAGGAATGTGTCACGATGGGCTGTAGTCTACCTTGCACAGAGGCATGGTAAGTAGCATGTCAGTATATTCTGGCGAAAGGTCAGATACATAGGGTTTGGTAAATTTGATAAGCAGAGTGGAGCTGTGAACGTTGAGCACAAAAACTGCAAACATATTATGTATACTGAGACAACAGTCCAGAGACTTTTTTAGGAACTCAAAATAAATACATAAAGAGAGACAGCCTATGCAACCTTACTTGCCAGACCTGTCCTAGCAGCAATGGTTTGTATTATCTTGGTGGATGAATTCCTTCTACAAATACAAGTTAAACATTTTGAGGAAGGGCAGATCCGCCAAGTACACTGTAAACAGTTCAGAACATGGTGCTCTATATGCTAAAACCAGGAAGAAATTAGAATGCACTTGCTTGAAGCCATTTCAAATCATCTTTCTGTTTTCAGTTTTTGCAATATAACAATTTCCTTTTTTTTTTTTTTTTCTTTTTTTTAAGATGGAGTCTCTCTCTGTCACCCAGGCTGAAGTGTGGTGGCACGATCTCAGCTCACTGCAACCTCCACCTCCCAGGTTCAAGTGATTCTCCTGCCTCAGCTTCTCAAGTAGCTGGGATTACAGATGCATGCCACCACGCCTGGCTAATTTTTTATTTTTAGTAGAGATGTGGTTTCATCATGTTGGCCAGCCTGGTCTCAAACTCCTAAGCTTAAGTGATCCATCCGCCTCAGCTTCCCAAAGTGCTGAGATTACAGGCATGAACCAGTGCACCCAGCAAACAATTTGCTTTGATCTCTCTAGACAATGTGGCTAAACTTTCTTGGAGTAAATTTAGTGCAAGTAAATGCAATAAAATTGTTTAATAATGTAATATTTTAAATTAACCATTAATTATTAATTATCCATAATTATGTATGTATGCATTTATTATTTAGGTAATTATAACACATGTCCTCTATCTGCCACACACATGTCCTGGGCACTAGGGTAATGACAGATACAGTTTCTGCCTTCCTGAAGCTGCTGGGTCCTTCATCGACCTTGTATAAGGGCTAGGTAGCAGAGGTTACAAAATATCCCTGTGGCTCCACCTGCCATGGTTCTGTTGGCTCTGTCCTGAGTCCCTGGGCTCTGGACTTCCCAGCTGGCCAAGCCCACAAACCTACATTCCCCTTAGCCTCCCAGTTCAGCCAAGACATACAGGAGCTTTTCATATGAAATTTTACTAGGATGCTAAGGGAAATCACAAAAGAAGAAAACACCAGAGCAGAGAAATAGGTAAGTTTACTGAGTACAGATGATTTATCCCAAGGGAACAAGAGTTCCTCATTTCAGTACTACCACGAAAACCTTTCCCTAAGCCTCAGTTTTCCACACACTGCTGTCAGCGCTCCTGGAACACTCCTTTCTTTGGCTGCTGACTCTTAGGAGGCTCTGCAAGGGAGGGAGAACACCTTTGCAGGGACCTAATGGGCTGTTGTAGTTAGGTTCCAGAACCTTCAGACTTTCTCTAGGGGTAATTCACTGATGAAAACAAGCACTGCCAGCCCAGGCTTACCCTAACCTTTGCAGGGACTTGGGGCAAAAGTACAAAGGAATGCCCAGATACCATCTATCTGTCTAAATATTTAAAAATTATACATCAAGGTAACAAACCATTAAATAGCGTGTCCTTGCTAAATACAACTTCATCCTGACACAGAGAGCAGGTTCCAACCGAGAGTTCCCTGTCCCACCTGCAGCCTGCCCCCTGACCCCCACCTTTCTTGCCTTACTCCACGAGGAGCCTTTGTGTGCAGACCCTCCAGCCACCAGGGCCAGGTTTTGTATTATTTCTTGCAACTGCATGTGAATCTACAATTATCCCAGTGGAAGTTTAAATTGAGAGGAGGGAAGAAGGGGGAAGGGGGAGGGCCAGAGAGAGAGAGTGAGAAAGAGAGAGAGAGTAGCTGTGCAGTGTGACCTATAGACCCAAAGTCACTGTGCCCGATGGGCTCTTTGTTTGAGGGCCCGGCCGGGTCCCCCTCAGCCCAGCCCCTCCTCACAGAGCAAGGAGCCCGCAGGCCAGCGGCTTTTGCCAAGCACTCGCTCAGTCCACAGTCTTGCCGAAATGGCCTCCAGCACACTCCTAGGGCCTGCGAGGGCCTTCTTCTTGTGTCCAACTCCCGAGTGGGTCTTGCTGCACTGCCGGGGTGTGCACCTCTGGAACCAAGAAGGCCAGCAGGTAGCTGTTTGTCAGGATCATGAACAGAACTTGATCTGGTTACCTAGAATGTCGGTAACCCTGCATGGCAGTGATCCCATTGGGGAAGGAGGAGAGGAACACTGCTTCTATTTCTTTTAGCCATAGGATTCTGGAAAAGAGAGCCAGAGGAAGGCAGAGCCACCCCCTGGTACAGTCCCTGAACTCTAGCGATTGGGGCATGGTTCATGAAATACATTAGAGGCAAAGATCAATCGCTCTGCTCCAATTAACTGCATGCAATTGTGACATCAAACAAAATGTCAGATGCCATTCCAAAGATTAAATTGTATAAATCTGAAATAAAGCAAGATATGCTTCATTATTTCACTCTTTAAACCGTGAGCTGTTTGTCCCTCTCTGCAAAGAAAGGCCATTGATTTTGGCAGCCACCACCCAACAGTTCAAAGTACAGGATATCTGACCAGGAGGCCACAGTGGAGAAACTGTTTCTTGTTTCAAGTGCTGTCAGATATGAGGGTGTCCTGGGGTGAGCAACAACCCGATTCTCTGAGGATAAAGTGAATCAAGACCTGAGCTGTTATGGGACAGGAGGAAATAGGATATAGCAGGTAGCTGGCCTTAGAGTGCCATTTAGAAGACATTTCTGGATGTTTCATATTAGTAATGGAATCACTTATCAATCACCAAGTGTTGAATACTTTCAAGTTTTGAGCATTTCTTTTTCTGTTCCAGTCTAATTTATATTTCACAGCAAACTTTTGGAATTACCACCTGAGGTATGTCCTTAGGCGCTGCCTAGTTCCGCTCCCAGAAGGACTTGAAGCAGCTTCTCTCTTTCTAAGGTTAATGTCTTCGGTCCCTAAAACTCTTCAAAATGCGTTTGGTTTTATACTAGTTAGCCAGAATTTCTCTTGGGAAATTGTCGGAGAAATAAATAGCAGAGAGAGGCATAGTCACACTAGGGCTCTTGTGTTTGTGTGCCCTGAAAACATATTTCTGCTGGTGGCTGTGCTGGGGGAAAGGGCAAACACTTTAAATATATATATTTATATTTTATTATATATTATATATACATAATATATATTATATATTGCATAATATAGTATTATAAATATATATATTTTTTATTTGAGACAGGGCCTCACTCTGTCACCCAGGCTGGAGTACAGTGGTGTGATCTCAGCTCACTTTAGCCTTGACCTCCCAGGCTCAAGCAATCCTACCTCCACCTCCCAAGTAGCTGGGACTACAAGAGGTGTGCACCACTACGCCGGCTAATTTTCAAAACATTTAAAAAGTCATTTATAAGGGATCGTTTTGGAGAACGGGGCCTGCCACACAGAGATGCTTGAGAAGTAGAGCCAAATCTCCTGACCAGTGTGCCTCAGGCCTGTGACAGGCTAGGAGTGGCTGCTGTCCTCTGGCAGGGTGCTGGCTTCTGAGACAAATATCATTTGCTGTGCAAGCTGTGTTGGAAATCACCACGTGCATCTCCAGCCCCATCTCCAGTTCTCACTCTGGACCTTCCCATGAGCTCCTTGAGGGCAGGACAGACAGCCCATTTGTATTTACGTCCTTAGACCAACTCATCATGCCTCACATCTGGTAGATGCTGAATAAACGTTGAGCATAATTTACAAGCATGCTTTTTATAGCTTCCTCCAAGTCATCTGTTAGAATGTTGAGCAATAAAAGATCAAGGACGGAACTATTGATCCTCCAGGTGCCAGGCTGACAATAATTTATTAATCCATATTGGAGGTATGTTAAGTCTAAAAAGGAAGAAGTCTTTGGAGGGACATGACAGTTTTTTCAAACACTTGAAAGCTTGTCCCAGGGGCAAGCTAAGAACCAATGGGTGAAAAATACAGAAAAGATACAGTTCTCCCAAGAACAATATCATGGGTGAGGGCTTGGGGAAAGGGGCATTCTCATTATCGAAAGTGGAATATATTGCCAAATTTGGTTCCACAAAATAAAATTCTGTTCTATTTTCTAGAACGGAATTTGGCAACATGTACAAAAAACCTTAAATATATGCAGAAATTTTGACCCAGGAATTCCACTTCTAGATTTTGGTTATAGAAGTTTGATCAGCTGCACAAAGATATATGTACAAGGATGTTCAACACAGTACTGGTTATGATAGTGTAACCATTAGAGCCATGTAAACTGACAAGAATGGCTTAAATAAATCATGATATATTCATTGAATGGAATGCCATACACTCTTAAAATGGTGATTTGGAACTATGTTTGTTTGAATGACAATATATTTGTACTCTGGGGAAATAGAAACAAGTAGGATATAAATGGTTCCATTTTATACACACACACGGAAATGGAGAGAGATGGAGAGACAGAGACAGAAAGTCTTGAAGCTTACATATCAAAATGCTATTGTGTTATTGGTGATTATCTTTCTGGGTATTGGGAATACAACAGATTTCACATTTTAAACTTTTATCCATTATTTCTATATTTTCAACTATAGATATGTGATATAATAATACATTATGTAATAATAATCATCATCCTCATAAAGAATTAGGACTGATGAATATGTGCCCCACTGAAATGGTGAGCTTTCTTCTACCCAACGTGCTCAGCCAGGGGCCAGATGGTTACTTGGTTGGATGTTGTGGAGAAAAGTTGCAAGAGAGGAGTTTAAAGCCACTTCCAATTGTAGATGCTATGATCCATGAAGGAAAAAGGTGACACTGGAAAATGTGCCGCAGATCCTCACACAGTTTGTCTGGCAGATAGGGTAATTATTTGCAAGGCTTTTTTGTTGTTGATGAAGATGTCTTTTTTATTATAATTTTTTGAGACAGGGTCTCGCTCTGAATCCCAGGCTGGAGTGCAGCGACATGTTCTTAGTTCACCGTAGCCTTGAGCCTCCTCCTGGGCGCAAGTGATCCTCCCACCTCAGCCTTCCGAGTAGATGGAACTACAGCTGCCTCCATGCCTGGCTTTTTTATTTTTTTTATAGAGTTGGGGGTCTTGCTGTGTTGCCCAGGCTGGTCTTGAACTCCTGGTCTTACACAATCCTCCTACCTCGACCTCTCAAAGTGCTGGGATTACACGTGTACCTGGCCTGAGAATGTCTTTTAAAAATTGGAAATTAGATTCTTAATATTGGCCTCTTTCTATGACTTCTTAGTGAGTAATAACCTAGGAATTGGAATATCCTCATGCTGTTCCCTGGCCTTACAAACTGAAATATTTGCCTCTCACCCCACTGGGCACAACGTGAGCTCCCCACAGCCAGGGATTTTTGCTTCTTTTGTTCTAGATCCCAGAAGAGTGGTTGACACACAGCAGGCACTCAATAAATATTTTTTTGAATGAATAAATTAATGTTGGCAGAGTAAAATAAGCAACTTGGAAGACAGCTGCTATGCAAATAAATGCTTTCGCTGTGTTCATACTAATTACTTCAAAGACATGAGTTTGGAAACAGAATTCCAAAACTAAAACTCATTTTGTCATGTAATTAATTTTTTCAAATTATTAACATTCTTTAAAAATCAAGTATGATGTTTGTATGGCCATACAGTTTAAAAATGAGAACTCCGCATTGTGTTCTAGATAACCACCGGTCAACAGCGCTTTCTCTAACAATAGAAATATTCTATATCTGCACTGTCTGATACGATAGCCACTAGCCACATGAGGCTACTGAGCAGCTGAAATGTGGCTGGTAAGAATGAGGAGCTGGTTTCTACATTTTATTTAATTTTAATTAATTTAAATTTAAACTTGAATAGTCATATGCGGCTAGTGGCTACTGTATCAGTGCAGTTTTAGATCAAACTTCTCTTAGTTTATATGAAAAGGTAGATAGCATATGCTTACCAAGATATTGTATGTAAGCATGAAACCATGGGTATAGTCTAGACTGAATCTTGTACTGAGAGAAAGAGATGGAAATAAGTCCAAGACTTTTATATGCTTCGGATGCATGGCAGCAGAGTGATGTCATAGATTAAAACAGTTTCTTTACCACACAGCCTTCCTAATCTCCAGTAGTCCTGCGAAACTCTCGACATTCCACAGACTTATTTGTATCCAAAAATAAGGTTTATAAAAGTTGCAAATCCAAAGCAATTATCTGTAGTGCCTGCTGTCAGCATCAGAATGAAAAGTGCAATTTGCATGAGAAGTATTATTGTTATTCTAGGGTGCCCCTTTTATTAGTTGACTATTGTACAATACTGCTCTTATAATGTTAGTTATAAATAAAAGTTTTTGTTTGTTTTTGCTTAAACATCACCTTGATGTTGTTATCTCTAAAGCAGATAACAGCATTGAGGAATTAAGTGAATGCAAAACTAAGCCAGCCATTCAGAAGAGCCACCCTGCTACCTTCCTCAAAAACATTCATAGGCTGGGCATGGTGGCTCATGCCTATTAGCAATTTAAGAGGCCAAGGCAGGAGGATCACTTGAGCCAGGAGTTTGAGACCAGCACGGGCAACAAAGTGAGACCCCATCTCTACAAAAACTCCAAAACTTAACTGAGCATGGTGGCACACACCTGTGATCCCAACTACATGGGGGACTGAGGTAGGAGGATTTCTTGACCGCGGGGGTCAAGGCTGCAGTGAGCTGCGTTTATGCCACTGCACTCCAGTCTGGACAACAGAATGAGACCCTGTCTCAAAAATAAATAAGTAAAAATAAAATAAAATAAAATATAAATAACTGTATAAACATGTAATGTGTTCTTGAAATTAACTGAGGATTTATCTTAATTCTTCATCTTATTGATGTACAGTAATCCCCCCCTTACCCTTGGGGGATACGTTCCAAGACCCCCAGTGGATGCCTGAAACCATAGTATCAAATACTAGATATGTTTTTTCCTATGCCTACACACCTATGATAAAATTTAATTTACAAATTAGGCACAGTGAGAGATTAACAATAACCAATAATAGAACGAGTATAACAACACACTGTGATAAAGGTTACGTGAATGTGGTTTCTCTCTCTAAGTATTTTACTGTACCAGTCCTCACGCTTCTTTTTGGAATGATGGGAGATGAGAAAATGCCTATGTAATGAGATGAACTTAGGTGAATGGCACAGGCATTGTGACCTAGGGTTAGACTGCCATTGACCTGTGGACGACACTTCAGGAGGATCATCTGCATTGGGTGATGGATCATGCAGCCATGACAACATGGGTGGTGTTCAGTCATGACATCCAGGCAGGAGAAGACAGTGGTGTTGATGACTAGCCAGCGAACCGGCAGGTAGCAAAGATAGTGCAGATACACCGGCAGGAGCAATTCACTTCCTGGGCAGGACGGAGTAGGATGAGATTTCATCCTGCTACTCAGAACGGTGCACAATTTAAAACTCATGAAGTGTTTGTCTGAAAATGGAATATTTTCAGATTGCAGCTGACTGGGGATAACGGCAACCTCAGAAAGTGAAACCACAGGTAAGCGTGGACTACCATATAACTATCCTATACCATTTGTAGTGACTTAGATGCTGCCGCAGGTGAAAGAACACACTGCAGTTAAGGAGAAAGGCAAAAATGGAGGCAAATGCAGTTAAAATGAATATATTTTTGTTTTTAAAAGTATTAAGCATTATAATGATGGGGTGGGGGTAGGGAGACCAAAATCACTTCCAAGAACAGCAGGCTGGCCAAAGAAGGAACTCCCAGTACTGGTGGGGACAGAGCCCAGCCGTGCACCCAGTGGGTGGGCACCTACAGACGTGCTGTCTCCAGAGTGTGCTGCATGGAGGCACCCATGGGGGCTGATGTAGGAGGAGGCTCTTCTGCTGTTCCTGGAAGGGCCAGGATCTCTTGAGTCTCTGGCACACTGTCACCACAGTTCATAAATGTCTCAAATGCCCCACGTTGGGTGACGGGGATGTGCCCTAAGGTCTCAATGCCCTACTCCCTGCTCTGGACGCCGGGAACACAGTGATACACACAGACAAGTGCCCAGTGAGTACAGAGAGTGTGTGAATGGTGCTTGACTTTTCACACAAAAGAACAGGAAGCTGGGGCACAGACGACAGAAAACACTGTCCATCAAATATCATCACCACCTGCTTCTCCATCCCCTTGTGTGATCTCTGGCGCTATTGGCCTTCATCCGTTTACCTTCTTGTTTCTCACATGTTTCCCCTGTATTCTGTTGGAAGAGTGTGAGCCAGGTGCTGGGGTATGGGGTGGGGGTAATGTTGCCAACTTGAGATTAAACAGATCATCAGCTCAATAAATAAATAAATAAATAAATAAATAAATAAATAAATAAATAAATAATAGAACTATAACCTGTTGTTAGAAAGGTGCAATCATAGCCGGGGGTGGTGGCACGGGCCTGCAGTCCTATCTACTCGGGAGGCTGAGGCGGGACCTGGGGAGGTCAAGGCTGCAGTGAGCCGTGATCAGGCCACTGCACTCCAGCTTGGGTGACAGAGTGAGACGCTGTCTCAAAGAAAGAGAAAGAGAAAGAAAAGAAAAGAAGAAAGAAAGGAAAAGAAAGAGAAAGAGAGAAAGAAAGAAAAAGAAAGAAAAGAAGAAAAGAAAGAAAAAGAAAGAAAGAAAGAAAGAAAGAAAAAAAGAAAAGAAAAGTGAGATCAGGAAACGGTTTGGCTGTTTTCCCATCACTACCTTCAAACGTGTGTTGTCAGATCTCCCTTCTGGGAATCTGAATGCCTCAGAGGTCACCTCTGAGCATTTTGGATGTTTTATTTCAGTTTGCAAACTGTCACTAATTCCTGTATTTCGGGTTTAATTCTTCATCTCCAATCTCACTGCTACCTCCAGAGTCGAGGACTTTGATTCTGGATTATAGATATTCTGTCTTAGAAGCTCAAAGATCTGCCAGCATTCCTGCTACAGGGGAATGTTCCTGAAACAATGCTTTGCTCATTCACTCCGCAATAAGCAGATGTGGAGTGAATGTCACCCTTTTGGCCCAGGGACCATCATGGCTTCCATTGCTTATTGCAACAGGCCCCAGTTTGATCTGCACACTGTGAGGTCAGAACAAAGGAAGGTTGTCTTTCTTGCGAATCAAGGGTGTACTGCAAACTGACCTGTTCACTGAGGCAAGTCACCTGCTTCCCAGGCCTCAGTTTCCTCATCTCTAAAATATGAGATGAGACTGAATTGTTTTTTAAGTTCTCTTCCAGCTTTGATTTTAAAATTATTTTCAGGACAATGACCTAATTTTTAAGGTCTTTAATTGTTTCATCCTGTTCTCTCTAATCAGAAGTATCTCCCATTTCTCCTCAGTATATAGATTTTCAGACCTGTCTTTGCTTCCTTTTCTCATCCTAGCTGAAATCACAGCTCCTTGGCCACTCGTGCTCATGGTGATTCTCCCTGTGTAATTGTCTCTGTTCCCAACTTATAGTAAACACCTTGATAACAGATATCATATTTTATGATTTGGCTGTATGGTTTTATAGTTTCTAGCCCAATTTTTATTACTGGGAAGAGCTGCCCAATGAATACTTGATGGCTGATTTTTAATTACAGTGTGTACTAGTCAGGGTTCTCCAGAGGGAGTTTATTAGGGAGAACTGGCTCACATGATTACAAAGCAAAGTCCCACAACAGGCCATCTGCAAGCTGGGGAAAGAGAGAAGCTGGTAGTGGCTCAATCCAAGTTTGAAAGTTTAAGAACCAGGGAAGCCAACGGTGCGGCCTTCAGTCTGTGGCTGAAGGCCTGAGAGCCCCTGGGATTCCACTAGTGCAAGTACCAGAATCCAAAGGCGGAAGAACCTTGAGTCTGGTGTCCAAGGGCAGGAGGAGTGGAAGCAAGGGTCTGGCACAGAAAGAAAGGGAGCGCCAGAAGATGCAGCAAGCAAATGTATCCCCCGCTTCCTCTCCCTGCTTTGTTCTAGCTGTGCTGGTAGCTAATTGGATGGCATCCACCCTCTTTGAGGGTGGGCCCTCCTCCCCTAGTCCATCCACCATAATGTCAATCTCCTCTGGCAACACTCTCACAGACATACCCAGAAACAATACTAGCCATCTAGGCATCCCTCAATCCACTCAAATTGACACCTAATAGTAACCATCACATAATGTATAAAAGCTAGCATGACATTCATTTTTTTACACAATAAAAGTCTATTGAGAACCAATTATGAGCCAGGCATTGTCACAGGCATAAGGGGACATTTGTGAACAAGACACACCATCTCTCCTGCCCATCTGAAGCCCACATTCAGGGTCACTTTTTCCTGTCCTTTTGAGGCCAGAAATGTATATTGTAATGTATAATGTAAATGTATATTGTTTATATTGTTCCCAGGTTATGCAATGTCTTTAGAATCTGTATGCCGTGCTGCTATTGTAAAGCTGTGTGGATGCCTCTGAACAGGCCCATGCACCAAGGTCCCCAGTGATGGAGGTCCATTGCAGTAGGCAGCTGTATCCTGCTGGCAGTCTGGCAGATGCCTTTAGTGAATTAAAATTTTTTTGTAATTTCAGTTAATCATTTGCTGTTATTTCTCCCCATGCTATAGTGTGCCTTATCAATGGAAATTGTATCTTTACAGCAGTAGTTCTCATACTTTTTGTCCTCAGGACCTCTCTATACTCTTAAAAATTATTATTGGAAATCCAAAGAGGTTTTGTTTGTGTGAATTATAGCTGTATAGTTATCCTATCAAAAACTTTTGAAAATGTTGATTAAATCATTTCAAAGCAATGCCAAATCATGTGTGAACATGAATAAAAGACCCATCCATTTATGTATGTTAACGTAAATTACGTATTTTATGAAAATAGCTTTTCATTTCTTGTTCTGCTTTCCAAAACAAAACACATTTGGTGAGAAAACTGGCATTATTTTACATTTTTATAGGTCTCTTTAATATGAGGCTTAGCATCTATTTGACAGCTGGATTCTCACATCTTCTGTGTTGGATTTGTTATAATATGTTGTTTTAATTTTTTTTTTTTTTAATGGAGACAGAGTCTCACTCTGTCACTCAGGCTGGAGTGCAGTGGTGTGATCTTGGCTCAGTTGCAACCTCCGCCTCCCAGGTTCAAGCAATTCTCCTACCTCAGCCTCTTGAGCAGCTGGGTTTTAATTTAATTATGTGAAAAATAACTCTGACCTTGTAAAGACATGAGTTTGGAAAAGAGGGGAGAATTGTCATAGCCTTTCTTATAGTTGTAGATATTCTTTGAAACCTCACCAAAAGTAGACTAGTAGTAGTTTCTTAAGTTTAGTTGCAATGTGGAATCTAAAACTGTATGAGTGAAATTTCCCCAATTAGTTACATTAATCCATGTATTTTGCAATTTGAAAGGTTCTTTTATCCATGTTCATGCATTATTTTATAGCATCATGCATGGACTGTTTGGAAAATATTCATTCACTGAGTTGTGGAGATCTTCTAAATATCGATTCATTTTATTATACAATGTCAAAACCACATTCATTCATATCACCACTGATCTCATCTGCAAAATCTTCAAGTATTGGGAAGCTCTCAAACTCATGATACCTGATACAAAACTTTCAAAATCTAATTTTGCTTAAAATCTTAAAAGAAGCAAATCCTATCAGTTGTTTTTCCTTAGAGTGACAAACTTACTTGGCTCATTTCCAGAAAATGTCTACCAAACAGCCAAGTCTGAATAACCCTAGTTGCCAGTCATTCTTTCAAGTAAAAAGAGTGTTCCCTATAGAAAGCAGTAATTCACCTTGCAAGTCAAACTACGAGTGCTTTTCCTTGAGATTAACCATGGTAGTTGGATACCCAGCTGAAGTGCTGTATGTGTGCTTCCTGTTTAATCACACAGAATACTCAAGGACATGGGCTGAAAGGTCAAGACTTAATAAAATTAATAGCTCGGCCAGGCGCAGTGGCTCATACCTGTAATCCCAGCACTTTGGGAGGCTGAGGAGGGCGGATCACCTGAGGTCAGGAGTTTGAAACCAGTCTGATGAACATGGCAAAACCCTGTCTCTATTAAAAATACAAAAATTAGCTGGTTGTGGTGGTGCATGCCTGTAATCCTAGGTAATTGGGAAGCTGAGACAGGAACATTGCTTGAACCCAGGAGGCAGAGGTTGTAGTGAGCTGAGATCGCTCCACTGCACTCCAGCCTGGGCAGCAGAGCAAGACTCCATCTCAAAAAAAAAAAAAGGCTGGGCACAGTGGCTCATGCTTGTAATCCCAGCACTTTGGGAGGCTGAGGTCGGTGGATCATGAGGTCAGGAGATCAAGACCATGCTGGCTAACACAGTGAAACCCCATCTCTACTGAAAATGCAAAAAATTAGCCTGGTGTGGTAGTGGGCGCCTGTAGTCCCAGCTACTCGGGAGGCTGAGGCAGGAGAATGGCATGAACCCGGGAGGCGGAGCTTTCAGTGAGCCCAGATCGTGCCACTGCACTCCAGCCTGGGCAACAGAGCGAGACCCCCTCTCCAAAAAAAAAAAGCTTATATTGCTTTACCAAGGACATTTTAATGTAAAACTTGCTTAGGACAAAACCCATCATGGATGGCAGTGAAGAATACCATGACTACTGGTAACCATCGGACACTACTGTCCCGATTCAAGCTAAGGCAGCTGCAGTTGTATCCCCCATTGCTATGGGAACATCAGTACCAATGGCAACAGTGAAAAAGGCAAATAACATTTTAGTATTTTTATGATCATAATCTTGACTTTGCAGACCCTCTGAAAGAGCCTTGGAGACCCCCAGGGGTCCACAGCATCACACTTTGAGAACTACTACTTTAGAATCTGTTAGGGGCTGAATTATGTCCCCGCTACATTTATATCTTGAAGCTCTAGCCTTCAGTAATACCCAGAATGTGACTGTGGTTGGAGGTAGGTCCTTTAGAGAGCTGATTAAATTAAAATGAGGCCATTAGGGCAGGCACCAGTCCAATTTGACTGGTGTCCCTATAAGGAAAAGAGATTAGGACACCAAGAGAGGCACTAGGGATGCCTGTGCACAGAGGAAGGACCATGGGCAGAGGTTGCAAGAGGGAGGCCAGCTGGGACCCAAGGAGAGAGGCTTAAGGGAAACTACCCTGCCAGCACCGTGATCGTGGACTTCCAGCCTCCAGAATTGTGAGAAAACAAGTGTGCTGTTTAAGCCAACCTGTGCTATTTTGTTATGGCAGCCCTGGTAAATGAATATAGAGTCTTTCTCATGCCTACCCCCTATGCCAGATGGCCTCTGCACCTATTGTCTTGAATAGACATTTCCTCTTCTCTACCTGGCAGATCAGCTCCAACACTGGTGTACCTGTGTCCCACCCTCCTTCAGACAGAGCCAGCCAGCCCTGTGTGGTGCTGATTTTGCCTTCGGTCCACCTTTTCATTACGGCTCTAGCCCAGGCATTTATTTACCCACCAACCTGCTTCTTTGCTTAGCTGCGAAATTTTTGAATTTGAGGACCAATTCATTTGCCTCTTCATGTCCTCAGTGCCCAATGCAAGGCTCAGTGCATGGATAAATGCGTGGATGTTAAATGTGTGGATAAATTTGTGTGGCATAGTGGTTGCCATCTATCCTTTCCTTGTGTTCGGCAGCTCTGAGGCAAAGCACACTCTGCTCTGATAGATTTGTGTCCAGGACCTGCTGGCCCATGGCCACAGCTTGCTATGTAAAATTAGTTTGGATGCTGTTTTAACAACTTAAAAAATTATCACATTATAAAAGTGCATTAACTCTCCTAAAGTATATATCAAATATTGAGTCACAGTTACACTTACCTTGGGTGTCGTTTGAAAGAAAATTAAAAATTTCATTTCCCATTAAGACTTCAGTTTTATTCTTTCTTAAAAAAAATTATGGGCAGGTGTGGTGGCTCACACCTGTAATCCCAGTACTTTGGGAGGCTGAGGTGGGAGGATTGCTTGAGGCCAGGAATTCAAGACCAGCCTGGGCAACATAGGGAGCCTTAGTCTCTATAAAAATAACAAAAATTAGCCAGGTGTGGTGCTGCATGCTTGCAGTCCCAGCCACTCAGGAAGCTGAAGCAGGAGGATTACTTGAGCCCAAGAGGTCAGGAACCATGACAGTGCCACTGCGTTCCAGCCTGGACAGCAAAGCAAGACCCCATCTCAAAAAAAAAAAAATTAAAAATTACCTGGGCATAAAGGTAAGTCCTTGGCATCTACTTAACATGGTACCAAAATGTTATCTTTGCCAATAACAAGCTTACTGCTAAAGATTCAAGAAGATAATTTCAGAACACATAATCAAGAGACAAAAGATATACCCTCAAATTTTATACCAAAGTAGTTTGAGAAGTCACAATTCATTCACTAGACAGTAAGTTCCATGATATCATTTTGGTTAGTTCATTGCTATATCCCTAGCAACTAAAATTGTTTTTAACACAGAGAATATCTATAACATTAATAAATGAATTTATAAAATACAAAAAGTGAAAATATTACCGTTGATTCACAAAAATCACAAATTTCCCTGGGGAACAAAGAGTATCTTTGGGAGGAAAAGTGGGAGGAACACAGCAGAATCTTTTTTTGTTTTATTTTTTTAAGATAGGATTTCACTCTGTCATCCAGGATGGAATGCAGTGGTGCCATTATGGCTCACTGCAGCCTCCTGAGCTTAAGGGATCCTCCCATCTCAGCCTTCCTAGTAGGTGGGACTACAGGCATGCACTACCGTGTCCAGCTAATTTTTGAATTTTTACTTATTTTAGAGACAAGCTCTTGCTCTGTTGCCCAGGCTGATCTCAAACTCCTGACCTCAAGCAATCCTCTTGCCTTGGCCTCCCAAAGTGGTGGGATTATAGGCTGGATTATAGTGGGATTATAGTAACTCACTTCAGTTACTACAATAGCATTATGTACGTTGGCCCCAAGGGACAGAAAGCTTGCTGTGTTGACTCACCTTTGCCTCTGACACTACCTTTAAAAAAGCAGTTAAGCTTCTTGGCTCTTTTCCCAGAGGTGAGTTGCTAGTCCACCTGAAATACCCAGTCAGTGCAAGGAATCCTCAAGACGCACCCCCCTCAGGTGTGGTGGGTGGGTCATCTTGTTAGTTCAGTCAAGGGGTGACCCCCAGGGGTGGGTCATTTTGTTAGTTCAGCCAAGGCCTTAAATGTTTTCCAGAACATTCTAATATTGTTTTCATTCAGTTCATTAATAAGCAGTTAATTACTCCTCTTATACAAACACATGCTTCCTTTTTCAAGATAAAAAGAGATTTTATGTTCTCTGATCTTTCTCAGGTAATATACTCCTCTATTTCCTTGCTCCTCTCCATCTTCCAGCCCTCAGCAAACCTCTTCAAAATGTTTGCTTTTTGTTCTAAGACATTTGTGTTAGCTCCCTGATGGGGTTAGAGTCCTAATAGGAGGGGAACGGTGTTTTGAGTGGATCCGACTTGTTTCCAAAAGCATGTTTTCTTAAACATGGTTCACCTTGACAGTGAGGCTGACATTGAACAATGTCAGAGCATGCCTCTGCTATTCTCTTGAAAGACGTGTTAATAAAACTTGTCTAGCCTTCCAGGCTTTCTCTTTCTGGCTGGAGGGGAGGTTTTCCTCTCATTCATTCTGACTCATTTTGTTGTCTCTTCCTGCTAAGAGCCTGTGGCATATCTGCCTGGACCATGGTGTGTGACTCAACTGCATATTTTATCCCAGCACTTGGCGGCACCTGCAAGGTTTTGTAAGCCAGCAAGAGGCTGCGTTTCTACTCACCGCAAATCTTTCTTTTTACCTGATTTCTATATCCCACACAGATCCAACCGACAGAATAAAGGTTATATTTATCTGTGAGACCCCCAAATGTAGATAGAGTGTTATAAAAAATGAAAAACACACACCTTAAAAACATGGAGAATTTAAAGGAATATGAAATAGTAAAATAAAAAATTCACCATCAAATACTAGAAAATCATATGTGAGAGAAGAAAAAATAAAGATGCTATAGTTTGTGAATCATTCCTCCTCCACACCACCGAACTCTTCACTTGTGAACTCTTGTTTCATTGTATTTTAGGTATTTCTTTACGTGATTTGTTCTCCTGTGGGTTTTGGTTGCTGTAGGATAAAAACCAGGTTTTGTTTACCTCCAAATCTCCAGTATCCAGCACAGTGCTTTGAAAACCGTGTTGCTGGTTTGGGTCTCAACTGTGTTGCTGTGTTGGTGCTCAATAAAGGTTTTTAATGGTAAGAAAAGAAAAATAAACTGTTTCCTAGAGAAGAGAGAAAGCCTATTGAGAGAGAAGATTAGAGTCTAACACGTTAACCAAAAACAGCACAAAGCTTCCCTGGACCATAAGAAAAGGCGATTTTATGTGGCCCTAATGTCATGTCTTGCCTCGAGCTTATTGGAAAGATGCCAAGGATTACATACAGAATTGAGAGGGGAGAAGTGACGGAGTGGGGAATAGGGTAAGACTCATTGCAGATGGTGAATTTTAGAGTGGTGTTTTTCACACCCACGCTGTCCTATAGGCTGTAAGACTGCAAGCAAATTAAATTAATCACCAAGTGTGAAATGCCTATGAATTCACCAGGAATGATTTGGGGATATTCTGAGAATTAAAGATGAGCAAAAGAATAATGGTCTAATGAGAGTTGGAAGAAAAGAGCTTTTACCATCATTGCCATCCTCTTCCCCCTCAACACCCTCATCAAATAAGCAGAAAACATAGTGTCAGTGTCAATACATCTACACAGGGAAACATCCGCTTGATGAGATGCCTTCTAGAGAGAGATGCCCCTTTTATCAGCAGGTGCGGGAGGTCGATGAGGTAGGCAGGGCAGGCAATGAACTGCAGTTTGGTGCTTGTTTTTCCCTGTGATTTTACTATAGTCATCACTAAGTGCCTCCATTGATAAAAGGTTCTGTTATATCAGAACCTTATACAGGGTTAGTATTCTGTTAACGTGGAAGAAGATGGAATCAGGATTTTTATATCTTCTGAAACAGATGGTTATAATTTAAACTTTATGAAATACAGGAAAGAAGAAACGCAATCAAAAACCTGAAAGTCCTAGTTTCTTGTTTTCCAGGCCAAAGCCTGCAGGATAATTGTATAAATAGTTCTGAGACTCCCTTCTATTTTTCTTCCTTCCTGAAGATAATCCACAAAGTGTCTGTCTGGACATATCTAATGGTTAGCCAGATGGCATTCCAAGAATCGCTTTTCTGAAAGTCTGAGATCTCATCAGATACACTGGAATGATCTTGAGCTGGTAGATGGGAAACAGTGCCAAGGAGAGAAGCTGTGGAATGGGAGGAAGGGAAGAATAGAAAAGGGGAAAATATTTAATTTAAAACATGGAAGGAACAGTTGAGAGTGAGAAGAGAACAGCCTTATAGGTATTACATTTCTCACCATCCTTATGATGCAGTGTTGCCCTGAGCTAGTCTCAACACTACCACCATGTCTCTACAGCAGAGTAAATGCCATATTTGGGCTTATAAATGTCACAATCAGGATTGTTAACTGCAACACTTTCTTAGCTGAATTCAAACAGGTTTGAAAGCAAATTAGAATGGCTTTAAGCAAAGCTCACGAACCTTCCCTTCAGGAGCAACCAGAGCTATTCCAGGAGACCCCAGTCTCACATCAGATCCATGGGCTGATGCTAGAAATTTACCCAGAACTTCAGTACCTTAAGTCTACTTCTTGTGAGAAGGCACCCTCCCTATATACCATTTTTTTTTCATTAGCACTCTCCCAGAGATAACAGTCAAAGAAAGCTGTATATTGGTCATTCAGGGGTTAGTGAATGAGCTTCAATTTTGGTCCTGAGTATAAGGTTTTTAGGCATACAAATGTTTCTATTACATTAATAGAGTTGTGTAACCATAACTCTTTTAATGGCTGAATAATATTCCATTGTATGGATGTCACATTTTGTTGATTATTTCATGTGTTCATGGACACTTGTGTTTTTTCTACCTTTTGGCTACAGCGAATAGTGCTATAATGAACAATGGCACACACATTTCTGTTTGAGTCCTTGTTTTCAATTATTTTAAGTCTATAACCAGAAGTCAGATTGTAATTCTATGTTTAGCTCTTGAGGAACCTCCAATTGTTTCCAACTACTATAAATAGTACTGCAATGAATATTTGTGTATTAATATTTGTTTGAATACCTGTTTTCAATTGTTTTATGTATATACCTAGGAGTGGACTGGCTGGATCATATGGTAATTCTAAGTTTATCTTTTTGAGGAACTGCCAAACTGTTTTCCATAGGGCTGCACTAGTTTTTGTTCCTTTCCACCAGCATTGTACAAGGGTTCCAATTTCTCCACATCCTCACCGATACTTGTTATTTTCGTTTTAAAATAGCCATTCTAGTGGGCATGAAGTGTTCTCTCATTATGGTTTTGATTTGCATTTCCATAATGACTAATGATGTTGAACATCTTTTCATGTGCTTGCTGACAATTCATGTATTTTCTTTGGAGAAATGTCTATTGAAGTCTTTTGCCCATTTTTAAATTGAGTTGTCTTTTAGTTGCTAAGTTGTGAGAGCTCTTTATATATTCTGGATGCTAGACCCTTTCAGACATATAATTTACAAATACTGTCTCTTATTCTACGGATTGTATTTTCACTTTCTTGATAGTATTCTTTAGAGCACAGAAGTTTTAAATTTTGATGAAGTCTAATTGTTGTTTGTGGCTTGGGTGTTATTTCTAAGAATTCATGGACAAACGTGAGGTCCTGAAGATTTACCTATATGTTTTCTTCTAAGAGTGTTATAGTTTTAGCTCTTACATTTAGATTTCTGATCAATGTTAAGTAATTTTTGTCTATGGTGTGAGGCAGAATCCAATTTTATTAATATTATTTTGTGTGTGAATATCTAGTTGTCCCCACACCATTTGTTGAAGACTATTCTTTTCCTACCAAGTGGTCTTGGCATCCTAGTCAAAAATCAGTTGACCACAGATATATGGGTTTGTACTATTCATTCTGTTTTATTAGTCTGTGTGTCTACCCTTAAACAAAATAATGAAGTATAACAAATCAAAATACATTAATACACTAATGTAATACCTACATAGTTATCTTTACCATTGTTCTTTCTTTTTATTATTATTGCTCTTTATTTTTTCATATAGCTTTGAGGTACTGTCTAGGTACTGAAATGACTTTCGTTATAGTTTGAAGGACTCTTGAGCTTTTCTTGTAGGACAGGTCTATAGGCAGAAAACTCCCTCAACTTTTTTGTTTATCTAGGAATGTCTATTCTTTGTTCCTGCTTTTAAGATTTTTTTTTTTTTTTGAGACAGAGTCTCGCTCTGTCACCCAGGCTGGAGTGCTGTGGCCGGATCTCAGCTCACTGCAAGCTCCGCCTCCCGGGTTCACGCCATTCTCCTGTCTCAGCCTCCCGGGTAGCTGGGACTACAGGCGCCGCCACGTCGCCCGGCTAGTTTTTTGTAGTTTTAGTAGAGACGGGGTTTCACTGTGTTAGCCAGGATGGTCTCGATCTCCTGACCTCGTGATCCGCCCATCTCGGCCTCCCAAAGTGCTGGGATTACAGGCTTGAGCCACGGCGCCCGGCCTAAGATTTTTTTTTCTTCCTGTTTTCAAGATTTTCTTCATCTTTGTCTTTTGACAGTTTGATTATGTGTCTGGAGTTCTTTGAGCTTCTTTAAAATCTAATTTGGGAAGTTTGAGGCTACTCTTTCTTCAAATATTCTTTCCATCCCTTTCTTTCTCTGGGACTTTCATAATGCATATGTTAGTATACCCCAAATTATCCCACAGTGCTTTATGCTCTGTTCACATGTCTTCATTTTTTTTTCTTTCTGTTCATCAAACTGGATAATTTCAATGAGCTCATCAAGTTTACTGATTCTTTCTTCTGCCTGCATAAATCTGCTGTTGAAGCTCTAGTAAAATTTTCATTTCAGTTATTGTATTTTTCAGCTCCAGAATTCCTATTTGCTTCCTTTATATAATTCAATTTCTTTATTGATATTTTTGTGGCATTATTTGTCTGGTTTCTTTTAATTCTTTGTCCATGATTGCCTTTATCTATTTGAGCATATTTAAGGCAGTTGATTTCAAGCTTTGCCTAGTAAGACAATGTCTGTGCTTCCTCAGGGATAGTTTGTGTTCATTTGGCTTTTTTTTTCCTGCAAATGGACCATACTTTCTTGTCTCTTTGTGTACCACATGATTTTTTGGTTAAAAACTGGGCATGTTATATTTTTAAATGTGGTAACTCTGGATATAAGATTCTTCACCTTCCTCAAGGTTTGTTGTTGTTGTTTGTTGTGGGTGGTCTCTGAATTTTGTTGTTTCTTTAGCTTTTGGTCAGCTAGTGGTTTCACAGAGATTTTCTTAAAAGAAAAAATAATAATAGTCTCCTGGTCTTTGCAGATTGGCTCTGTGTTAGAGGTACTCCTTCCACACTTAGCCAGGCCATTTACAGCTCTGCCGTAGCCTTCACTTCCTGCTCACACTGAGCCTAAAAGTCAGCCAGAAGTGAGAGCTAAGGGTATTTTCAGGTCTTTTCTGGGTATGCACCCTGCCCTGGGCATGCACATGACTTCCTAGATTTCCTGTTATGTGCAGGAGATTACCAAATCCCTATTCCCCAAAGTAACTTTTTCTCTGGCTTTTTCTCCCAGGTTGTAGCATGTTTATTGTTTGACCCAACTGTAATCTTTTACCCAAGGCAGCAACAGTTCTTTCATTTGCCTATCAGTGTTTTCAAGAAACCCCTCTGCTTAGCAACTTTTCTGCACTGAGTTTTAAGTTAGATAAAACCAAAGCAAGCACCCTGTGTCAGTCCTTCAAGGAATCTCCAGAGAAACACAATTCCTTAGGAATTAGGTCTGCTCTGCTCCCTCTGGAACTAGGCACCCACATCAGGAATACGGGTGGCATCTTAAAACTGCTAGCATGCTAGGACAGGGAGAGGAGTAGGACAAAGCTAAGTTAAAACACCACAAAGCTATTCTACCATGTTTAAGTCATCTTTTTCTTCATTCAACATTCACTTGGTTTTTGGAGACCAGCATTGTAGACTAATGCTGTTGACTATTTTCCAGACTTCTGACAAAGTTGATTGTGACAGTTTTTGCTTGTTTATTTGATGTTTCTGTGGAAGGATGGGCCCTTGGAATTCCTTACCCTCCCATTTTTGCTGACATCACTCTGTCATACATTCTTTTATATTTGAAATATTTTATAATCTAAAAGAGGAAATGAGAAGTGTTATCTAGCTTTGCATTATGTCTTCTGCAATATTTCTAGCCAGACACCAAGGTGAAAGCATCTAATGTAAGGATGTGTGAGGGGTGGCCAAGGAGCCCATAGATACTAAAAAGAAAGTGTCATAAAGATGCAACTTACAGGCCGGGCGCGGTGGCTCAAGCCTGTAATCCCAGCACTTTGGGAGGCCGAGACGGGCGGATCACGAGGTCAGGAGATCGAGACCATCCTGGCTAACACGGTGAAACCCCGTCTCTACTAAAAAATACAAAAAAATTAGCCGGGCGAGGTGGTGGGCGCCTGTAGTCCCAGCTACTCGGGAGGCTGAGGCAGGAGAATGGCGTGAACCCGGGAGGCGGAGCTTGCAGTGAGCTGAGATCCGGCCACAGCACTCCAGCCTGGGCGGCAGAGCGAGACTCCGTCTCAAAAAAAAAAAAAAAAAAAAGATGCAACTTACAAACCTGAGACTGGAGTTTCATTAGGTGTGCCTCTAGAGAACCTCAGTGCATAATGTCACAGACTTATAGATCTCAGACATTTTCTTCTTCATATGATGCAATAAGAAATACACAGTGCACAATTCTACTTGTGAAGCATTCTTATCAAGTGTTTAAATCAAATCTATTTAAGCGCCTATTTTAATTTTTGACTAGAATGCTTCACAAGTGGGATTGTGCATTGTGCATTTCCTATTGCATTATATAAAGGAACACAGGAGCATATTAAATGATACCACAAGGATACAATCAGCAAATTCTGGAGTGTAAGAAATGCTACAGGACAAACAGCTCAGTTCCTCCAGCAAATAAATGGCAAGGAAAGGAAAATGGGTGGGCATGAGGAGGAATAGGGGAACTCATAGACTAAAAGCAATTTAAGAGGTACAACAACCAAATGCAATATAGACACCTTAGTTTTTATCTCAATTTAAATCATTATGGGAAAGGTGAGGACATATTAACAATGACTGGATATTTGATTATCTTAAAAATTAAGTTTTTAGCTGTGATAATGGTATTTTGGTTAACTTTAAAAAATAAGTCCTTATATTTTAGAGTTACATAGCAAAGTGTTTATAGATGAAATAATATGGTATCTGGGATTTGATACCAAATACTCCATTGGAGACAGTAGGACAGTAGAGATTAAACAAGACTGGACGTGTGCTCAAAATTGTTGGAGCTGAGTGATGAATGTGGAGGGATTTTATATTATGTTATTTAATATGTTTGATAGTTTCCATAAAAATACTTTTGAAAAATAGTAACTGAGATACTTATTTCTATAGCACCTAGTAGATCTTTGATATACTATATTGATGAACTTCAAGTATTAATGTGCTATATTGATTAACTAAAATCCTTGATATACTGTGTTGATTAACTTCAACAACTTGGGTACTCAAGCTATTTCACTAAGCATCAAACTTAATAAATTCTTCCAAAAAAGCAAAGGCTTGAAAACTTTAAAAGCAAAACTTTTGTAACAATAAACTTTTCTAAAATTAAATGCTGAATTTAGTATGTCCAAATTACCTATATTACTTTTGTCTGTCTATTTAGCATTTGAAAAATAATCATCTTGTATAGAGCAATGTGATTTAAGATGTAAAGACAACCTTACTTATCTTTGTATTATCTCTGGGAAAACATCCTTTTTCTACTTCTTAAGCGAAGCTTTCTGAGATTAAACAATTTATTGTCAAAGGAATTAATTTTAGTTTGATTTATTTTAACTAAAATGTTTACTCTGTTTTAGTCAGGAAAATTCAAAGCTAAGATTTACATAGAGAACAAATTATAAGCTGGGCTAATAAGTTTAATCAGCTAATAGTATCCTCAAAGAGAATATTTAGCAGAAAAACTTACTTTGGTTCAAGTTAACCCATTTATGCCTGAGGATACAATTTTTTGAATTTTTGCAATCAGACCTTGGTGATAACTGAGCAGTAGGATATAAATAACTCCCACATGTTTGTGCTCCAATAATAGAACACTAGGCATAAATGGGTTTTGATAGAGAATGAGACCAGAGCATTTTGCCGTGAAATATGTTTACTCCAGATTTCCATATTCCCACTATTGCAGCTTAAAAAATTATCAACTTATGGTCAAACCTACTTTACCTACACCGCTAGCAATTTATTCTCCAGTATAGATAAAATTTTTGAGAATTATAGAAGGAAAAAGGAATCTTAATGGAAGATGTCTTAGTTTGTTTGTGCTGCTATAACAAAATACCATAGACTGGGTTATTTATAAACAATTGAAATTCATTTCTCATAGTTCTGGAGGCTGGGAAGTCCAAGATGAAGGTGTCAATAGGTTGCATATCTGGAGAGGCTGCCCTCTGCTTCCAAGATAGTGCCTTGCTGCTGCAGCCTCTGGAAGGAAGGAATGCTGTGTCCTCACATGACTGAAGAGCAGAAGGGAATGAACTCACCTTTTCAAGCCCTTCTGTAAGGGTCTGACCCCATTCCTTATGGCTCCTCCTCGTGATTTAATCACATCTTCAAGGCCTCACCTCTGAATACTATCACTTTGGTGATTGTTTCAACATATGATTGGGGGGACATATTCAGACCACAGCAGAAGCAAAATAAACAAACAACCAAACAAAAACATTGAATTGAGAGAAAACAAAAACATGGCAACTCAAAACTTATGAGATGTAGTTAAAGATGTGCTTAGAAAATAATTATAGCCCTAAATATATTGGAGAGGAAGAAATGATGAAAATTTGCTAACCTAACTAACCATCTTAAGAAGTTCAAAAAGAAGAGCAAATTAAATCCTAAGACAGAAGGAAAAAAAATAAAGATCATTTATGAATTAATTAATAAAGCACAAAAATGTAAAACAGAGAGAGACAATAAAGCCAAAAGTTTGTTCTTTGGTAAGACTAATAATCAAATAAATCCTTAGCAAGACTGAAAAAGAAAAAAAGAGGCACAAGCTGCTAATATCAGGACTGTAAAGGGACATTGCTAAAGATCTAAGACTTGAAAAAGGTAATAACAAGGATGTCATCAGTACTTCTGCACCAATAAATTTGAACATTTAGATTAAATGAACAAATTTCTATATAAACATAACTTATGAAAACTGATGCAAGATGAAATAGGACCCTTATAAAAGGGTCCCTGAGAGAGTGGTTCATTACCTTCTCCTCTCCAGCCATGTGAGGACACAGCATTCCTCCCCTCCAGAGTCTGCAGCAACAAGGCACTACCTTGGAAGCAGAGAGCAGCCCTCTCCAGACATGCGACCTATTGACAATTTGAGCTTGGACTTCCCAGTCTCCAGAACTGTGAGAAATGAATTTCATTTAAATTGAATATCTATTAAGGAAACTGAATTTATGATTTTCATTCAAAGAAAACTCTAGGATTCCACTACTAGAAATCCTAGTGGGGACGGCCCCGCTGGTGAAGTCTTCCATATGTCTAAGAAAAAATAATACCAATCTTACACAAATTATTCCCAAAAATGGAAAAAAGAGGAAGCATTTCCCAACTTATTTTATGAAGACAGCATAATCTTGATACCAACAAGGGAGCATAAGAAAGGAATATTACAGATTAATCTCTTTCAAAAACATAAATGCAAAAAATCCTTTAAAAATAGGGAATTAAATCCCACATAGAAAATACAATACATCATAACCAAGTTGGGCTTATTCTAGGAATGCAATATTGACTTGACATTTGAAAACCAATTAATATAATTCAGCACATCAACAGAATAAAGAAGAGAAAATCATATGATGAATGACTGATAAATGGAGAGAAAAAAATTGATAAGATGCAGCTCCCATTTATTTAAAACTTCTTAGCAAACTAGGAATGGAAGGCAGTTTTCTTAAAGATAATATAGTGGATTGAATTGTGGTTCCCAAAAGGATATGTCCAAATCATAACTCCCAGAACCGTGAATGTGATGGCATTTGGAAAAAAAAGAGTTGATGGAGCAACATGGCTGAATAAAAGCCTCCACCAATCATCCCCCTTGCAAGAACACCAAATTTTAACAACTACACACATAAGGAAACACCATTATAAGAACCAAAAATCAGGTGAGAAATCACAGTACCTGGTTTTGCCATTTTATTGCTGAAAGAGGCACGGAAGAGGGTAGGAAAAACAGGCTTAAATCATCTACATCACCCTGCCTCTTGTCCTAGCATCTCTTGCCTAGATCTCTAAGAGAGAATCTGTGCATCTGGGGGAGGGAGAGCACCGTGACTAGAAGACTTGGCATTGAACTCCATGCTTTCCTGTCACAGCAGACAGCAAAGCCATGCTGGTTCAGCCAGCACCTACCCATGGACAGAGCATTGACACCTTAGCCAGAGGGGAATTGCCCATCCCAACAGTTGGAACTTGAGTTTCTTGGCAAGCCTCACCACTGCAGACTAACGTGCTCTGAGGTAAACTTGAAAGGCAGTCTAGGACACAAGGACTGCAGTTCCTAGGAGAATCCTGGTGCTGGGTGGGGGTTAAAGCCAGTGAACTAGGGTGGCATGTGACCTAGTGAGACACCAGCTGGAATGGCTAAAGGATTGCTTGTGCCACCCCTTCCCCAACCCCAGGCACAGCACAGCTTGCAGCAAAGAAAGTGACTCTTTCCTTCTGCTTGAGGAGAGAAAGCAAAGAGTAAAAAGGACTTTGTCTTGCATCTTGGATACCAGCTTAGCCACAATAGAATAGGGCACTGGGGTTGGGCGTGGTGGCTCACAGCTGTAATCCCAGCACTTTGGGAGGCCAAGGCGCATGAATCAGTTGAACTCAGGAGTTTGAGACCAGCCTGGCCAACACGGTGAAACCCCATCTCTACTAAAAATAAAAAAAAATTAGCCGGGTGTGGTGGCTGTGCCTGTAGTCCCAGCTACTCAGGAAGCTGAAGCAGGAGAATTGCTTGAACCTGGGAAGCAGAGGTTGCAGTGAGCTGAGATCATGCCACTGCACTCCAGCCTGGGTGACAGAGTGAGACTGTCTCAAAAAAAAAAAAAAAAAAAAAAAAAAGGGCAGAGGGCAGAGTTGTGAAGCCCCCTTCCCAGGCCTTAGCTCCCAAATGACATTTCTAGACATGCCCTGGGCCAGAAGGGAACCTGTTGCCTTGAAGGAAAGAACCCAGGAATGGAAGGATTACCTGCTAACTGAAGAGCCCTTGGGCCCTGAATAACCAGTAGCAATATCCAGATTGTACACTGTGGGCCTTGGGCTCTGAGATGTGCTAGTTTCAGGTGAGACCCAGGACATTACAAGCTGTGATGCTATGGTGAAAGACTCCTTCTGCTTGAGAAAAGCAGAGGGAAAAGTAAAGGGGATTTTGTCTTGCACCCTAGGTACCAACCAGCTTGGCCACAGTGGGGCAGAGCACCAAGTAGACTCTTGAGGTTACTGAATCCAGGTATAGGCTCTTGGATAGCACTTCTGGACCTGCCCTGGGCCAGAGGGGAGCCCACTATCCTGAAAGGTGAGTCTCAAGCTGGGCAGCATTCACCACAAGCTGACTAAAGAGACCTTGGGCTTTAAGTGAACATTGGTGGTGGCCTGGCAGAACTCCCTGTGGGCTAGTGGTGGTGGTGGCCACTGGGAGAGGCTCATCTGCCTGTGTAAAGAGGAGGGAAGAGCTGGAAGGACTTTGTCTTGTGATCTGAGGACCAGCTTAGCTGCAGTACAGTAGAATACCAGGTAGACTTCTAATATTTTTTGACTATAATTCCTGGCTCCCAGATAACATCTTTGAACCTGCCTAGAGCCTGGTAGATCTTGCCACCCTGAAGGGAAGGACACAAACCTGGCTGGCTTCTCTACCTGCTGATTGCAGAACCCTAGGACCTTGAGTGAATATAGGTGATAGCCAGGTAGTGGTTATGGCAGGCCCTGGGCAAGACCTAGTGCTATGCTGGCCTCAAGTCTAATGTAGCATAGTCCTAGTGGTGGTGCCCACAGGAGTGCTTGCATCATCCTACTCCCAGCTCCAGGCAGCTCATCACAGAAAGAAAGAGACTCCATTTGTGTGGGAGAAAGTAAGGAAAGAGAACAAGCATCTCTGCCTCATAATCAAGGGATCTTTTTCCTGATCTTATCCAAGACCACCAAAGTGGTACCTCTACAAGTTAGCAAAACCCACAATTATTGCACTTGGGGCCTAATCCCTTTGAATGCTTAGAAAGTCTTCCCAAGAAAGAGGGGCACAAACAAGCCCAGACTTCAAAGACTACAAAAAAAAAAAAAAAAAAAACACCTAACCCAGACACTGAAGAACATTCACAAGCATCAAGACCATCCAGAAAAACATGACCTTACCAAATGAACTAAATTGGGCACCAGGGACCAATTGTGGAGAAATAGAGATATGTGACCCTTCAGACAGAGAATTCAAAATAGCTGTTCTGAGGAAACTCAAAGAAATTTAAGATAACACAGAGAAGAAATTCAGAGTTCTATCAGATAAATTTAACAGATTGAAATAATTAAAAAGAATCAAGCAGAAATTCCAGAGCTGAAAAATGCAACTGACATCATAAAGAATGCATGAGTCTCTAACAGAATTGATCAAGTAGAAGAAAGAATTAGTGAACTTGAAGATAGGCTATTTGAAAATACACAGTCGGAGGAGACAAAAGAAGAGAATAAAAAAGAATGGTGCATGCCTACAAGACCTAGAAAATATCCTCAAAAGGTCAAATCACAGAGTTATTGGCCTTACAGGGGAGGTAGAGAAAAAGATAATGGTAAAAAGGGATTCAAAGGGATAATAACAGAGAACTTCCCAAACCTAAAGAAAGATATCAACATTCAAGTACAAGAAGGTTATAGAACACCAAACGGATTTAACCCAAAGAAGACTACATTAAGGCATTTAATAATCAAACTCCCAAAGGTCAAGAATAAAGAAAGGATCCTAAAAGCGCCAAGAGAAAAGAAACAAATAACATAAAATGGAGCTTCAATACATCTGTCAGCAGACTTTTCAGTGGAAACTTTACAGGCCAGGAGAGAGTGGCATGACATTAGTTAAAGTGCTGAAGGAAAAAAAAACAACAACAAAACTTTACCCTGGAATAGTATATTCAACCAAAATGTACTTCAAACACAAAGGATATATATGGATTAAAAAGCAAGACCCAGAGATCTATTGCAAATGATTTTCTTCTTTATTCTGTTGATATGCTAAATTGTATTGTTTTTCAATGTCAAGGATATAGTGAATGCAAATGGAATAAACTCTTCAATCAAAAGACATAGAATAGCTGAATGGATTAAAAAGCAAGACCCAATGATCTGTTGCCTAGTAGAAACACATTTCACCTATAAAGATATATAGACTGAAAATAAGAGATGGAAAAAGATACTCCATGCAAATAGAAACCAAAAAAGAGCAGGAGTAGCCATACCTAGATCATACAAAATAGATTTCAAGACAAAATCTGTAAGAAGAGATGAAAGTCATTATGTAGTAATAAAGGGGTCAATTTAGCAAGAGGATATTAACAATTGTAAATATATATGAACCCAATGCTGGAGCACCCAGATACATAATGCAAATATTATTAGAGCTAAAGAGAGAGACAGATAGGCCCCAATACAATATAGCTGGAGACTTCAACACCCCACTTCCAGCATTGGACAGATCGTCCAGACAGAAAATCAACAGAGAAACATTGGACTTAATCTGCACTGTAGAACAAATGGACCTAACAGATATTTACAAAACATTTCATCCAATGGCTGCAAAATACACATTCTTTTCCTCAGCACATTATTTTTAAGGATAGACCACATGTTAGGTGACAAAACAAATCTTAAAACATTAAAAAAAAAAAACCTGAAAGAATATCACCCATGTTCTCTGACCACAATGGAACAAAACTAGAAATCAATAACAAGAGGTATTTTGTAAACCATACAAACACATGGAAGTTAAACAATATGCTCCTGAATGACCAGTGGGTCAACATGAAGAAATTAAGAAGAAAACCGAAAAATGTCTTGAAACAAATGATAATGGAAACACAACATACCCAAACCTATGGGATACAGCAAAAGCAGTACTAAGAGGGAAATTTATAGCCATAAATGCCTACATCAAAATAGAAGAAAAACTTCAAATAACCTAATGATGCATCTTAAAGAACTAGAAAAGCAAGAGCAAATAAAACCCAAAATTAGTAGAAGAAATGTTAAGATCAGAGCAGAAATAAATGAAATTGAAATGAAAAAAAAGATACAAAAGATAAATGAAATAAAAAGTTGCTATTTTGAAAAGATAAATAACATTGACAAATGTTTAGCCAGACTAAGAAAAAAAGAGAGAAGATCCAAATAAGTAAAATTAACAATGAAAAAGGGGACATTAGAATCAATAACTGCAGGAACTCAAAGGATCATTAGTGGCTATTATAAGCAACTATATCCCAATAAATTGGAAGAAATGGACAAATTTCTAGATACATACAACCTACCAAGATTGAACTTGGAAGAAGTCCAAAGAACCTGAACAGACCAATAACAAGTAATGAGATCGAAGCCATAATAAAGAGTCTTCCAGTAAAGAAAATCCTGGGACCCGATGGCTTTATTGCTGCATTCTACCAAGCGTTTAAAGAATACCAATCCTATTTGAACTACTTCAAGAAAATATAGAAGGAGGGAATTCTTCCAGACTCATTCTATGAGGCTGGTATTACTCTGATACCAAAACCAGACAAAGGCACATCAAAAACAGGAGAAAACTATAGGCCAATATCTCTGATGAATATTGATGTAAAAATCCTCAACAAAATACTAGCAAACCAAATTCGACAGTATATTAAAAAGATCATTCATTCTTGACCAATTGGGATTTATCCCAGGGATGCAAGGATGTTTCAAATGCAAATCAATCAATGTGATATGTCATATCAACAGAATAATGGACAAAAACCATATGATCATTTCAACTGATGTTGAGAAAGCATTTGATAACATTCAACAACTTTTCATAATTAAAAAAAACTTAAAAAACTGGGTATAAAAGGAATATACCTCAACATAATCAAAAAATATATATGACAGACTCATAGCTAGTATAATGTAGAATGGGAAAAAACTGAAAGCCTTTCCTCTAACATCTGGAACACAACAAAGATGCCCACTTTCATCACTGTTATTCAACCTGATAACTAGAAATCCTATCTAGAGCAATCAGATTAGAGAAAGAAATAAGAGGCGTTCAATCTGGAAAGAAATAAGTCAAGTTATCCTTGTTTGCAGATGATATAATCTTACATTTGGGAAAACCTAAAGATTCCACCAAGAAACTTTAGTAAAACTGAAATGAAAAACTTCAGTATCTTTCAGAAAAACTGCAGGATACAAAATCAACATACAAAATCAGTAGCATTTTATATACCAACAGTGAACAATCTGAAAAAGAAATTTAAAAAACAATTCCATTTACAATAGCCACATGTAAAAGTAAACACCTAGGAATTAGCTTAACCAAAGAAGTAAAAGAGTCATACAATCATAACTATATAACACTGATAAAAGAAATCAAAGAGGACACACAAAAAAGAAAGTCACAAAAATTCCACTGAAGAGGACACACAAAAATATTCCATGTTATTGATTGGAAGAATTGATATTGTTAAAATGTTCATACTAACCAAAGAAATCTACAGATTCAATGCAATCCCTGTTAAAATACCAGTGACATTCTTCACAGAAACAGAAAAAAAAATCCATAAAATTGATATGGAACCACATACAAGCTATCCGTAACATTTTCATAAAATTTGTATGGAAACACAAACGACCCATAATAGCCAAAGCTATCCTGAGCAAAAAGAACAAAACTGGAGGAATCACATTATTTGACTTCAAATTGTACTACAGAGCTATGGTAACCAAAACAGCATGGTCCTGTCATAAAAACAGACCATAGACCAATGGAACAGAATAGAGAACCCAGAAACAAATCCACACACCTAAAATGAACTCATTTTTGACAGAGGTGCTAAGAATATGCACTGGGGAAAAGACACTCTCTTGAATAAATGGTGTTGGGAAAACTGGATATCCATATGCAGAAGACTTTAACTAGACCCCTGTCTCTTGCCATATACAAAAATAAAATCAAAGTGGATTAAAAACTTAAATCTAAGACCTCAAACTATGAAACTTCTACAAGAAAACATTGGGGAAATGCTCTAGGACACTGGTCTGGGCAAAAATTTCTTGAGTAATACCCTGCAAGCACAGGCAACCAAAGCAAAAATGTACAAATGTGATCACATCAAGTTAAAAAGCTTCTGCACAGCAAATGAAACAATCAACAAAGTGAAGAGACAACCCACAGAATGGGAGAAAATATTTGCAAACTTAACCCTGTGACAAGGGGTTAATAACCAGAATATATAAGGATCTCAAACAATACTATAGGAAAATTTGAATAATCCAATTTTAAAAATGGGCAAAAGACTTGAGTAGATATCTCTCAAAAGATGACATACAAATGTCAAACAAGCAAATATGAAAAAGTGTGTAACATCACTGATCACCAGAGAAATGCAAATCAAAACTACAATGAGGTATCATCTCACCCCAGTTAAAATGGCTTTTATCAAAAGACAGGCAATAAGAAATGCTGGCAAGGATGTGGAGAAAAGGGAACCCTCATACATTGTTGGTGGAAATGTAAATTAGAACAATTATGGAAAACAGTTTGGAGGTTCCTCAAAAACCTAAAAATAGAGCTATCCTTTGGGAGGCCGAGGCAGGCAGATCACGAGGTCAGGAGTTCGAGACCAGCCTGGTCAACACAGTGAAACCCTATCTCCACTAAAAATACAAAACTTAGCTGGGCATGGTGGCAGCCACCTGTAATCCCAGCTACTCAGGAGGCTGAGTCAGGAGAATCGCTTGAACTCAGGAGGCAGAGGTTGCAGTGAGCTGAGATCATGTCATTGCACTCTAGCCTAGGCAACAAGAGTGAAACTCCATCTCACACACACACACACACACAAATAGAGCTATCATATGATCCAGTAATCCTACTGTTGGGTATATACCCAAAAGAAAGGAAATGAGTATGCTGAAGGGATATCTGCACTCCCATGTTTATTGAAGCACCGTTCACAATAGCCAAGATATGGAAGCAACCTCAGTGTCTATCAACAGATGAATGGATAAAGCAAATGTGGTACATATATACCATGGAGTACTATACAGCCATGAGAAAGAATGAGATCCTATTATTTGCAACAACATGAATGGAACTGGATGTCATTATATTAAGTGAAATAAGCCAGGCACAGAAAGATAAATTTCACATGTTCTCACTTATATGTGGGAACTAAAAATCAAAACAATTGAACTCATGGAGATAGAGAGTAGAAGGATGGTTACTAGAGGCTGGGAAGAGTAGTGAGGGAGTGGGGGTTGGGGGGAAGTGGGGATGATTAATGGGTACAAAAAGTACATATAGTTAGAAAGAATGAATAAAACCTTGTATTAGTCTGCTAATAAAGACATACCTGAGACTGCACAATTTATAAAGGAAAGGGATTTAATTGACTCAAAGTTCCACATGCTGGGGAGGCCTCACAATCATGGTGGAAGGAAGAGGAGCAAAGTCACATCTTACATGGCAGCAGGCAAGAGAGCATGTGCCTTTTATAAAACCACCAGATCTTGGGAGACTTCGTCACTATCCCGAGAATAGCATGGGAAACTCCACCCCCATGATTCAGTTACCTCCCATGGGGTTCCTCCCATGACACACGGGAATTATGGGACTACAGTTCAAGATGAGATTTGGGTGGGGACACAGCCAAACCATATCAGACTCAGTATGTGATAGCACAACAGGAGGACTGTAGTCAATAATAATTTAATTGTACATTTAAAAAATAACTAAAAGGCTATAATTGGATTGTTTGTAATGCAAAGGATAAATGCTTCAGGGGATGGATTCCCATTTACCATGATGTGATTCTTACACATTACATGACTATACCACAGTATCTCATGTATCCCATAAATATACACCTACTATGTACCCACAAAAATTTAAAATTAAAAAATTTTAAAAGGGTCTTTGTAGTTGTAATTAAGTTGAGAACCTTGAGATGGGGTCATCTTGGATTTAGGGAGTACCCTAAGTCCAATGAAGAGGAGAAGACACAGAGACACAGAGAAAAGGCCATGTGAAGATGGAGACAGAGACTGGGGTGATGCATCCATCAGCCAAGGAATGCCAAGGATTGCTAATGATCACCAGAAACAAGGAGAAATACAGAAAACATATTCTCCCTCAGAGCTTCCAGAAGGAAACACTACCACCAACATTTTGATTTTAGACTTCTGGCCTCCAGAACTGTGGGAGAATGAATTTTTGTTGTTTTAAGCCACTAAGTTGTGCTAATTTGTTAAAGCAACCTTAGGAAATTAATACAAGGGGTATCAACAAATAACCTCGTGCAAAAACTGTACTCAGTGGAGAAATCTAGAACACCTTCTCCCTGAAATCAGGAGGGAAACGAAGGTGACCACCATCATCACTTCTCTTCGACATTGAAGGGGAGGTTCTGGCCAGTGCACTAAGGGGAGAAAAATAAAAGTCATAAATATTGTAAAGAAAGAAATTAGGCTGGCCACAATGGCTCACGCCTGTAATTCCAGCACTTTGAGGCTGAGGCGGGCAGATTACCAGAGGTCAGGATTTCGAGACCAGCCTGGCCAACATGGTGAAACCCCACTTCTACTAAAAATACAAAAATTAGCCAGGCGTGGTGGTAGCAACTGTAATTCCAGCTCCTTGGGAGGCTGAGGCATGAGAATCGCTTGAATCCGGGAGGCGGAGGTTGCAGTGAGCTGAGATTACACCATTGCACTCCAGCCTGGATGATAAGGAGAGACTGTCTCAAAAAAAAAAAAAAAAAATTAAATTGTGATAAAATTGTTTTCAGATAATGTGATTCTGTACATTTATAAAATCTGAAAGAATGTACAGACAGGGTGGCTGCAGTGGCTTGCACCTGTAATCCTAACACTTTGGGAGGCTGAGGCAGGAGGATTGCTTGAGCCCAGGAGTTCAAGACCAGCCTGGTCAACAAGTGAAACCCCATCGCTATAAAATTTAAAAAATAAAAATAAATAATGTCCAGGTAAATTCTTAGATTTGTCTCTCGGTCATGTGAGGACACAGTAAGAAGGGCGTCATCTAAAGGTGGGAAAAAGACCTCACCAGATTCTAAATCTGCTGGCACCATGTTCATGAACTTTCCAGCCTCCAGAACTATGAGAAATACATTTCTGGTGTTTATGCCATCAAGTCTTGGTATTTTGTTATAGCAGCCTGAGCTTATTCTTTTAGGTTTTAAACATTTTCAGTTTTAAAATTATACTTTTAGAAAAAATAACAATTTTAACCTGTTTTATTTTCCTTTCTGGTGTTATGGAACGTAATAATGAGGTTCTTTTACTTTTCCTCAATTGTTGATTAAAGTTGCCAGTTAAGTGTGAAGTTTAGATAAACAACAAATTTAGGAGACACAATAAAAAGTTCATTGTTTGTCTGAAATTATTATTATCATTTTTTTGAGATGGAGTCTCACTCTGTTGCCTAGACTGGAATGTAATGGCGTGATCTCAGCTCACTGCAACCTCTGCTTCCCAGGTTCAAGCGATTTTCCTATCTCAGTCTCCTGAGTAGCTGGAATTAGAGGTGCACGTCACCACACCCTGCTAATTTTTGTATTTTTAGTAGAGATGGTGCTTCACCATGTTGGCCAGGCTGGTCTCGAACTCCTGACCTCAAATGATCTGCCCTCCTTTACCTACCAAAGTGCTGGGATTACAGGCATGAGCCACTGTACCCAGCCTGAAATTCAGTTTAATGGAGCATCTTGTATTTTTATTTGCTAAACTTTGATGGATCTTTTTTCTGTGGGTCACCATTTTCACAAAAAAGAGATTGATTAACTCTTGCTAAATAGGAAATTGGCAGGCAGGAAATGTGAAGAAGGTCCAGCTTTAGACAGAATTATTCTGTAGGTGTATCTAACGAGTCCTTCTTGTTTTTTTTAACAACGATAACTTACTGTAAGTAATAAGCAATGATGGAAACTTCCGTAGAGAAGAGCACAGGCTTTAGAGTTAGTTACACCTGAGCTCAAATCCTAGCATCATCTTTTATTAGCTTTGTGACCTTGGGCAAGTAACTCAATCTTCATCTGTGAAACAGTAATACTATTATTAAAAGCCTTCCACATTGCCATAAACCTTAAATAAAACAACATATGTAATAACTTAGCACGACAGCTGCCATCAATTAAAGTTCTTAACAAATAGCAGTTCATTTTTTTTCTTTATTTGAGACAAGGTCTCACTCTCTGTTGCTGAGGCTGGAGTGCAGTGGCACGATCTCAGCTCATTGAAGCCTTGACCTCCCCAGGCTCAGGTGATCCTCCCACCTCAGCCTCCTGAGTAGCTGGGACTACCGGTGCATACCATTATGCCCAGCTAATTTTTTTGTAGAGATGGGGCTTTGCCATGTTGGTCAAGCTGGTCTCAAACTCCTGGGCTCAAGTGATCCTCCCACCTTGGCCTCCCAAAGTGCTGGGATTACAGGTGTGAGCTACCGCACTTGGCCCAAGTGGCAGTTCTTCCTATTGTTACTATCAATACATGGTCCCTTTCTTTTATACCATTAAGGAAAGGACATACAATAAATGCACAATGACTATAATATGAGGCATACAATGATGTTGGTGGAAATTGGGAAGGTATTATATTATGGAACTTCAGAGGAGAAGTCATCTACCCTTTGATTCTTGCAATCAGGTGTTCACTCAACACATAGTAATTGAACTAGAACCATGCACAGATACACTATGGGCTACATTTGATGTGCAATTTAGAGTAATGCCATAGACTGTTTATGTCCCTCCAAAATTCATATGTTGAAACCAAATTCCAAAGGTGTTGGAATTTAGAGGTGAGGACTTTGGGAAGTGATTAGGTCCTGAGGATGAAGTCCTCTTGAATGGAGTTAGTGCCCTTACGAAAGAGGCTCCAGAGAACTCTCATGCCTCTTCTGCCATGTGAAGTCACAGTAAGAAGATGGCCATCTGTGAGCCAGGAAGTGGGCCCTCACCAGACACCAAATCTGCCAGTGCCTTGATCTTGGACTTCCTATCCTCCAGAACTATGAGAAATTTCTGTTGTTCACAAACCACCCAATCTATGGTATTTTTGTTATAGCAGCCTAAGTGGACTAAGACAACTAAGGGCATTCTAAATGGCAAAAACAGCTTGAAGACTTTTCTAAGTGGAGAAACCAGCTTTCTCCATGATGGGAAAAATAGGGAATACATATAGGGAATAGCACATGACCTTGTTTGAAGGTGAGAAAGAGGCAGGAGGAGAGTCAGGAGATGGCGTGACTCTAAGTGCTGGGTCTAAGGATCTGGGCTTGATTTCACATCCATGGGGGTGCTATTAAAGGTATTTTAGCAGGGCCATGAAAGATGAGAATGCACAAAAGAGTATTCTGTGGCAATGCACGAAAGGAATGAGATGGAGATTTCCTAGTGGCTTGGGGAGGGAGGACACTGAGTTCAGGATCTATTGCGATAATGCTGATTTCATTACTCCCCTGCTTAGACTCTTTCATGGCTTCCAGCTACCCAGAGGATCAGGTCCAGAGTGCTTTAGCTGGTCTAAAAGACCTGCATGTTTTGGCTCCTGCCTACTCCTCCCACCTGATGTCTCTGGGCTCTGGTCACAAGGCCTTTCTTCAGCCCTTTGGGCTGTTGGGACTCTCCCATATCTTGGCCTTCATGTTCGCTCTTCCTTCTCCCTGGCATGTTCTCCTCCTACCATGTGGCCCTGGTAAACCCTACTCATCATTCAGATGTTAGCTTAACTGACCCTCTGAGGGAAGTTTTCCTGGAGTCTCTAATTGGGTGAGGTTTTCCCATTACACACTCCTAGAGCATCTTAGGGTTCTCCTATGCGCACTTGTTACTATTTGCATATTTGTAATCATTTTCTTACTGCCTATAACTCTAGAAGGGCAGGAACTCAGCATACACCACTTTTTTTTTTTTTTCTTTTTGAGACAGAATCTGGCTGTGCGCCCAGGCTGGAGTGCAATGGCGGGATCTTGGTTCACTGCAACCTCCATCTCCTGCATTCAAGCGATTTTCCTGCCTCGGCCTCCTGAGTGGCTGGAACTACAGGCACGCGCCACCACCACGCCCAGCTAATTTTTAGTAGAGATGGGGTTTCACCATTTTGGCCAGGATGGTTTCAATCTCTTGACCTCGTGATCTGCCCGCCTTGGCCTCCCAAAGTGCTGGGATTACAGGCATGAGCCACCGCAACCGACCAGCATACACCACTCTTTGGGTACTAAGTAGTTGGCTGTCAATAAATACTTATTGACTGATGGACATGGTGGACAGTGACGGGATCCTTCGATTAGGATGATGGCAATGGAAATATCAAGGAGCGGATGGAGAAATACGAATCTGGAAGTCCATGCTTGCCTCTCTCCAAATGGAATGGTCTAGAATAGGGGTCAGCAAACTGTGAGTGGGGCCAAATCTGGCCAGCTGCCTGTTTTTGTAAATGCAGTTTTATTGAAACAGAGCCACATTCATTCATGTATGTGTTGTTTATGGCTACCCTCACTCTGCAATGACAGAGTTGAGGAGTTGCAATGGTGAGAGAGAGGGGGGCCTGCAAAACCTGAAATATTTACTATCTGGCCCTATACAGAAAAAGTTTGCAAAACCCTGCCCTAAAAGAAAGACTGCATGGAGGTTCACCGTAATAATTACAGCAGTTATCTTTGTGTGGCAGGATTAGAGATGGGTCTATATTCTTCTTAATTTTCTGCATTATTCATATTTTCTATGAAGAACATTATTTTTATAATCAGTAAAACAATAAAGGTTATTTAAAAAACAGATTGAGTGCCCCACTAATTCTTTTAGTTTTAACTTCTAAGTGTTTTACGCTTTTTAAAGGGAAAATCCTGTGAATCAGAGCTCTTTGCTTTGCTGGCTTTGGAGGGCATAGCAAGACAACTCTAAGAGCAACAGAGGAAATTCCCCCGTTTCCTGCCCCAGTGGGACTGTGCTTTTCTGCTAGTTGGAGTCTGGCTTCCAATTCTAGGTTCACAGAATCAAGCTGAGTGTTTCTATAAAACTTGGATTGCATTATATGTGTAGCTGTCACATACTATACATGTCCATAATCAGCAGCTTTATGGAACACTTAACATCTAGCAGTATTCTGACTGGAACCTATTTTCTAGAGTTTAATAACAATTATTAACTAAAGCTGCAAAGTGTAGACACACAACTTTAACAGTGATTGCAGATTTTTTTAAAGAGTGGTAGCAAATGACTTTAATTAAAACAGAAAATGAATTTGCCAGATTTTCGTTCATGGCTGTGTCCCCAGCATAAGGAGTACATAATACGTGCTTAACAAATATTGGTTAAATTAATAAATGAATTACTATAAAAGAAACAGGAGGCTGGGCGTGGTAGCTCAAGCCTGTAATCCCAACACTTTGGGAGGCCAAGGTGGGCGGATCTCCTGAGGTCAGAAGTTCAAGACCAGCCTGGCCAACATGGTGAAACTCCGTCTCTAATAAAAATACAAAAATTAGATGGGCGTGGTGGTGCACGCCTATAATCCCAACTGCTTGGGAGGCTGAGGCAGGAGAATCACTTGAACCCAGGAGATGGAGGTTGCAGTCAGCCGAGATCATGCCGCTGCACTCCACCCTAGCAACAGAGCAAAACTCCATCTCAGAAAAAAATAAAAAAATAAAAAAAAAGGAAAAAATCGATACTCAGGGAAAATTATCTTTTACAAAACATTCTATTAAGAACAATGTGTACTCTTAGAAACACTGAAAATTAGGAAAAAGAGAAAAAAAATCAAATCCATTATCTCAAATTTAAACTTATGAGTCTGGACACACTCTGGGAGACTGAGGTAGGAGGATCCCTTGAGCCCAGAAAGTTCAAGACCAGTCTGGGCAACATAGGGAGACCCCCATCTCTACCAAAAAACGAAAAAATTTAGCTGGGTATAGTGGCAGGCACTTGTAGTCCCAGCTACTCAGGAGACTGAGGTGGGAGGACTGCTTGAGCTTGGGAAGTCAAAGCTTCAGTGAGCTACACTCCAGCCTCAATGACAGAGCAAGATCCTGTCTAAAATAAAAATAAAAATAAAATAAAGCTATCATCATCATTATTTTGTTGCACTGCTTTCATTCTTTTTCCATATGCCTAGCTTTTGAAATTTAATGTTAACTATGTACATTTACAATTTTGTCTTCCTCTTAAAATTAATCTTATAGTATAAAAATTTTCCATGTAATTTCAAGGTCGTTGTAAACATTAATTTTAATGATTATATAATAAACTAAGTGGAATTCCATTATTTACTTAATTTCCACAGTAGTTTCTTTTTTTTTTTTTCTTTTTTGCCCAATCTGGTAGACAAAAGTATAGTTTCTTTTCTTTTGTAATTGTAAATAATACTACAAATGCCTTTGTGCATTTAGCCATTTTTCAAATAGAGCACTTGACAGGTGGCATATCGGCCCAGAGCATCTAGGTAATGCTACAGTAACAAACCCTCAAATCTCCGCGCTATGACAACGATGGTTTATTTCTTGTTCATGCTATATGTCCACTGCAAAAACAGAATAATGGAATAAAGTCCTACAAAAATTCAGTTCCCTGCAATTCGATTCAACAAATATGTGTCGAGGGCCTGTTATTAACAAGGCCCACTGCTAGCCCTGAATGCAGTTGAAAAGATTTTCTGATGAGTCACAGATAAAATGAAAACTGGGAACTTCATTTTTATAACATGCTGTATGGCAGCAGAAAAAAAATCAGTAAGGCAAAAGATCATTTTTCTAGTGTAGTCATTTGTATGCCACGTCTACATTATTTCAGATAAGACTCTCTTTTTCTGTCTGCCTCTGAAAAGCACTCCTTTATGCCTCAAGGCCAGCCTGGTGTGTCTCTCGAAAGCTTGATAAACTCAATGCCAGGCCCTGGGATCCCCAGCCTTGGTTTTGCAACTCACAAGTGTTCCGTGTGATCTCAAATGCTGTTGTGAAACTTTCCAAACAAAACACATTTCAATTCATGAAAAACAAATAAAAGAAAAAATACCCATTAGACCAATAATCTTCATCCTATGAATTTTTCTAAGGAAATATTCCAACAAAGGAAAAAAACATATACACATGAAAATCCTTGTTGTAGATATTTGTAATAGCAAAGGATTGTAGGTAAATTGTAGTATGTTTACTAGATGGAATACAATCAATCAGTAAACATTGATAAAAGCATGAAATGTATGTAGAAACACAAATGTTTATGATTTAAATAAAATGGAAAATAAAATTTCATCTATGTTGTGCAATTATATAACACGAATACATTTTTTAAAAACTAGTAGGAAACATAAAATGGCTGATTTGTTACGGGACGGAACTGCTGCATTGTTTTAAAGATTTGTATTTCTTCTATTTTAACATTCAAAGCAATAAAACCTTTTTTTAAAATACAATAAAACGCATTCCTGGGAGGAACTCTATGTTCAATCAATGTTTTTAAAAGTTGGAAGTAAAGACTTAGGTAGATTGCTAACACTGTGTTGGGATGTTGGTTTGGCAGCTCTTCTGGAAGCATCTGATCAGCTCCCCCTTTGTCTGCTAGGCCCTTATTCCTCATCACTCATAGACTGAATCATTGAGATAAAATGTTTTGAAATAGAGCTGTTTGGAGAAAAGAATATCCATTGCTATCTCTTGATATCAGTTTCCAAAACTCAGAAAATGAACAGTTTTGAATGCCAAGGCATGCTTCTGTATGAAATCTGTGGATCTAGGTGACAGAAGACATTTTTCAGAACTGACCCTAATCAAGTCTTTCATTTTGTGTTGAGTGGGCACACAGCAGACACCCAATAAATTGTTGATGGGATGAAAAGGAGGTGAGGCTGTCTGTGCCCTCCAGATCAGCAGACATTCAACATGGGAGGCAGGAAGGACCACGGGACGCGGCCCAGCAGCCCCTGCAGGGAGCACTCTCTCCACCGCCCCAGCCCCACAGAGATCCTGGAGGAGGTATGAGCAAGAGCAGCCCCAGCGTTGCTGGGTTGATGGTTCTGGGGCATTCTAACCAATTTTCACACCCTGTCAACAAAAGTGGAAGAAGGGACGGCTGAAAACTACCAAGGAGCTGCTGGGTTCCTGTACCTCGTGTCAGCCAATTGCATTCTTTACTGGAAGCTCTCTTGGACTCCGATGCTGTAAGAACAGACTCTTGGAACCAACATTTATCCTTGAATCAAAAACTCGTTGGAAACATTACTGTGCTCTGCCATTTGAATCCGTAATACGCCACCAAGACCAGAGACTTTTCTTTTTCCTTAGTAGCTTTAACAACTCTTTTTGTTGATGACATTAGTTTTGGTGTTTTGGTTTTCCCTGGAGCAGATCCCAATTTCTCCTTCGTAAGCTTGGTGACTGGCACAGCACCGCAGGAGCCTTCTAAATAGCTCGAATGACATCAATCTCAGCAGCCAGTGGCCACATGCCACCTCGTCACCTTGGCTAGGGTCCTACAGACAGCACGGTGGCTGGTGACAGTGGCATCTGTTTTGGCTGCTTTTCTGGGCTGTGCCTGAGCAGTGAAGAGACCAGTGTGGCTTTACCAGTGACCAGGAAGTCCTTGTTGAAGGAAAGATGGGAGCAAGTCTTAAAGAGATAATTAGCATATTCCCAGGGAAATGACGCTTGACTGTTAGACACAGGCACTTGCAGTGAGCAGCTGCAGTGTCACTGTTCAGGTCACCCTGGTAAGGGATCCCACAGGATCAGGGGCCCAGCCAGTCTGGGGAGCCCCCGGGGCTTTGTCTCTGTGTCTTCTTTCGCCCTACTTTGTTGCAAATGTAGCTAAAATATGTTTATCCCTTGGGTCATTGTGCAGTTTCAATTCCCTTTGCAAAATATTTCTCCAGGAGAAACTGGAGAGTAATTGTTAAAATATGAGTAATGAATTAGACTCCAGCCACTCCCTACTCCCTAGAAGTAGGGAATAGGCAGGTGATTTTTTCTCTTTTCACACTGCAAAGAGATCCTAGAACGCTGACATGTGCAGGATGCCAGCCTCACCTGCATGCCTGATTGTTGGTTTGCTTCTTTAATGAAGCTTAGGGGGAAAAAAAGCTTATTTAAATGATCTGATGTTTCCTTTACCAAAGATTTAAAAGATGCACAGAGTTCAGAAAACTGTGGGAAACGAACCTTCCACTGCCAAGTTTCAGGATGAAGAGAATGCTCTTTCTGAGTGGTTTTCAATTGTCTGCTATAATAAATGATTAATTTTCCCATTATATTACATTAGAGGGATTAAAAATGATTCTGCCTTCCTTTTATACCCAGTTTTATGAGTCACTTGTATGAGGGTGTGTCAGTAGTAATAAAGATAGACCAGACAGTTTAAATAAACTGTGCTCCAGCAGAAGGGTCCTGGGTGATGTGAGATTCCCTTAACCCTTTCTCTTGAATGGGGGTTGACATGGAATCAGAGTCTAGGGTGGTGGGGCTGCAGGCAGCTGGGAGCCAGTTCCAAGGCTGGCTCAAACTGGGTAGGATTTGATGAACCGCTCCTCACCAGCATCTCCTGCAGGCTCACTGTGTTAGTTTCCTACAGCTACTGTAACAGGGAATGACAAACTGGGTGGCTTAAAGCAACAGAAATGAATTATCATGCAGCTCTGGAGGCCATAGTCTAAGATGAAGATGCTGGCAGGGCCCTGCTGTCTCCGAAGGCACCAGGGAAAGATGGATTGGAGGCTCTCAGCTAGATTCTGGAGTTCCTGGGCTTGTGGCAGCAAAATTCCAGTCTTCACATGGCGTTCTCCCTGTGTGTGTACGTCTCCAAATTTCCCTTTTTGATAACAACATCAATCATACTGGATTAGGGGCCCATAATACTCCAGTATAACCTCGTCTTAACTGGTTGTATCTGCAACAATGCTGTCTCCAAATAAAGTCCCATTCTAAGGTACTGGAGATTAGGATGTCAACACAGGAATGACAGGGAGACAAACTTCAACCCAGACTGCTCACCCTGGTGATTCTGGAAGCTTCACCCTCCATTCAGAAGCTGCAGGTAAGTGGCCGTATCTGCTCCACTTTCCAACTCAAACCTTGACACTGCTTCTCATCCCTGCTGCTTACCCCTGCAGGAGGAGAAAAGCCGGCCTGTAGGGGGGCCCAGGCTTAGGTGAGGGACCCACACTTAGTCTGCATTTTCCTTGCAGTTCTGCTCTGTTTCTGTTCCTCCTTCCTCACATTACAGATGCTCCAATTCACTCTCTATCTAAATCATTATTCCTTTTTTTTTTTTTTTTTTTTTTTTGAGACAGACTCTCACTCTGTCGCCAAGGCTGGAGTGCAATGGCACAATCTCGGCTCACCACAACTTCCATCTCCCAGGTTCAAGTAATTCTCCTGCCTCAGCCTCTTGAGTAGCTGGGATTACAGGTATGTGCAAATGTGCAACCACACCTGGTTAATTTTTGTATTTTTAGTAGAGACAAGGTTTTGCCATGTTGGCCCGGCTGGTCTTGAACTCCTGACATCAATTGATCCACCCGCCTCAGCCTCCCAAAGTGCTGGGACTACAGGTGTGAGTCCCTGTGCCCATCCCAAATCATTTTTCAAGAAATGATTTGGAATTTATTCACATTAAAAGAAAGAAGCATACCATGGAATCTTAACAAGTGTTCTCAGAGGTCACCTAGTCTAAATCCTTTACACAATGTCCTAGATTATTCCCAGGTACCAAAACTTCAATGAATGAGTGTCCCCGGTGGAATTCTGGGCCCTGGTGATCAAGTAGGATGGTTTTCTGGGAAAGTGATGGGAAGGAAGGGTTGATTAGGAGAGTTCTAAAGGCACAACCATGAAGCCACCTGTTTCTGCCCTGAAGAGTGTGCCTGGGTTTTCATACCTTGGATCCAAATAGCATCTTCCTTGGAGGCCAAGGTTCTGAAGAAGAGTGGGAGGGTAGGTGGGTGAGGGCACCCCCTTTTTGAGGGGGTGAGGCTCCACAATCACCTGAGAGCTGACATGGAATGACCCCTGTCACATACACACACAGGTTTGGCACATTCTGCCCCTGAGGTTATCACAGCATCCGCTGAGTAAGTTTAATCCCTCAGGTATGTCGGAAGGGTAAGTACACTGAGATCCTGCTCCGGGAAGCTCAGAGTCCTTTTCTTTTAATAACTTCCGCCGTTTTCTTAAAAAGGAATATATATTCAATATATGAAACCTTGGAAAAATCATTAGAGTGTGTATTTTTTAATTGCTGTATAATCCCTTTACCCAGAAATCCCTACTGCTAATGTTTCTGTATATTTCATTCCTGTTTTACTTCTATATATCTGTGTAGATTGATAGATGGTAGAGGAATTTACAGAATAGGGCTGATATTGTAGATTACACTTTCATATCTTGTTTCTTCCAAGTGCTACTATGAATATTTCTACATGTCATGTAAAATGCTTATACATGTCATATTCAATGGCTACATAATGGTATGTTGTTTGGCTATTTTATACTTTTATTAGCTATCCCATTGTTTGAGAACTTTAGGTTTGTTTTGCAGTTTGGGAGATATAAATATTTGATAATATTTGATTATTACCTTTGGTTAGTGCCTTAAAAGTGGAAGTGCTGGGTTAAAAGGCATGAGCATTTGGAGGGATCTTGATAAATACTGCTAATTTATTACTGTCTCCCTTCCACATCCTAGTGAAGTCTTTCTCTTGTATTACAGCTGCCCAACATCCGGGCAGACAGTTCTTCATGGAGTGAGAGGTCAACAACCAATGTCCTGGTATGAAGAGGATATAGAACTAACTTTCCCAAAATTTCTATGTCACTGAGCTGACAATAGCTGCATCCCTTTTTATTCAAATGTCTTGGGGGGGGGGGGTTTCTTTTCCTACTGCTACTGGAGAAGGTTAGTGAATACATGGCCAAGAACCCAGAGAGAAGAAAGCATTGCCAGAAATCAGTTACCTATTTTTTTCCCTAAATAAACCCATAACAGGAAGGAGACGAGAAAGGAAGAGATGAAGTGAACCAAGCTGATTGTTAGCTGCTCACATTTCCTTGCAACAAATCATGCCATATAAGCTGCAGGAGGCAGATATTTAGTATCAACAGAATCATTATTTCATGAACGAGGAAATTTCCACCAGCAATGCTGGTGGAAATGTTGGCCAAATCAGCGCCGCAATTGATCTCAAGGCCACTTTTGGAAAAAAAAACAGTGCGTGAAAGACTGACAGGCGCCCCTAAGTGACCTGGGAAAACCTCTCTGACTGACCCCTCTTTCCTAATCCCTTTGTTTCATTAATTTTTTACTACAAAATACTTTAGATATGTGAAAAGGTGTACCCACAACCCAGCTTGTTAAATAAAACCTTACAAGTAAAGTGAGCCTTTGTGCCTGTTTCTTACCACATTTCACCTTCACACCCCTGTTCCCAGAAATACTAATTATTCATAGTTTAGTGTTCACCATTGACATGTATTTCTTTATACTTTGGAACAGATGCATGCATTCCTGGGTACAATGTAGCATTGCTTCCCATGATGTTTAACTTTTGTAAGGATACAGTATACATCCTTCTGCAGACTACTTTTTTGTCCCACATGGTATCGATGAAACTTATGTTGAACATGTAGCTCAGGTTCACTCATTTTTTCTGCTGCATAATATTCCTTTGTATGTACACTTCATTTATTGAGACAGAGTCTCACTTTGTCTCACAGCTAGATTGCAGAGGCATGATTGAGGCTCACTGCAGCCTCAACCTCCCAGGCTTAAGCAATCTTCCCTCCTCAACCTCCTGAGTAGCTGGGAACTACAGGCACAAGCCACCACACCTGGCTAATTTATATATATATATATTTTTTATATTTTTCTGACAATTATATTTTATCATCATCCTTTACTTACGTTTGCATAGCAAAATGTCTCATGCAGGTAATTTTCTTACCACACACACACAAATAGCTCTAAAAATGTATTCAAGTCACTCACTTCTTACAACACAGAAACTTGTTCGCAGTTTTAGAAAATACATTTCTTAACTTCTACGATTCTCATTAAGGTGTCAAAGATTTAGGGGCAAGATTTCATCAAGACGCCAGCTCGAAGTATCATTGTTTTTTTTGACAATCCTTTCTTCTGCTTGAAGAAAACTGCCAAATATATGACCTAGGAATGGAAGATCTACCCTGAGATTGTCGCAGAGGTCCATTTATCCTTTTCACACGTTGCTCCAGGAATATCTCTCTTTTTTCCTTTTTGTATTAATTCCTTGAATACACAAAAATATTATCCATCTCTAAAAGGAGCATGTAATAAAATCTTAGATGATAATTCATGCAAAAACATGAACACATTCACAATGAAATACCAATAATCCAGTGTCA